>NW_022900951.1:2511169-2556403 GCF_012274545.1 Fukomys damarensis
TTTTTTTTTTTTTTTTTGTACCAGGGATTGAACTCGGGTCCTCGCGCTTACAAGGCAGGTCATCGAACCGCTGAGCTAAATCCCCAGCTCTCATGGGTCTAATCTATGATCTGTCATCTACCTACCTGTTTCGTATGTAATCTTTCCCTTATATCTTGTTTCTTCCTCACCGGCATCTAGGCAGTTTTGTACAAACAAGTGAACCGCAGTAACACACTAGGATTGACAGTGTATGTTCCCTGAAATGATTTCACACTTTACCTCACTTGACCTCTTTGTAGATTTCTTCTTAGGAGGCAATTCAGCCACACCTAAATCGCACCTGGGAAATTTGGAGAAACAATGTAAACCGGCGAGCTGTAAAACAGCACAGATCACGGACGTGTTACTGCTTTTAACAGCAGTAGGCTGGGAAAGCATGTCAATAGATTCAGAAGGAATGCACATTAGCTGTTCATGTTAAAAAGTGTTTCTACCCTGTAATAACGTACAGCAACCATTATTCTAATCTTTCCCTAAGTTTTGTGACATTTGTCAAACAAATCCTTCTAATTGCACAAGGACCCCACCCCCACCCCTTGCCAACCTTTCTCACCCAGCATCTCCACGGATCCCGGTAGATAAATTTAGATCAGGAGGTAAATACATTTTCTAGTTAGAAAGTACAATGCAATTTAAAGTGCAGAACAGAACAGATTCCAAGCCTAAGAAATTAATGCCCTCACCCAAAGGCACGAAGTAATTATTTTTCAAAGAGCGTGGCTTCTAATCCGCGTCAGTCAGAGGCACACAGCTTTAGTAAAGGATGCACATCAGGGGAATATCAAATCATTTGTTTTGGCCCCTATTAAATCCTTCTCCCATCGGGGACTGAGAAATGCGTAGTTCTAAGTTTGTTGTTTTTTTTTTAAATCTCAAATTTCTATAAAAGCCAGTCAAAGCCATCTGTATATCAATGTATTCTAATTCAGCAATGTGTTGCTTCACTTCCTGGCTTAGGTCTTCCTGTTTGTAGCCAAGGTGACTTTCAGAGCTGGAACAACTAGTTGCCATTGGAAAGTGAGTAGCTTCGCTGAGAAACTGAGAAGAATAAGAGTGGAATTTTCTGGAATGTAGATGTATGCAAACAGGAAAGGTTACCTCACTTTGCAAGTGTACCGTATGAATTAGCTTGATTTTTTCTGTGCTGTGACATATTACGTGATCACTTAATGGAGGCAAAGTTCATTATGGCTTATGGTTGCTGGGGGCTCAGTTTATGGTTGGTTGTTTCCATTATCATGGGACTGAGGTGAGCAAGAATCGACACACGTGCTCAGCTCATGGCATTGGGGAGGGAGAGGCCAAGAGACAGAGGCCGTGTGGGAGAGGCCAGAAGCTACATATATTCCCAGTATCACACCTTCAGGACTCATTCCCTTCAACTCGGTTCTGCCTCCTAAATTATCATCCCCTCCCCATGATCCCTTTGAGTCATTCATGGATTAAACCAGTGATGAGGTGCCCATCACTTACAGTAACCTGGGACAACCAAGCCTCCTACCTAAACCTTTTGGAAACACTCCTTCTGGTAAACTGGTACCATGACACAACCTCTAATCAATGGCAGACCACACCCAGCAGCTGCCTATTTCTCAGAGGATTAGAGTAACACATATGATTCTCCAACTGTGCCCTCCTACGTTTCTCTTGCTTGATGACATGAAAACCAGACCCTTTGCCTGAAGCAAAGTAGATGATGTCATGTGATCTACGTGTCTGAGCTTCTCATGGATTCTGTTGTAATTATGTCAACTCTATTAGCTTGGATGGAGAATGTAGCCTTCTGGGTCTTTGGGTGTTGGTCATACAGGCATGACGGTTCTTTCCTTCTCTCTCTGCTTCCTGGCTGCCGTGAGGTGAGCAGTTTTCCCCCAAGGGCCCTTCCTCCATGATGTTCCTGCCTTGGAACCAAGAAAATATAGGCTGAAGAAATGTCTCTTTTGTGAAGTTGTGGGAATAAGGCACAGCGCCTAGTGCTTGTAAAGCACACAAATGCTCAGGCTAAGATTCGGTGACATCTCACCATTCCTTTCTCTTTCTGAGAGCAATACTTTGGCAAACTTCTTCTATGGTACGCTCTGTTTCATATTTTGCTTCTCAATGACCTAGTAGTTCAAAACTAGAAGGATCGCTGTATCCTCCTCCAAACAGTTTCTACATTGACCTCGAACTGTCGAGCAATTTGCCATTCTCTGATTTCTTCCTCTGGCTTCATGGAATTTGTCGAAGAAATTCTGCAGCCGAGGCATGAGGATCTACTGGTTTCTACTTTGCTGTCTTATACCAAGTAGAACACCCTGCCCATCTTTCAAAAACCGACGGCTTCATCTATCGGAGGCAGTCTGTGCAAGCATAGCGGAGAGAGGTAATGACGTCCGTCCACTGCTTTTCTTCTAGCGCTTCTCTTTTTCTATACCCTCCACCAGAGGAAAAAAGGACAACTGCATCTTGTGCACCCCTGGCCTGAAAATCTGGCTGCTCTCAGTGGCTGTTACCGAGGTCTCCCCAACACCATAAGCTAGGAAGTTCACCAATAATCCCGTCTGTACCAACCACTATGGGAAGCCATCACCCAGCCCTTGTGCCAACTGGAAAAACTGAACGACTGGCTGGCCACATGCAAACTTTTCCTTGGCCAAAGCTGTTCCCCGAGGGCTTCTCCTTCAGTTAGATCCTGCTAGAGATAGGACGTTCTCCTGGCTAACTTTAGTATAATAAAGTTTTGTACAAGAAAGTAGAAGTTAGCCCATCTGCAGGAGAAGAGTAGAGAACAATAATGTCACAGTGGATTTTTACTGTTCTCCTGTAAATCTCTATTTTTTTCCTTTCTCTATTCCAGATATCTGTGGGATTTTTGTTTTGTTTTGCTTTGTTTTTTGTTTTTAGTGCAGTATCAAAAAGTCAAGAAAGCCGGGCGTGGTGGTGCACGCCTGTAACCCCAGCACTCTGGAGGCTGAGTCAGGAGGATCGCTGTGAGTTTGAGACCAGCCTGGGCTACATAGTGAGTTCCAGGTCAGTCTCATCAAGCAAGATGGGCCAAGTGATGAAAATTTCAAAACATGCTCTGTTTTCCCCAGAATGGACATCACCATTCTGAATGACAAACACACCCTCATACATAGAAATTTTAAAAGATGAATGAGTACAATCTGGGCAAGATTCCACCCTTCACTTTTGACTCACATATTTCTTTTTCTTGATAATGATTTCTATGCTAAAATTCCCATCCATGTGAATGAAGGATACCTGATTGGCACCTGAAACTCACATGAGTATTTCAAGCTTAAACTTTACCTGATTGGCAACTGAAACTCACGTGAGTATTTCAAGCTTAAACTTTCAAAATCATCAGGAAGGAGGCAGCAGCTGGAACACATGCATAGTTCGCCTAAATTAGCTTGTGTTTCTGTGCTAACTAGGTGTTCATGTTAAGATTTTTCTGATGCTTCCCCCCTCCCGAACCATCTTATATTTTATGGAAACCAAAGAAAACTGTAGTGACACATGGCCTCATCAGGCAGCCAAGATTTCTCCAGGGGCCAGTTTCTATCGGAAGTAAACCTGCAAGATTTAGCGACAGATCTTGCAAGGAAGAAACACTATGCGTTAATCGACACCTGCAAGCATCTCTTCTCCTTTATACCAGCTGAAAACAGCTAGTGTGGCAGGCGGCCAACTGAAGTGACTACAAACAATGGAAAATACTAACCCACGTTTCCCCAGACACAACAAGCAACAGGAGGGGCAACAGACCCTAGTCAGCAGCACGACACGCAGAGCCGATATATCTATGAGACAGGCATGCTCGACCTGAATTCCTCAGCTACACACACCAGATTTACTTTACTCTCTCTGAGCATCCGTGTGACATTCAATCAGTCACCCCTCCTCTTTAGCCCAAGTAAAGAAAATAAAACTCTTAGAAATAGGCAAGGAGTGACTAACAGATACAGTCAATGCTTACTTTACAAACAATACTTACTACAGTACAAGGCACATTGCCATATTTTCTCATTCGCAATACTCTCCCTTGCATCAAACACACATATTCCATCATTTTCCCCATTTTCTGAAATTCAACATAAAAGCAGGCTTTTATTTTATTTTATTTTATTTTTTGATTTTTTCAGACAAGGTCTCACTATGTAGTTAAGACTGTCCTGGAACTCACTGTATAGACCAGGCTGGTCTCGAACTCACAGCGATCCTCCTGCCTCAGCCTCCTGAGCGCTGGGATTATAGGCGTGCGCCACCACGCCCAGCTAAGCAGGCTTTTACAAATGCAAGAGTGTGTCTGCACGTACCTGACACTCCAGACCCAGCACCGCGTGACCTCTGGCTCTTCTAAAAGTCAAAATGACAGTTAAAGACACATAGTTTCAATGGATTCACGACATGTATGCAGTCACAACAGTGCAACTAAAGACACTTACAAAAGAACATCCCAGAGCTGCTGCAGAAAGTGGCAAAAAAAGTGGGATAAGTCACTTCCAAGGCAGGCAGATGCTTCTGAAGGGGATTCACGACAAAGTAGCTTTTAATGTAAACAGCTTTTAAAATGTTAGCATTCACTATAGTTTGCAATCGTATCACATTTGTGGGCAAAGGATGCCAGTGGTTTTAAATGCATCAGGCTGAAACTCCTGGATGCACTTTTCAAATCTATTGCAGTTTTAGGAACACTCGCAACAAAGAAAGTGGTAGCCAAAGATCAAATATGGTTAAAACTTTTGAGCAGTAGTTTGACACGATGTGTTTATAGAGTGACTGTGACTGTTCTTATTCAGTGAGTTTGAGGGTGATTCACTGTGATTCTCACACAAAATATATGATGATTGTCACTGCATCGTGCACCTAAAATGTACCAATAAAGGGGAAAAAAAGAAAAAAATATTTTTAGCAAGTCAACATGCACACATGCATGTGAGAGCTAGAAAAAGCGCATGATTCCATTGGTAGGCTTTGGACATTCATGTTCACTGTAAGTTACAGTCAGTGGTTAAGCCTCGTTTTGATAAAGAGATTGCTAAGGGGATTTTTATACTAGCATTATTTTCCAAACATTATTTTCTTTCTTTTCTTTCTTTCTTTCTTTCTTTCTTTCTTTCTTTCTTTCTTTCTTTCTTTTTTCCTTCCTTTCTTTCCTTTTTTCTTTAACTTCTCTTTCTTCATGTTTATCCTTTTCCCTTCTTTCCTCCTTTGCTGCTTCCCTCCTCTCTCTGTCTCTCTCTCTCTCTGTCTCTCTCTCTGTCTCTGTCTCTCTCTCTGTCTCTCTCTCTCTCCTCTCTCTCCTCTCTCTCCTCTCTCTCTCTCTCCCTCTCTCTCCTTTCTTCATTTCTTTCTTTTATTTCCAAACAACTTAAGCCTAAGTCTTCACCAGGGGATGTGGACAGATAATCAGGGCTGGCACATTGTCTATCAATTTTGTAATAAATATCATAGCCAGGATCAATGCTTCAGTTCCTGTGCCCGTGATTTTATCCAAACATATTGGAAATCAAATCAGACCACGTGATGTCCATGGAGAAGACGGAACTTTCTTTCTCTACATTCATGGCAGAAAATGATCACCATGAATCGTGGAGTCAAGATGACCTGGCAAGAAGGCTGTGTAGCCTGAGTCTCCCAGGCTACCCCTCCCATGTCCATCTTGTGATGGCCAAAGAAAGGATAAAGACTGATAATAAAACAACTGCTGAATGAGATCTTTCTCTTAGTACATGGTCATGAAATAGCAACAAGCATTTTCACTATTGGTACATTTTAGGTATACAGTACAGTTACATTCATCATTGGGATCTTGTACCTTTACATGACACATCTTGATTCTTATTTTTCCCCTTACCCCTGCCCTCCCTTCACCCCCTCCTCCCTCCCCTATTTACAAAGACTTTGTTTCCATTTTTCCATTTTCTCATATTTTTTTCTTTCCCTTCTTTCCTTTCCACTACCTCTCCCACTTCCTCTATACCATCCGACCTTTTTTTCCTATGACACAATATCAATTATGCATTTTGACCCTATTTACACTCTTAGATTATCACATCAGAGAATCAATTCTATATTACACATGTGTGTAATTTCACTTGAGAGCATGTCGTCAGTGTGCATCCACTTAGCTATAAATGTCTCCAGCTTCTCATTCTTTATAGCTGAGTAGTATTCCAATTTAATATATAAAAAATCTTCTTTATCCAGTCTCCAGTTGATGGGTAAATGGGCTGTTTCCAAGTCTTAGCTATTACAAACTGTGCCACTATAAACACGGGTGCACATATATCACCGTGGTATGATTCTTTTAATTCTTTTGGGAAGATACCCAGCAGAGGCATGACTGGGTCAAATGGAACCTCTAGTCCCAGCTCTCTGAGGCATCTCCATGTTGATTTCTATAGTGGTTGCACCAACCTGCACTCCCACCAACAATGGAGAAGGGTTCCTGTCTCCCCACAGCCCCGGCAGCATTTGTTAGTAAATTCAAGGCCCACTCCTTTCTCTGAAAGATTTCAGAGTCCTTTTCTCTTCTCTAAAACATGCCCATAGACCTTCTTATGACATTCATTTTTATCCAGAGCTAACTGCCTGAGGAAGTTTTATCCTCAAATTCGTAAATGTCAATGAACAACGCATGGGCTCTTAGATGCAAGGTGCTCCACTATCCAAGAAAGGGCTTTTTTGCTTTTAACATTCTAAAAGTCATTATTAGTATATATTTGCTGTATGTAATCGTTAAGTTCATCATGGGAAGTTGGTACCCATACGTAAAACATCTCCATTATTTTTCTGTCCTCTTCCCCTCCTTTCTGAGCCTCTTCCCTGCATATCTTTTGCTCCTCCTTTCCTATTTTAGAAAGAACTATCTCCCCGTTTCCTATTGTCTATCTCAATTTTACTAATCAAGTTATTGATACTTTGGCTTTCTCATAAAAGAGAAACCACGTGGTATGTAAGATTGCGTGTCTGGTTTATTTCATTTAACATTATGGTCTCATGCTGCACTAATTTTCTTCGGATAAACTTAGGTTTACCCTTCTTTATGGCAGCGTAGTACTCCAGCGTGTGCAAACACCACATCTCCTTTATCCGTTCATCTGTTGGAGGACCTAAAGCCCACTTTCAGGATTAGGTCTTATGCGTTGTGCTGCTATTCACACAGGTGTGCGTGGATCACTGTAATATGATGTCTTTAACTCTTGTGGGAAGATCCCTAGAAGGGGAATAACCACACCAAATGAAATTCCTCATTTTGGCTTTGTGAGGCATCTCCATAGCGATTTTCATAGTGGTGGTACTGGCTTACACTCCCACCAGCAGTGTAGAAAGGTCCCACACTACCATGGCAGCCTCTGCGATATTGATTATTTGATTCTTGCTGATGGCCATTCTTTCTGGAGTAAGGTGACACCCGGGTTGCTTTAATTTGCACATCTGCTTTCCAGATCCTTTGTCAAACCCTGCAACCCTCAGGAACACCCTGATCTCCCAGGCCAACTCCTGCCTGTAAAGCTCACCATCCTAATGGGCAGCTCCTCCTGATCTAAAGAAATGCTTGTCCTTTCTACAATCCTTGTCCATGGTTCATAAGTCCAAACACCGTCTCGGATGGGACTCCCAGGCTACCCGGTCCCCTGCGTGGTCTAGGTCAGAGGCAACCAGGAGAAAATGAAACCAAGCAGTAGCAGCAGCAGCCACAAAAACAGCCACAAAAATCCTCACCTTCATCAAATCCGACTTCGGAGCTCACCTGGGAATGAATATACACCATGGATTAACAAGGTAGTCCTTTTAAAAACCACTTGGGGCCGGGCGTGGTGGCGCATGCCTGTCATCCCAGCACTCGGGAGGCTGAGGCAGCAGGATCGCTGTGAGTTCGAGACCAGCCTGGGCTACGTAGTGAGTTCCAGGTCAGCAGCGGGAACCATCACCCCCTGCAATTCTTATATCCTGCCGTCGTTATTAATTTAGGTCCCTGACACACTGGCTCTTTGGAAATGGGGCCTCTGATGTCATTCAGCTTGAGAAAACCACTTAATCGAAAGGGCAGATGGAAGAAAGGTGAGAGAGAGTCCCCTGCCCACCGTGTTTACAATGCTGGGGGTCGTTGTGTCTCAAGCAAAGGAACTAATAGCACTGATAACTTTAAAGTTAAAAGAGGGCCAAAATTCCCTCATTGTCTTTAAGGAGTTCCCATAAGATGACCAGTGATAAAATGTGAGGCAAAGTTCAATCAGATGGCAGACCAAAAAAAAGGAAAAAAAGAAGGAAAACAAAAGCTAAGAGGGGAATCCGAAAGTGTTTCAGGGAAGCAAATGAAAACAATGTCAGCTCTGCCAAGTCTGTTATGGCCCAAGAAAATGAGATTCAAAGCAACCATAGCAAAACACACAAAGGCTGAATGGGCTGCAAGCTTTTCTAACAACAGATGCAGAAAAAGTGGGACACATACAGGAAAATGTAAGTAAAGAGAGCATCTCACGTTTGAGGTAGGATGGGAGAAATAAAGATAGGTAGGAAGAAGAAAACAAAGGCATATATCATATACACATATGCATGAATGTATGCATTAGAAAATCTGCCATGTGGTTCAGGCTGACCCAGAACTCACTATGTAGTCCAGGCTACACTCAAACTGCCAGTGATCCTCCTGGCTCAGCCTCCCAAATGCTGTGGTGACAACGGTGTACCACCTTGTAGAAAATCGGACTTTACAAATTGCACTCTTACGATAAGAGTGACTTCAAGGCACAAGCAATCTCTCCCCTCTAAATCAAGTCAGCCACTGAACTTGATTCTGCCCTCATGCATTTTGCTGCTCTGGAATTTTTAAAGATTCTAAATGAAGCATGCACCTAGCAGCTAGAAAGAAAGGAAAATCCTTCAAAGTGCTGTCTCCCACCATTTTGGAGAGAAATCTGAAACTGAGGGTCTCTTCATCCCTTCATTGATTAATAAATTGACCATTGTTTGTCAGAAGAGTACAGGACCGTCTTCTTGACTTCGACTTCAGGCTGAACGCATTGTGCAAAAGCCTCCTGTGCACATAAAAGTAAAAAAACTTGTGTGCTTCACTTCTAAAAGAAAAACTGAAATGGTGAAGACTATAAATTAGCTTTGTTGATAAGATAAAAAGCAGAAACCCTTGGACCCTAAAAAGAAACAATAGTCTGGGCATGGCGATGCGTGTCTGTCAGCCCTGCACTTGGCAGGCTGAGGCGGGTGGATTTCAGCAAAGTCTGCACAAGCTGGGCTCCATGATGGGTTGAGGGCCAGCCTGAACTACATAGCAAGATCCTGTAAAGATCCCGAAAGGAAAAAAAATAAAGGAACAGATTTAGAGGCTTCAAATGCATTTTTTTTTTTTAGCCAAAACACCTCAGATTACCCATTAAAAATATAAAATCAATCAGGCCCTGGGCCTCACCCATGTAATACAGTCCATGCTTACATGGGCAGATGATCCATTATCTTTTGATACGCAGATGGCCTCCACTTTTCTCCCATAGCCAACCAAGACTAAATTTTCTGCCTGGTTATAAATTGCATAGAATTCTCCTGTCGCACGCATATAAACTCTAGCATGCTTCTCTCTGGATGACTTTCCCTGCATTTCTCTGAGGGTCAACGTTAAACATTCTAGTGGATCCTTCTACGCCACTAACTGACGTTTCCCAGAAAATCCTTTTTCCGTGAAGGACATCCAGAAAGTTACCACCTGCCCCATGGGCTTGCTGAGTTGAGATTTCTTACCACTGCTTTTTGGACCTCCGGGCCCCCTCTAGTGTGTGTGTGTGTGTGTGTGTGTGTGTGTGTGTGTGTGTGTGTGTGTGTGTGTTTGCAATAAAAGACAACGGATATTAAGCAGGACGTTTAAGTGTAGCAAATCCATCCAAAACTGGGCAGAGTAGTCCAAGTCCTGAAAAACCGAGAGAAAATGTGCATAAACAGGATCCATGCTGACCACCCAGACCCTGCATTAAGCAGAAAAACACTGCGTTCTCTTCTTCATGTACACCTGCTGGGAAGCCATCCGAGTGTGTCTGCAGTGAGCCAGCCAGTGAGTCATTGATTGGGCCTCCATCCTGATGCCTTGTTTTCATGAACTAGTAGCCAACCCTGGAATTCGTCCAAGAAAAGACCCCTTCCCTTTCTCCTGAAGATAGCCGTGAGTGTGTTCTCTGGTCCACTCTGGCCCGAGAAGCATAAGTCTTTTCCAACAACGACAAGGGTACTTTCCACCACCTTTTTGTTTGTGTCTTCTTCCCCTTTCTATTTTCAGGAGGTGAAGAACTTGGAAAGAATTCCTTGCGGAACCTTCCGTAATAGAGGTGTCTCTGATGGAAATGACCGGAAAGGAACTTGCTTTTCTGTCTCCAATCCAAAGTGGAAAGAAAAAAAAAAACAACCCAGGATCTGTTAAGGAAACATATACTAAGAAGTAAGAGCGTGTGTCTCACGTAATGGAAGCAAACAAGTAGAGATTCACACTTTTCCAAATCTGTGAAGCTGGATTCAGGAAGGGGAGAAGCTTGGCAGACCTCAAAAGACCCCGAGTCTCGGGAAGGAAAGGCAGCTAGGACTCAGAGGCCAGAGTACTATCAAGAGAGCGTTGTGGGTCATCTGTGGAGAGATGAATGAAAGCAGGAAGGCAGAGATGAGGAAACGGTCCAACAAGGGAAAATGTCAGGGTCGCACTGACGTGTAGTAAATGACTCCAGCCCTGGGAAATGGACCATCCTATCCAGGAGCGTAACATGCAGGGCTTCCAGATTCTACTCAGAACCTGGCAGGCTCACTCAGAAACCCTGTGAGGCAAAGCACACGGAAGGTTTCTGGTTCAGAAAAGAATGGTTAGGGTTTTCCTAGTATCAGGCCCAGCGTAACTGTTCCTCGCCTCCATGACAAACCAAAATCTCAGGTTGGGTTTCTTATTTAAGAGAAGTTGGAGTTTCTGATTTAAAGTGGACCAGTGTTCTCACTATAAAGAAATGAGGAGGCAGCCTGTTTGCCCATCAAGTCAGGAATGGATAATGAAAATGTGGTGTTTGCACAGAATGCAGCATAAAGAAGAATAAACTTGAGTCGTTTACAGGAAAACAGATGCGCTTTGGGCTCATGACCGGAAGAGACACAGACCAGAAGCCCAAGCTTAAATATCACACAATTTCTTTATATGTGAAAGTCAAAATATAAGTAAAGATGAAAATAAAAGGCATGAAAAGAAGCAGGTAGATGGATCATCCTCAAAAGGGGTGAGGATAAAGAGGAAAGAAGGAAAAAGAAAAAATATGAGAAAATGAATAAAAGGAAACAAAGTCTCTGTAAATAGGGAGGGGTGGAGGGGACGAAGGGAGGGCAGGGACAAGGGGGAAATATGAGAACCAAGACCTGTCATGTAGAGGTGCAAGATCCCAGTGATGAATGTAACTGTACTGTAGACCTAAAAAGTACCGATAAATGCAATGGGCGGGGGGGGGGAGAGAGAGAGAGAGAGGGAGGAAGGGAGAGGAAGGAAAGGGAATTAAGGAGGAATTAAGACATGCAATGTACCGGTACCAACTCCCCACAAGGAATCGGATTATTATGTGCTACAAACGTGTACTGGTAAGCACAAAACAACAGCAGCAACAACCAGACAAAAACCCAAAAATCATGCAAAAAGGGAATGCATTTGATGCTTCTAACTTGCTTAATATCCTGTTTTAACCTAGAATACCTTATGCATGTCAAGAAAACTTGTAACATGCAGTGGTCTCTGTGTGTGCTTTACATCATCTTGAGGCAAAGTGTAGAGCGGTAAGTGGCACAACTCTTACGCAAGTAGTCATGTTGCTTTATTGATTGAGGCAGAAATGATTAGGGACAGTGCGCATACATGGTTAGGAGAGGTTCTCTGTCTGTCTGTCTGTCTGTCTCTCTCTCTCTCTCTTCTTTCTTTCTTTCTTTCTTTCTTTCTTTCTTTCTTTCTTTTTTCCTACATGCTGTTGGGAATAAAACCCAGTTCCTGGCTAATGCTAGGCAAGCATTATGCCACCGAGCTAGATGTCCATCAGTATATATTTTTAGAAAATGTTTTTGATCTGCAGTTGTGAAGTCAATCCCTCCCTCCCTCCCTCCCTCCCTTTCTTCCTTCCTTCCTCCCTCCTATCTTGCTCCCCTCCTCTCTTTCTTTTGGTGAAAGGCAAGCTGTACAATCATAACCGGCACCCCATGCATCACAGTTCAAAATACCCAGCACCCAAACTAAGAAGATCCCACAGGACATCAAGAGCTTGTCGGACACTGATTTTCTCAGGCTCAGGTTTGTTTGATGGCTGCTGACTAAATCAAAGGAGGCCGATGATTTCAGTGAGAAAGGCAGAAGAGCTGACACCATGCTAGGTACGTCAAGGTAGAAGAGCCCTTTTACCTCTAATCGTGACCTTAAGGTATAAGGTGTGTTAAGCTCTTCCATAGTGAGGCACAGAGGGAGAACCTAGGTTCCGCTCATCATTCCTCTCTTCATTATGGCAGGAAAAGTGGGTTGTGGTTCGCCTGGTCTCCACATCTGTACATCCTGTTTCTCGTTTTAGCTTTAGAACAAGGCTGTTGGCTATGTATGCAGCATGAAGAAATGTGCAGATGTTATTTATCTCTAAAAGAAAAAAATCGTAACTTTTGAATTCCATTTTACAAATAAACGCAGACCAATTCTAGTCCTATCACCCTTTTTGCTACGGATCAGAAATATATCTGAACACAGACATCCCACATACAGAGTGCCTAGGGGAAAGCCCAGCGGAAGATATATGAAAATTGCATGGGCTATAAACCCAAGAACGCTACCAATAAATATATAGGGATAAAAGTCAGAAAACTCAATACTGTAAAAATGTCAATTACCCTTCAATAGGGCTACAGGTTCAAGATAATCACACTGAAATTTCCCCCGGGGAATCTTTTCAGTACAAGTCTAAAAGCTGAATTGGAAACGTGGGCAAAGTAGTCATGGATTTGCACACGTTAATGATTTTGAAAAAGAAGAAGAAAGCTGCATGACATCAATTCCATAATTTGTATTCTTTTATTCATTTATCTATTGTGTGGGGCTTCACATGCTAGGCAAATGTTCTACCACTGAGCTGCACACGTAGACCTTCAAATTTCGGATAAGAGCAGCCACAGCGAAGTTACTCAAAAGGTTTAGACAAATAAATTAAGATAAGTATAGTCCAGACACAGACAGAGATGTATGAGGCAAAGAGACTTGGGAAGAAACGGCTTTACAGTCGATTAGGCACAGAAAAGACAATATTTTAAACACACAATGCTAGCGCACGTATCCATAAGCAGTCAAGCAAGAGAAAAAAAATCTCCTGATGTATACATAGCACAATATCAACTCAGCACTCCTGCAGTTATATAGAAATGCAGAGTGAAAGCTTAAATCTGCAGTAGTTCTAGAAGGCAGAAGGAAGTAAGAGAAAGAAAGCTAAAGAAACATTTCTTGCAAATGAGAGTAAATTCACATTCCACCTAAAAATGATAAATCATGTGGCCAATATAAAAAAATCTGCTCTTCAAAATAGATCTTCAAAAGAATAAAACAACAAGTGGCAGACTGACAGAAAAGGTGCATTTGAAAAAGAAATTGCAATCGCAACGCATGCAAAGCTCTGAGTAAAGGAAACAAACAGCCCAATTCAAAGTGGAAGAAGAAATCAAAGATTTGAAAAGACATTTTTCCTGGGAAGGGGTAAAAATGGCAAGTAGAGTCTAAAAAAGGCTCTCTTTATACGTCTACCCGGAACAGGTGAACGTGGGGTTGCAATCCCGGAAAGCAGAATAGGGTACCGTCTCCTAGTGGGTGATCATGATTTTTATGTACCTGTAATCCGAGAGTTCTGGGAGGCTGAGGCAGGAGGATTTCCAGTTCGAATTCAAACTGGGCGTCTTAGCCACTTAGCATGACCCTGTCTCAAAATAAAGTTAAAAAAAAAAATGACCCGGAATGAACTCGGTGCAAAGGCCCTGGGTTCAATCCTTAGTAACTCAATAAAGGGTGTTCTATGGAACATTTAGTACAAGGGACACAATTTTAAAAGCCTCCCTATAGCACCTTCGGTGGGGGCTGAGATATCTGCTTCTCATTTATTGCTAGCGGGATTCTGATAGTTTAACTGATACGGACATAGTATAATGATTTCTTAGACATATAAACGTGCACCAACTTTAGGAACGTGCTGCTTACTTCCAGAGCTATGCAAGCAGATTTGCTCCAGACTATTTATAGCAACCTCTGTTTGAAAACAGAGGAACGACATGTGAATGAAAAAAAATTAGTGCTTTTTATTTTTTCTATTTAAGTTATGTATACTTTGGGTTTTTTTTTTTCATAGAAGAGAAACCATGCTATATCAAAGCTGGTGTTTCTGATCTATTTCACTTAACCTGATGGTCTCAGGGTGCTTCCATTACCTACAGATGAGTACAGAGCACAGGAAACAGGGAAACAGGGAATTACATCTTCTGCCCATGGGAGAGGAATCTAGAGACGCAGGGGGTAGAAGGAGGGTCAGGGGAAGTAAAAGAATTAAGACAAGACTTTATACGGGCCCCACGTGTCCAGGAGGAGTGTGGTCAGCACGCCCTACAAATATAGACTCCTAGGTACCCATTTGAAATACTGAAACATGGAAATCGCCAATCTTTGTTCAAAAATTTATAGTTTGATCGTACCATGGAGATATTACTCAGAAAATAGCGACACTGCAAAAGCATTATGGTAGTCTTCTTGGGATGGGGCTTGGGGTCTGGGGGATGAAGAGGAAAGAAAGAAATAGGAGGTGCTTAGGACAGTGGACATGGTTATAATCATGATGGTGGCAATGCATTTACACTGTTTCTTAAACTTCATATCTTAGCTATCTATCTTCTTTCCTCATTGAGTTTATTGGTACCTTTTAGGGATACAGCACAGTTACATTCATCATTGGGATCTTGTACCTCTACATGACAGGTCTTGGTTCTCATTTTTCCCCTTGTCCCTGCCCTCCCTTCATCTTATATCTATCTTACACGTGGAGTCTTGCCTTTCTGTATCTTAAATATAAATCTCATGTAGAGAGTTAAAAAATAATCATTTTATATATATATATATATATATATATAGAGAGAGAGAGAGAGAGAGAGAGAGAGACAGATATCCTCAAAAGTACATGAATATCATATATACAATAGCTTATATATACACATAATCTAATCTCTCCCCCTTATCAGCAGCTATATCTATTGCTTTCTCTATATATATCTAGAACTTATGTGTATGTATATAAATTATTTTTTGGATTATGGATATGTCCATTTTTTTTTTTTTTGGTACCAGGGATTGAACTCGGGTGCTTGTGCTTGCAAGGCAGGCCTCTGAACCGCTGAGCTAAATCCCTGGCCCACCATTATTTTTCAATAAACATTTTGCCATAGTACCGAATTGGGACATATTTATTGTGGGGTTGTTTTTTGGTCATTTAAAAAATTAAGTTTATTGGTACATTTTAGGTATACAATACAGTTACATTCATCGCTGGGGTCACGTATGTTGACATGATACATCTTGACTTTTATTTTTTCCCCATTCCCCTGCCCTCCCTTCAACCCCCAACCCTCCCTTTTTACAAACATTTTGTTTTCGCTTTTTCCTCTTCTCATATTTTTCTCCTGTCCTGTCTCTCCTTCCCCTACCCCTCCCACTTACCTTTGAATGTTAAACTTTCCACTAAAAGGTAAAATCTACTGTGTTAACTTATGCCATATTTTTGTCCTACTTTTTCTGTTTTGCCTTAGTTTCTCCAGTTCCTTTTGAATATTTGAAGACTTTTCATGTAGTTTTTGTAGCGTATATCTCGTTCTCCAGTTTTAAACTTTTCTCAGATTTGTAAGGATCTAGCTGTATCACATTTTAAAATGTGATCTACTTTTTTATTAAAATAAGTCAGAATAACTATGAGTAATAAACTGTATGCTTTTACTGTATGTGTTAAAGTTATTTGAAGACTGAAATATGTCCCCATTCTGTGTAAAAGTGAAATGTAAAGATCAATAATAGGTTTTAGGAAAACCTCAGAAAAAAGAAAGCGATTTTACAAGCATCATGTTGCAATTCTGACAGGAGAAAACATTAAGAGATCAAGTTGTTAATGTGTACAAAAGGGGAGGTTCTTTGGGATGGAAGGCACAGCATCCATTTCTCTAATAAACTGTACACTCAAAGTTTGAAGCAAGCTAATCAGTTGTACTAAAATCCAATTGTCTCTTCCATGCGTGAGCTCTTTACGGCTCCTATGCACTTCCGCTGACTTTGTTCGGTGGTGCAGATCTGGGAGCACTTGGTGAATTTTAGTGAAAAGCCAGGAAAACCTCAGAGAGTTGTCGATCGCAAGTTCAATTAAAAAGAAAGCATCCAATAGTGAGCAAAAGCCCAGCAAAACAAGACAAAAAAGAAATGGGTTTATGGGTAGCATTTCTTCTTGTGTCCAAATGAGGGAAAGTGTCTAATTGTCACTCGTTCTTGTGAACAATCTGTGCGCTACCAAGGCAAATGAGCATGAAGAAAATGAAGAGGGCTGGGCAGTCACGTGAGAAATGGCTTAAAGAGAAGGAGAGTAGAGCACAGAAATGAGACACACTTTTAAGCTGTGTAAGAGAAAATATCCTGAGAGAGGGAGAGAGAGAGAGAGAGAGAGAGAGAGAGAGAGGGAGGGAGAGAGAAGGTAGACTCATTGATAGATAAGAGACAGCTGATACATAATTTATATGTAGATACATAATAGAGAGGCCGGGGGTGGTGGCACACACCTGTAATCCCAGCACTCGGGAGGCTGAGGCAGGAGGATCGCTGTGAGTTCGAGACCAGCCTGGGCTATGTAGTGAGTTCCAGGTCAGTCTCAACTACATAGTGAGACCCTGTCTCAAAAAAACCAAACCAAACCAAAACAACAACAACAACAAAATAATAGATAGATAAAGCACTGATGAGGGATTGATGACACATAAATCCATAGCTGAGAGATGACCGTAGCAAAGATAATTTTAGCTCCGTATACATTGATGGATTGTAGATGGATGGTAGATATAGACGATAGAAATATAGATTTAAAAATAAATGGAGAGGTGAAAAGTGATGATGATACATAAATGTATAGAATAATAGAAATCTAGAAAAAGATGGCTGGACCTAGGAGTATGAATAAATATAACACATAAAGTAATTCATCCATGAATTTCACTCGAACATGTTTCATCCGAAGGTTCTATCATTTTTACAATTAAAATCAGCAAGCACCTTCAAAAACACCAGACACAGGAACGAACACGAATTCCTATATACGTCCTGTTAGAAAACATACCGAGTTTAAGAAGGCTTTACAATTTTCAGAAAATAGAAACAAAGGAAACAGATGACTGGCTCGTAAGGGAGTTTCGATTTTCCAAACTAAGTACAAGCACTGACAGAAAATGTTTTTCTTTATGCTTTTGACAACGGAGAGTCAGAGGTCGTAGCTGCTTTGTGAGAAGCTCTCCAAGTGAGACGGGTTTTTTTGTGAATGCTTATTTTGTTTGCAAGTATATTTTTGTAAAATAGCTGCTAACTTCTCTCTCCCTCTTCATAAATACCCCTGAACAGATTTAAAAGATGATTCTGGCTCTGCGGCCAGCTGTGGATTCCCAGGTTGCGCTGGCTTTCCTTGCAGAAAGGCGGACTGACAGATGCACATTTCAGCCACGTGTCTGGCTGTGAAATCTCCAAAACAGCAGGGACTTTCAAGTATTTCTCAGTGAGACCAGAGTCTCGCTTTGGAGCTACGTAAAGGTACTCCTGCTTCCGATACGTGGCTCTCGTATAGGTTCCTTGCACTTCATTCTCGAGAATTTGTTATGAGTTACATCGAGTCTAAGAGATCTAGAAAGTTCATACCCCTCAATACCATCCTTAGATCCACCTCGGCATCCGGCCGGCCGAGAACCGACTGAAGACTGAGTTTGGAAGTTGATTCTGAAAGAACAGTCTGCGGTCCTCAGCCGTCCCTGGATCTGCCATGAAACCGTGGCAAAACCTTCATTTCTCCCTCAGGGCAGAGTAACATTTCCGGCCTGCTGTTTCCGTGGTGGACACAAGTGACACAGGGCGACCTGGATCATTACTTGATCCTCTTTGCCTGATACCTTATCCTGAGACGGGGCATTGCAATTTTACTTCTCAAGGCTGTGTTTTTACAGAGGTATTCTGCTTGGTTTTTTATTTGTTTGTTTTAGTGTTTTAGTTTTAAGCACTAGGTGGGATCTGAACTTTTAATTTGTAAATGACTTCATTTTTCCCAGGCAAGCATTTTCAAGGCTGTTTCAAAGCTAACTCTATGCTTTAGGTGAAAAAGAAAATGTGTAATGATGTCATGTTTTTGTTCTCAGTTGTATCACGAGGCTTGTAGAAAACCCTCTATGATCTTACCCATGGCTGTGGAGGGAGAAGGAGTCGGCCCCCGGTGTGAGAATGTTGTCATTACAAAAGGTTAGAAAATGCATGCGTGTCTTAGTTTTAAAGGAAGACACAGATATTGAATTTTTGCTTTTTCATCTAAAACAAAATTCTGGAGGAGGATACTTCAAAATAAATCTATGTACATCAGCAAAAATGAGAGAGAGAGAGAGAGAGAGAGAGAGAGAGAGAAAGAGAGAGAGAAGGGAGGAAAGGAATGAAGAAAGTAGAAAAGAAAAAGTGGAATATTGTATCCACAATTTCGCTAGAAACACAGCAAGCATCTCCTGTTTTTTGTTCTCCTATTGTCTTCTTTCAGTTCCTCTTGAAAGCCAATTTTCTTCCCAAGAGAGTAGGGTAATATGTCTTAGAGATTCTCCTTTCAGTTGTCTAGAAGCCTTCAAGAGTGAAACACGAAGTGAGGATTTCATTTTCACCGCCAAACACCTTCTTCCTCTGTGGTGGAAGGCCATTGGAGATCCAGCCACTGTTACCTCATGGGATACAGACAGCTTCTTTGAAACATCAACCAATCATAAACCTAGCTTCTCTGTCCGGGGTTCCGTGATACTTACTAACCTGGATTTTAGTTTTCAGCCTCAGGAAATTTTCAGGAAGCAGCTCACACAATGCACTGACCCCTCACAGTTGCCCCAGACTTTGGTTTGCAAAGATTCCAAGCATCTCCGTCCACTCTTCCGAAGTCCGTCCCTCACAACAACATTGAACTCCCATGCATGTTATTGTCCAGGATGGGCCAGACGTTTGCTAGTAACTCAAGTTCTTTCCTAATGTTCCATACAGTCCATTAACCCCTGCACATTACCAACCTCAAAAACATCTACTAATTACGATTTCTTCACCTGTGACTTACTTATTGCCTGAGATATTTGATTCATCCACTCCTTGACTGAAGAACGTTTTTCTCCTCCCCAAATTTTCATGCTCTGAAAACAAGTGGTATATTTAGGATATGGTTTGGGTGTGTCCCTCCACGATGTCGTGGATTGGCGGCTTGGTGCTCAGTGTGCTGACGTTGACTTTTGTGGCACGGTTAAGACTTGGAGTCGTGTGGTCCTCACGAGAACCATATTGATGTGAGCACTGTGCCTTGGAGTCTCCAGCACTGTATGCTATGTGGATCTCTTTTGTTCAGAAAATCACCCAGGTTCAGGTCCTTTATGATAGTAATGACAATGGATAAATAGAACATCATTGGTCAGCTTTCACTGACATGCAGTCTTTGGGTAAAATGAAGGGTTTTCTGGGATCCGTTGGCTCATTTAAATATTATGGAGGTTTCTCTTGCAGTGCAGAAGCTTTTTAATAAGATGAGATCCCAGTTGTTGATTCTTTCTGCTAGCTCCTGAGCTACTGAGGATTTGTTTATAAGGCCTTTTCCTATGCCATTGTCTTCCAGAGTTCTGCCTAACTCATCTTCCAACAAGTTTAGAGTTTCTATTTTCATATTTAGATCTTTAATCCACTTGGATTTTAGTTTAGTGCATGGTGAAAGATAAGGGTCTAGTTTTAATCTTTGGCAGGTTGAGATTCAGTTTTTTCCAACACCATTTATTAAAGAGGCTATCTATCTTTCCTCCAGTGGGGATGGTCAGCTCCTTTGTCAAAGATGATGTAACTGAGTACCTCTGGAGTTGTTTTGTGTCTTCCAATCTGTTCCACTGATCCTCTGAGCTTTTTAATGATGAGATCCCAGTTGTTGATTCTTTCTGCTAGCTCCTGAGCTACTGAGGATTTGTTTATAAGGCCTTTTCCTATGCCATTGTCTTCCAGAGTTCTGCCTAACTCATCTTCCAACAAGTTTAGAGTTTCTATTTTCATATTTAGATCTTTAATCCACTTGGATTTTAGTTTAGTGCATGGTGAAAGATAAGGGTCTAGTTTTAATCTTTGGCAGGTTGAGATTCAGTTTTTTCCAACACCATTTATTAAAGAGGCTATCTATCTTTCCTCCAGTGGGGATGGTCAGCTCCTTTGTCAAAGATGATGTAACTGAGTACCTCTGGAGTTGTTTTGTGTCTTCCAATCTGTTCCACTGATCCTCTGGTCTGTTTCTTTGCCAGTACCATGCTGTTTTTATCACGGTGGTTTTGTAGTATAGTTTCACTTTGGGAATTGTTATACCCACTACCACGTCTCTGTTGCCTAGGATGGTTTTTGCTATTCTAAGTCTCTTCTGGTTCCAAATGAATTCTTGGATTATTTTTTCTAGTTCTGTGAAATATACTGTTGGAATTTCAATCGGCATTGCATTGAATCTGTATAGCAGCTTTGGTAGTATGGCCATTTTCACTGTGTTGATTCTTCCTACCCTGGAGCAGGGGATATCTTTCCATTTTCTTATGTCCTCTTTGATTTCATTTTTCAGAGTGCCGTAGTTTTCAGCACAGAGGTCTTTTGCTTCTTTCTTTAGATTGATAAAAAAGGGGGAAGGTGAGTTGGTGCTATGGATTCCAACAATTTTCCATGATCTAAACGTTGCTTCATGGGAGTCTATCTCCACTTGCACTCAAGGAACTCATGAGATATAGGCAATAACAGTGATTCTCATAGTCGTAAGATAGGGTGTCTCAAAAATGGTAATTTTGCAGCAGCTGAAAAGTCTCTGTAGCAGCCACCCTGACAGAGATGAAGCGGATTCTTTCCTATGACCTCCAGGAAAGTTTTCACTTGGAATATTCTCTGTGGACAAGGGATGGAGTCCCCAATTTTTGAGTAATGTTCTTCAATCTTAGCCATCATTTCTTCATGTCTGCCTCTGTCATTTTGGGTCATAGAAAATTTGTTCTCTTTAACAACTCTTTGTTGGTGATGCACTCCTATGAGGAATTTTCCAGGTTTACAGAAATGAATCCCATAGGTGGACAGTATCAGAAAGGAGAAAGAAAGTGGTTTCACAAATAGGTGATAACTTGAAGGAACGCATAGGACACGTAAGTATTTGAACAGGACATGCTGTATTGTTACATTTTCAAAATGTGACAAAATGTTAGAATTTTAGCCAAATTCCCAGTAAGATTCCCTCCAAAGAACGACAATCCAAAATGCCAGTCACACCATTCATAGGTCATTAGAATGGTTCACAAGTAGCTACTTCCTTTCATGCACTGTTAGTTGAAAAAAACTGTAGTAAGTATACACATTGCTTATTTACTACAAGACTTTGCTTTTCCTTATAAGCAGACGATTTCACAGTATGGCTTTCATAAAAGATACCACGAATTATCTATTTAAAGAAATAAGCAGGTTGACACAATCTGGATCTTAAGCTGAAGCAGTACTTGCATGACGTGAACGGTAACCTGATGACAGGATTCTGAACTCGCTAATTTTCATGTAAAAAGTAGTAATTTTGCCATGAGACTTAGGAGAAGAATAACAGCTGTCAGTTTGAGAGAGGGGCACTGACACCTTTACAGAAGACAATAAAAGCCAGTCTTGTTAACGTAATCCACATCCATCATAATAACCCAAGATGATGATTTTGAAGTATTTTAAAACCAGTTTCGTTTTGTTTATATTTAACTTTGTAATACAAGTACATATTTAAATGGCACTTTGAAACTATGCCCAAGAGTTACTTTCCTCATACAACTTAGTATTTCAATTTAAATATTTCTTTTGTCAAGAAAAAATTCAAATTTCAGAATGGACAAGGAAAACATAGTGCTAAATGAAGACCACCGTGGCACGTAATTGCTTTTTCCAATAAAAGTTAAATAATTACTTTCTTGTAAGCTCAAGGCACACAGTGGTCACCAGTGATAAGGGTGTAGAAGGGTGTTGCTATATCCAGACTTACCTATGAGCTGGTGTAAGGAAAACTGACTGGAAGCTGATTTATTTATTTTCATATTTATTCCGTAGCCTGAGTCAAACTCTGCCTGTTCAACATTTCATGGAAATGGATGTCAAATTTTAGCATCATAAAATGGCCCAGGTAATATTGTTTTTCCATACGATTTTGGGGGTTTGTTAAAAATGTCACTGTAAACAGGTACCTCCAGAAATGTTAAAAACTCTAATTATTATGGATGACAGATTTGGAGATTAAGTACATGAAGGATTCAACAAGAGCGAGAGAGATAGAATTACATTTTAACATTTCAGTAGTGTAGTATGGTCCGATTTAAATTCACTACTCTTTTTAGAAAAAAAAATATCTAGCCAAAACTATGAATGATGAAGGAAAATGATAAATGACTGTTAATGTTTATGTTTTTAGTACACAGACCTCATGCTGAATTCAATAAAATATAGCAGGTGCAGAGCCTATTCCATACGCAGAATAAAATTAACAAATGCAATATAAAGTTTTATGAAGACACAGCAATTTTTAGAGTGGTTGCTAAAAAGTGAAGCTATAAATATTTCAAAAAGCTACATCATTAACAATAAATATTCTACAGGCATTTCTTAGTTTTTTAAAATTTTATTGAGTTTATTGGTACATTTTAGGTACACAGTACAGGTACACTCATTAGTGGGATTTTGTACCTTTACATGACAGGTCTTGGTTCTCATTTTTTCCCCTTGTCCCTGCCCTCCCTTCACCCCCTCTTCCCCTTCCCCTTTATAAACACTTTATTTCCATTTTTTCATTTTCTCAGATTTTTTTCTTTTCCCTTATTCCCTTTCCCCTACCCTCCCCACTTTCCCTACACCTTTAGCCCTTTTCTACCTATTTCACATTGCTAATTACCACATTAGGATCTTGTGTACTATTATAGTTTTTCCACACCAGAGAAACTATTCGGTATTCACACATGTGTGACTTATTTATTTCACTGAGGAGTATATCCTCAAAATGTATCCATTTTCCTATGAATGACTCTAATTCTTCATTCTTGTCACTACTGTCTTGCTTTTGTTTGTGATACTGTAAGAAATAATTGTATTTGTGTGGGAAATTATTTTCTTCCATTAACTCATGACTTGACAGGAAGGTGTGTGTGTGTAGGAAGCTGCAATGTGTTCTTCACTGCGACAAAATAGCCAAGTAACGGGGCCAGGGACTGAGCTCTGTGGTTCCATTACCTGCTTTGCAAACCCAAGGTCCTGAGTTCGATCCCTGGTACCAAAGAAAGAAACAAAAATAGCTGAATAAATTAGTTGAAAAGAAGGAAGGATTGATTGATTCAGTCTCGTGGTTTCAGAGGTTTCAGCCCATGGTTGGTCGGCTCCTTGTTCTTCAGCCTGGGGAAGGCGGAAACGTGGTGGTGGAAAGGGAGCGGGGAAACATGCTCACCTCATTATGCCCGGGAAGCAAGGTGAGGAGGTTCGCTTTCATGGCAAAGCCACCACCCAGAAAAGTGCTGAACTATGACTCCATTGATGGATTCTCGTTGTTGAGAGCTTATCCTTCCTGATCCAATCGATGTGACTAAGTCTCCATCTCTGCACCCTGCTTCGGCAGCAGACGAGCGTTTAACACGTCAGATTCTGGAGACCTTTCAGATCCACATGATCACATCTTTCCCTTTGTCTTCCTCCCTGTTGCCAAGGAGGCAGATTTTGCTAATGGAAACAGGGGTGCAATTTAGAAGTAAGGCTCTACTTGGTTAACGAGTGAGGTGTTTGTTTCTAGAAACGGTAGGAGAGTTGATCGCAGAGAGAAAATTAGGTACATTTGGATTCACTGTGAAGGGATTGTGAAAAGTCCTTCAAGATCCTGCACACAAGTCATGCCCTGTGGTCTCCCATCCTACTTTTCAGATAGGTAACACTGACTCAAATTGCATAGGATAATCATGCATGGAAATATGTGTCTGTAATCCCCGCTACTTGGGAAGCTGACGCAGGAGTGTCACAAGTTTGAAGCCGGCCTGGGCAACCTAGAGACCCTGTTTTAAATGATGAATGAATGAACGAATAAAGGGGACATAGGCATCTCATCCTGGTCTCAACATCTAGCACTGTAAAACATTTTTTTTTTCAACGCCTGCTTAGGAAATAGGCATTAATACCTGCCATCTCTCTTTTCTTATTCCTGAAAAATGCGACATACTGACCTTTGAATTCAGAATCCAGGGAACACACAAATGAAGTTACTTCTGAGAGATGAAGTTAGAACCTAGAAACCAATAAGTATGCGATTGGCTGCCACGGCACCCTGGCTTATAAAGTTCTAATAGATGACTCCCAGGGCTCCTTTAATAATCTTTTATTGAGTTTTGGGGGAGAAAAAGGTGGCCATCATTTCTTTTTCACTCTGCATGAAACTGGTGTATATAGAAATAATAAAACATGCAATATGATAATCCCACCGCTTTTAACTTATCTCTCCCCAAAGGTCAGCTTTTCATCATTTTTGGTAGATTCAGAGGAAGTCTCTGGATATATACAAGACAGGTATATCAAAATAGAGTGTGAAAGAAAAAATAAAGGAATAATAAATAAAATAAAAATAAAGGAAAATAAAATGCAAAGGCAGCCATTTTTCCAAGGAATTGTTGACTGTGGTTCAATGTGCTGTCTGACAACTGTTTCATAAATTGCTGTACTCCTGTGTGTGTGTGTGTGTGTGTGTGTGTGTGTGTGTGTGTGTTCATTTTGGGCATTAGCGATTGAGCCTAGGACTGATCATGTGCTACTTAAGCAGATTAACACTAAGTTGAAATAAGTGTTTAAATATCATGAAGTAATGGGTGTAAAACCTCATGCAAATGTTTTACCCTAGAATTTATGAAAATGTACTGTGGCTGTCAGGTTTTTCATTGTTGGAGCACAGGACCTGATCCCCACAACTCAAAGCAGGAGAGGTACCCTTTAGCTCACCCTTTCAGGGAGTTCAGTCCCATGGCTGTCTGACTCCAAGGCAGGAACATCACGGCAGAAGGAGAAGGTGGAATAAAGGTGCTCACCTCATGCCTGCTGGGAAATAGAGCAGGAAAACAACAACAAAAAGAGGAAGGCCGGGGACTAAATATACAGCCCAACTTGTGCCCTTGGGACTCACTAGGGATGTTGTTCACTAGGATTTGTGGAGTGATAGATAATATTTTATACACAAAGTACATCATGGGATGGAGCCAGAATCCAAGCTTGCCTGCAGAACTGATACGCTGTTACTATAAATAAGAGACTAGATTTTAACCTTATTTATTTTTCGCTTATTGTATTTCTTTAGCACAGGTACTTGGTGACACTGAATTAGGCACTGCTGCTCGAATCCTCACACCTACATCAGCCCAATCCCAGTATTTATTAGAAAATTTGTATTGTCTCTAATTCATCAATTACCCATCGAGACGGGTTTTGTATCTTAACGCATGCCCTGAAAGATTCCTCTGCAAGTGGGTTAATCCACTTTCCTGCACTCTGATAAAATACCTGAGAGGTGTGTTCACTTCCTAGTGGCCAGGAATCCAACACAGTAAGGAAAGTGCTAATGTCCTCATGCCCCTTTTAAATTCTAATGACAAAGCTTCTCACCACAGCTCAGTTTCTCTTGAAGTTTCACTATCCATCACTCTCACTCCAGAGTTGAGACTACGACTTTAACACAGGGATGTCTGGAGAGCAAGTATGTAGAACTTAGCTGTAAGAGAGGCAGGTATGATAAGATGTAGCTATGATAAGAAAAGCAAGTTGTCAATGTGCACAATTTATGTCCCACACCAACAGGTAAAAGAACAACTTCCATTCACAAAGTGGGAATTCAGTTCACTCAATGCCAAGACAAAAACAGTGCTTAATATATTTTTTTAAATGTACCATGCCGGTAATCCCAGCACTTGGGAGGCTGAGGCAGGAGAATCGCTGTGAGTTCAAGGCCAGCCTGGGCTACATAGTGAGTTCCATGCCAGTCTCAACTACATAGTGAGCCCCTCTCTCAAAAAACCAAAAATAAAACAACAACAACAACAACAACAACAACCACAAAAAAAGATAAAACACCTCTATGGATTTTGTTGAGTGAAACAAGAATTGCACATCCAACCTGAACATTTTCTTTGATCTTGAGGGTCATAATGGTGACGATAATTTTGGTGTCACTTCAATCACAGAACTTTAGGGAGACAATAGGCTCTTTCATTTTAAATATCTGAAGAAAGTTTTAAGGCTAAAATTAGAAAATGTGACTACTTTCATGGGAAACCCTACATTTCAATGTTGTCAGAAATTCAAGAATGCATTGTTACTTTTATTTTATTTTATTTTATTTATTTTATTTTATTTTATTTTTGGTACCTGGGATCAAACTTGGGTCGTTGCACTTTTAGAGACAGGTGCTGCAACCACTGAGCTAAATCCCTGGCCCTTACATTGTTACTCTTGTTTTTACTGTAATGATAAGCTTGTATTTTGGCCCAAATATCTACATTTTTATTAATGAAATTACTAACTCAAAAACAACACCTGTGTTTCTTGTACCAACTGTGAAGGAGACATCTACTCTTCGTCCTCACTGCTGGAAGGAAGGGCACATGGGTTCATCACTACCCACTAGAGCTCACCTAGTAACTTTTAAAGAAAAGGGGAAACTTCACATAAAACAACCAGCATCTTGTCTCCATTTGCAAAATCAAGTTCTTTGTTGTCTTCAGCAAATAGGTTATTATGTGCATAAACTCTCCTTAAATCTAGAGTAATGTCGGGAATCTTTTTTTTTTTTTTTTTTTTTTTTTTTTTTTAAAAAAAAAGGTAAAAGGGAAAAAAAAAAAAAAATTTTTTTTTTTTTTTTTTTTTTTTTTTTTAAGAAAAAGGTCAGAAGGAAAAAAAAACATACATCTATCTCGGGAGATAATCAGGTTTTTGTAGCAACTAGTGGACTTGACTATTTTAGAGTCTACAGAGTTATAAGCAATAGGTAAACGAGGAACAGGGATGTGTTCTAGGGGAGTATAAATTGAAAAATGAGACCTGAGGCTGGATTTAGTCTACCACCATAATCTGACAACTTCTGATGGAGATTGCAAAATTAAGGTAGAATTAGCACTAAGTGGTATTTTTCTTGTCTCCAAATCGGAATGGCATATTCTTTTACTTGTGTGCCTTTTTTTTTTTTTTTGTACTGGGGATCAAACTCTAGTGCCTTTCGCTTGTGAGGCAGGTGGCAGAAACCACTGAGCTAAATCCCGGCCCTTCTTTTTCTTAATAATAGCCACGGCCCATGAACGCCAGAGTGAAAGAAATCTAGATGGGACTTGCCTTTGATGGTCAAGTACACATTGTTTCTTGGGTTTTTTGTTTGTTTGTTTTGCTTTGTTGTTTGTTTGGTACCAGGTATCGAGCTGAGGAGTAGACTTTGTTAACACGGAGTTCTTTAAAGATTGCCAGGTCATGGAAGACCTCAAGATTTTCTTCCAGCTCTTCCACAGCAATGTATAGGCAATTCATGGCAGGAGATACTATCGCATGTATATCTGATTACCAATATACTGGAATTTTGAAAATACACTACTTAAAAGTAGTGATTCCTTACACAGAAAAGAAGATTTAGCCATTGAAGACTGAACAAGATTGATCATTCATTTAAATTAAACATTGATGTAACCACAAAAAAAATCATTTACTACAAACGCCCAATTAGCTCTGTTCCAGGGAAGCCCAGCTCTATTTTAAGGTTAGGACAAAACTTATCTTCAATATACATCCAAGTTAAAACATTTTCAATTTGGAGCAGATTTATCTGGATTTGACATCTCTCTAAATCAAAGGACATCTTTAAGAGTTCTTCGTAGCATTTTAAGTAACCGTCAAAAAAACTGGGTAGTTGAAAACAAAAGAACTTGATTCTGTACCACGTCTGGGGTGTAAGAGTTTGGAATCTAGGTGTTGGACAAATCAGGCTTCTCTCTTAGAATATAGGTAGCATTTATTGCCTGATTTCTGAGAGCCCTGTGAAATCTTTGGCATTTCTCGCACAAACCCCTGCTCCTCTCCTCCCGCGACAATCTCTCTGTGTGTTTTTGATGTACCCTGGAATTCTCCTCTTTCTGTGTCTGTCTTCATGTCTCTCTCTGGCTTCAAATCTTACAAAGATGCTCAGTGCCCTGAATTCAGTGTGCGTGCTCTTCCACATTGAAACTAACTAACGTGAGTCTCGACACATCTGTGAACTCCTTATTTTCAAATCAGGCAGCAGTCACAGGTGTCAGGTGGAGAATGTAAGATTAAACTTCTGAGGGGTGCAACTTAATCTACTACAGAGACAATAAGACAAGTATCGGCAGGATGAAGCTTTCTAGGTGGTATGAATAAGGCAGAAAAAAGGGCAGAATTTTTTTGCCCACGAGTGTGTAAACAGTAACACCTCATTGGAATGCACTCAGGAAAACTCAAGATTAAAATATAAACATCAAGCAAACCAAAGAAACATTCTTTGTAGGGAAAATATCCTTAGGAAGTGACGTAAAAAAACATCCTACTGTAATACTTAATTTTGTAAACATGATCCTAAATGCTTTGAAAGAAGATTTTGCTCGCATTTATATAGTTCACCAATATAGCACAGGAAGAGTATTCGTGCCTGGAAGCTGAAAGCACTGTATTTAGTAAGGAAAAAAAAAAAATCTAAATTTTTCCTGCCAGTATTTTTTTTTTCATTGAGTTTATTGGTACTTTTTTAGGTATACAGCACAGTTACATTCATCATTGGGATCTTATACCTTTACACGACAGGTCTTGGTTCCTATATTTTCCCCATTCCCCTGCCTTCCTTTCACCCGCTCCACCCCTCCCTATTTACAAAGACTTTGTTTCCATTTTTTCCTTTAGTCATATTTTTTTCTTTTCCCTTATTTCCTTTCCCCACCCCTCCCCCTTCCCCTACACTTTTAGCCCTTTTCTCCCTATTTCACATTGTCAATTATACCATTTGGATCTTATTTACAGGTTTAGCTTTGCACACCAGAGAAACTTCCTGCCAGTATTTACAAGATCAAGCTTACATTTCAACCCAGTATGAAGTACACAATAAATCAGGTGACAGCTAAGATCAGTATAAACTCTTTTTGGTTTAAAACTGTTGGGAAATTGTGAAAAACATTTTTTTCAAAAAGATCTGTGAAAAATCTCCAAAGGCATACAACTTATAAATCTGCAGGGGAAAACGGTTCACAACTTTGCGAGAGTTTCAACTTCTGGATGCTTCAAGTCAATGAAACTAGATATTTTTCCCCACACATGTGAGGTTTTTATTTTTAATTCTTGAAGCAGGATGATTCAGTCAATGAAATTTTATCAGTTGCTACAGTAGGTACTCAAGGAAGGCATATAATCCTATCTGCAAAGACAGTTCACTAACCTTCTAAATTCAAGGTTTTCAAAATTTCCACATTCAGTAACCCATCTAAAACCCATGGAATTGTAGCCATTGGAGGGTGAGCAGATTCTAACGTAAGAGAGATGCTTGGCCCATAGAAGTCCCTATCTCTATGTCCATGGTAACTTCTGAATTGGGGAAGTTTTCCCACAAAACACATTCTGTGTCCGGTTCTGAAATAAAAGACAAAAGGTAGCAGAGAGAACAGGAAAAGACTGGATGGTGGATATAAGGAGTGTTCATGAGAAAAATCAAAGTTCAACTTGATATGAAATCAGGAAAACCACATTCGGGACAGTGATCTTGAGTAAGTCGTGACATCGTGAATGTTCCCCTCTCAGTGCCTAGGGGCACGTAAAACCGTTGTTGCATGCTCTTATTTCCAATAATTTTCCTGTGTTGTAGCTATTGTATTTTCCCTCCTAAATTTCTTTGTATACAAAATGCGAAGATGAAGTAATGAATTTATGGGAGGTACCAGAGTACATACTGTTAGAGAAGAAAAATTAGACTGCCTTTCTTGAAATTAGCAGCTGCGTAGGGAAGACATCTAGGCATTTAGCTTTGATTTGATTTCCTTTTATTTCTGTCTCTCAGCCTAAAATTTGGATTAACACTATTAGCAGGTAGAACGGACTTGGGAAGTTCTTCAAAACTCAGAGGCTTCTGCTTGCTTGTTTTATTTTTGCAACATTGGGGATTTAAACCAGGGTTTTATACAAAGTAGGCAAGCATTCTACCACCGAGCTACCATCCTTTCAAAAGATATTTAAATAAACTATCTTGGGGTCACGGATGTGGCACAGTGCCTGCCTGGCAAGCACAGGGTCCTGAGTTTGATCCCCGGTACTGCAGAAATAAATAAATAAATGAATAAAAGGAATAAAAATAAACTCTCCTGGAAAAATAATAATCTAACATTTAAATTTTAAGACTTACTTCATTTAGACTTCTAAAATTTTAGAAAAGAACCTTATACCCCATGATACTTGGGATATAAGCTTAAATAAGTATCAATATAAAGGCACACTGAGTAGACACATTGAGCTGCCACAGTGCAACTCATAGAAGTGTCCGTACAGATTGAGCCCAGTGAACACAAAGTGTGTATTTTTAAAAACGCTACATATTGGAAAGTGTGGAATTACTGTAGTACCAGCAGTATTCAAAGTGAAAAGATTCATCAAGTAGGACCTGCTTTCAGGACTGTTCTGCAGAAGGACCCAAGTGGTACACAGGTTCTTGTTTCTTTCTACAATAACAGTGATAAAAAAAACTCACGTTGGCCAACGAATAGTTTTCGAGGGATATGGAAGCCAGAGAGCTTTCATACAACTCAGTACTTAAAATGCATATTGCACTTGAGCTCAAAGAGGCTGATTTCCTTGGGGAGACAAATAACGTCTTTAATTCTTACAAGAGGTCAGCTTCAAGGGTACAGCGGCACCAACAGAAATAAATCAGAGAGGTGCTGAAGAGAAGGAGAAACATGGTGAGGCGGAGGAAGTGGAGGAGAAAGAGGAGAAAGGAGGAGATAACCGAAAAGATGGAAATGGGTGAGCAGTGTCGGGGAGAGGGACCGAAGGAAGGAAGGGAAAAGTCAGTCTGCTTCGGCGGTTCTGAAGGTAGTCACGGTTTTGTTTCGCTTTGATTTTGTCAACAGCTCTCATCCCCTTGGGCCCTGCCGGGTGTTACACAAATTATCCAAGGCGTGAAGATCATTTACCTCTTCACCTCATTTTCGCCTCTTGTGTATTGTTTTTGTATCCAATCTCGTTTCACCAAATCTCCATCAGAGAGCTGTGGAATAAGTTTTGACTGTGTTTATCTATCACAAGGCGACATACGGCAAGATATATATATATATTTTTTAATAGCTACTGCTTTTCACAGCTGCCCTGCCTGGTTTCCTGGTGGGCATGATCGCCTGCCTGTCTTTTACAGGTGCCATCCATGTACTGTCTAAGACCCTTAGCACTGTCACACAGGTACTCACCTCCTCATCTTTTTCTAGCCTTCCAAAATAAATACACCTTTTCAATCGAGCAACTTGAAAAATGATGGAAAAGATTTCATGAAGAGATCGCATCTCAGAATCCCTTTCTGTCTAGGTAGTCTTAATTTTAGCGAAGAACAAGAGTTTTCTTTAAGCGTGTGGATCAGTTTTTAATACTTATAAAAAGAAAATATTTAATTAAACCAAAACATGCTTATAGCCTCACAATTCACAATAGCTACCTCTTAGAAGCAGCCTGATGTCCATCAACAGATGAACAGATGAAATATAGCATTGACACACAATAGAGAACAACTTTGCAGTAGACAAGTATACATTTGAGTCATTTGTAGAAAAATGGACCCACCAGGAGATCATAGTAAATAAATCAGATACACAAGCTTAAATATCATATGATTTCTCTTATATGAGAAACTCAAATTATAAATAAACAGCAAAATAAAAATAGGTGATAGGAAATACGGAGATAGATGTGTTTCTAATGAAAAGGGGATCAAGAGGCAGAGGGTGGAGAGAGAGAGAGAAGGGAGAGGAGATGTACAAAAGCAGCTCAGATCTACTATATAAGGGCACCAACTCCCTATGAGGAATGCAATCATTAAGATTTCAACTTATACTAAAAATTAAAAATTTCAAAGAAACATTCAGACGACTCTAAAGTCAGTACACAATTATCGCACACAGTACAGAATGAATTGTATTTGGTCATTTACCCACTAGAACTCCATTAATGTTTGTGTTACTAACCTTCACTAAATATAGGATTGTTTTAGAAAATGATTAATGTTTGAAACACGCATGTCTTCTAACTAATTAAAATTGATATATGTAGATATATGTTCATATTTGCATATTCAGGATAAGATATGCACACATTTTAGCATGACTGAATTGAGTTAATTAGTGTGTATATTCACATACTCTTGGTTTTGTTGCAAGATGTGAAAATGCGTCCTCATGTTTGAAAATGCAACGCATCGTGACAGTGGCAAGATTTGCATGTGTACCATGATCTCTGAAACTTGCTTAGGTCCTGCTGCCATGGACCAAGCCAAAGATCGAGAGCTGTGGTTCACTCTTAAGGTTAAACACTCCCAGAGACTGGGGTGACACAGCAGGCTAGCTGGACCCTGACCTCTGTTCATGAAAACCCCTTGCAATGATTTGGGACCTTTGACATACTCTCCGTGTTTTCCAAGACCAAATAACTTGAGGAGGCATGGAAGGAAAACTTGAGTTCCAGAGAAGAAAGAAAAACAGTCTTTGACCATATGTAACAGCACCGACAGACTGCATTAGATTGGTTTTTGTGGCTGGGACAAAAAACATGGTACTCATGACTTAAGGGAGGTGAGGTTTAATGGTTTGAAGGGATTCAGTCCATGGCTCCCAGACAGGAATTTCACTGTGGATGTGCATGGTGGAGCAAAGATGGATAGTTCATAAGGTTTGTCTGGGGCAGAAAGTCACTGCCCAGACATGAGTCTGAGGGGAGTTATAGCCATCCACTTTGCAGGTAAACATAGAGGAGAGTGGGACTTCTTCGAACGGAGAGGACCCTATGCTGCACTGGAGGTGGAGCATAGAGGAGAATTAAAAAGGACTGATAAACAGGAACATTTCTTATGCTAGGTGAAGGAATGCTCTACTCCTGAGCTACAATCCCTAGCCCTAAATTGTAATCTTAACAATGACTTGAAGAGCAAATGGAAATATTCCTAAAACCAGTGTGTTACACAGAGAGGCACATAGCAGATGTTTCTGCATTAATTTCCTGTTTTACTTTCTTGCGCATTGAAATTGTAGAGCTTTGCTGACCTCGGATGGCCCAGCCTATACCTAGATGTCCTAAATTATTCAAAACCAGCTATGGTTGCTATGTGAAAGCCAATGAATCCATAGGTAATGCAGTAAGTACCTCCTTTATAGAACTCTCATGTTTCAGGGCGAACGTTGACTACTCTTATTATCCCAGCAATTGATAGCAGAGAACTAAGGTCCGCTCATATAGTGCACAGCTTGCTGAAGTTATTTATGTCAGCCAATACTAAGCCTGCTTAGCCTGCCTCATACATTTCTGCATGGAGAAACCACTGGGCAAGTTCTTGCTTGCATGTGAAATTTGCTTGCCTCACAGTGGGGAAGTCTTTGCTCCCACATGTGGCCACACAGAGTGTGCCATGTCCCTTTCTCTTTGCAAATGTGAGAAGCAAATTATATTTGAAGGCTGTTTTGTTTTATTATTATCTTTTTGACCTGTGGGTCTCCATATCCCTGAAGCCTAATAAGAACTATGTCATAGAACAGTCTCTGAACACATATAATAGCATCGACAGCTGCATTAGATGGCTTTTTATGCCTGGGACACAATACATGGCAATCAAGACTTAGGAGAGGTGAGGTTTAATGGTTTGAGGGCATTCAGTCCACGGTTGGTTGGAACATCATAGCAGAAGGGCACGGCAGAGCACAGATCATTATTTCATGGTGGCCAGGAAGCAGAGAGTGAAGAGGGAGCCAAGGAAAGAGATGCACCATCCAGTGACTGCCCTTTTAGCCTGTGTCTCCTCTCCAGATCCCAATTCCAAAAGGCAATCAGCCATGAGCTCGTCAATGGACTTACCCACTGATGAACATAGCCGTCCCTGATCCAGCCACCTTGCAAAAGCCACGCTGCAGAACACATGAGACTTGGGGAGACATTGCAGATCCAAACCGTAAGAGCAAAGTATCAGAAGAAACTTCATAAAAAGTTAACTCCATCATGGCACAAATTAAAAACGCAATGGAGTTTTACTGCCAACATCCAGAACACCTTTTGTGTTTGAGTGGTACAAATGCACGCTAAGTTGCAAACACAAAACGTTATGGGAAGACAAGCAAGGGACTGCTATTTTGCATATTGGACGAGTCAATGTACAGATTCCACAGTGTCATCCAAACATATCCCTATAGTCACGGTGCAGCAAGCTGTGTGATTGGAAAGTTTAAAATAGGCACTACGAAGTGGAATGTGGTCATGTTATAGAGATAGATTCTAGGTTATAGAAACTAATTCCTACCACAGAAAGGTGTGTGATCAAGTCAGAAATTTTCATTTAGATATCTGTGGCCAATGATGACAAAATGGTGACACTATGTCCCCAGCCCTGCCCTTTTAAAAAATTTATTTCTAGAGAGGATCTCACTAAGGTGCCAAGGTGGGGACCCAAATTGGAATCACCCTTTCTCAAGCTTCATCACTTCTGGGATTATAGGTGTGTGGGTCCATGCCTAGGTAGAATGTTTCACCACAGTGTGCGTATACAGCCAAGCACGGCAGCATACACCCATAATCTCCAACGTTCTGGGGCCTGAGTAAAAGATGGCAAGTTTTTAGCCCAGTCTGGACAACTAAGGAACACCTTGTTTCAAAATATAAAAGCTCAGTGCAAAGAAGCCGGGTTTAATCTTCAGAAGGCAAAAAGAAGAGAAGACAAGGGAAAGGGAGGAGAGGGGAGGGGAGGCAATGGAAGGGATAAAGAGAAAGAAAGAAAGAAAGAAAGAAAGAAAGAAAGAAAGAAAGAAAGAAAGAAAGAAAGAAAGAAAGAAAGAAAGAAAGAAGGAAAGAAAGAAAGAAGGAAAGAAAGAAGGAAGGAAGGAAGGAAGGAAGGAAAGATACACACACACATTTACTTCCAATGAAGTATAGTATAAACAGTTGGCCCTTTATATTTGTAGATTAAATCAACTGAATTCACAAAGCCTGAAAAATATTATAACTGAACACATACAAATGTTTTGTTGTCATTATTCTCTAAATAATACTGTCTAACATTTACTTACATATGATTTGCAGTATCTTAGGCACTGTGTGTCATATACAGATGATTTGTAGTACAATTGGAAGAACTTTGACATTTATGAATTTTGATATCCATACAGCTCCTGAAACCAGTCTCCTGTGAACACTAAGGCATGATTCTACTTCCAAAAGTGGTTAGATCTCAGATTAGCGCTAAAATCTCACACTGAAAATCTCATTGCAATTCCCAAGAATATTTGGTGAGATTCTGGCCCTGGTTTTCAACTCTGTCTTTTGCAATGACTTTCCTTAAACACACTTGATCATCCACCCAATCCAACTTCCATAAGGAATGCTACACACAAGGGCTCCACTCCTACATATCCTATCTCAGAAAACCCAGATGCCTCCCCGACATGAAGAATTTCCCTTGCTGAGAATTTCAGTATAATGGTTGACTATGTCACTGAAAATCTGAAATAGAGATATTTGCCTAAGCCTGTAAATTAATTAAATTTAAAATTTATAGAAAAGTTTAGAAATTATTTTTGACAATGAAAGATTCACAAGTTATTATATATAGACAACATTTACTGTATTTGTATGAATCATTAGGAAAATACTATGGTAAAATCTATAAGCACTCAGCTAGAGTTTTATATTTCTTAGCGAAATTTGTTCTTCAAATTGTCTTTCATCTTACAGCTAAAACTAGAGAGACTGCTGACAAAGTATCAGACTTATAGATGATCTCCATCAATGAAAGAATCTAAGACCAGCAGATTCAATCACTATTTCATTTTCTAAGTGTGATTTCTCCCCAAACTGCCCTTTCATTCCAGTGTGATCATGCCTAGATTATGTATACTCTAATTTCTTAAAACGTTTTGTTTATTCTTGCCTAGAGGCTGCCAGACTCCAATCACCTTATAACTGTTAAACTATACAATTTCTATGTTGCATTCTGAAGTCCCCTGGACCTTCTCCTTATCCTCTTTGTGGGCTATATTCATAGCAATCCTGCTGACCTTATAATTTGGCCCTTGCATTCTTAACTGTTTCTTTAGCTTTGTCTCCTCCATACCTCAAAGCTATGCAGCTACCAAGACAATGTCTGTCACCTATTGAAGGCCTTTAGGTAGACCCTCTGTAGAGTAACTAACTGCTGATCACAACTACAACTCTCTTCAACTGGAAGTAGCCAGAGGTGTCTTCACCCTTTGTCCCCTCACAGCAGTTAGGGGTTCATCTTCAGAGGGGGGAATATTGCAGATATGTAAGTTAATTAGGTATCTTATAGGCAGTTGACAGGTCCACCGTCAAGTAGCTCACACAACAAGGAGCCAACATGGAGACCAATAAAGACAATCACTGAAGGCCAGAATTGTAAAAGGAGAGAAACTACTGTACCCTTGTGTTTTCCCACTTCCCCTAGGGATTAATAGCTGTCACTGATATTCTAAATAAGTATCAGTATGGGGTGGGCAGGATTTACCTCAATGGTGTTGCCGCCTGCCTGGCAATTGCAAAGACCTGAGTTTCGTCCCTGATACAACAAAACAAAACAAAACCTAAATAGGTATCAATCACCTGGGTGTGGTGCCAAGGTCTTAACCTAGCCTTTCCAGGAAATATCCTTGACCCCTATCCTTACTGAAAATCCTTGTATGCTTCCTATGTGACTAGTTCCCCCAATTTGACCCCCATTTAATCAATATTTCCTGTGTATCTATACTTGTAACCTTATTGGTTGATCATGGTCTTGCTGCACCTCTTGTAATGCCCTCCTTGTAATTTTCAATTGGGTCTTATAGTTTTGTCCCATGTTGTACTCACCTCACCACATGGCTTGGCTGTATAAAACATCTTGGAGAAGTGGGGTGAACAGACAACCCATGTTCCGGTCCCCCTATCTCTCTTAAACAGAAATTTTCTTTCCCTCAATAAATTTTGCCTACTTCCAAAAAAAAAAATTTTTTTATACAACTCTAAAGTTAGTACACAATTATTGTATTATTGTATTTGAACATTTACCAACTAGAAATCCATTGACTATTGTGTTACTAGCCTTCACTGTCCCTTTGCTAAAGTTGCCATAACAAATTCCCAAGGATGAGTTATATAAAGAGCAGGCCGTCCTCAAGGTGGTTAGCCCAATGTTGAGGTCCAGGTGTGGCCTTAGCCAGTTACTCCCAATACCTGTCTCCTGGTCTCAGAGAGCCATCTCTTTCCTGTGTCCTCACGCAATTGTTCCTCTGTGTGTCTGTGTCCTCCTCTCCTCTTTGTAAAACCAGTGAATCTCTGTTGAATCAGGCCCACCCTAGTGCTGTCAGTTTACCTTAATCACTTCAAGTCCCTGTCTCAAAATGCAGCCACAGTTTTGAAGTCCTACGTGTAAAGATTTCAAAGTAAAATTCTTTTTGGGTGAGGATCAAGTACAATAAAGTTTCATATTTTTACTGGAGAATTGAGATGTTATCTCTTATCAAACATTTGTTCTGTGTATGGTCTTCTAGAAGGCAAAGAGGCAGGAACGGAGGAAGTCAAAGTACGTCTTTTCTCTCCATGAGTGTCCAGTTGACTGAAGAAGACAGTTGCTAAATGATAGTATTCACTCAGGTAAGCAGTGAATAATCCAATCCAACTCACCTAACTCTACTATCCCGCCTTCCAAAGGAGTTTGGGATGCAGTTGATATAGTACACATAATTGTGAAGGCACTGAAAAGAATCGTTTCTAATATCTAAATTCCTGGGGATATTTTGCAGCCTTCAAGACAAGAGGAAATCTGTTGGACACTTCCAGGTTGTTTAACATAGAACACATTATGCTAAGAAAAGTGGGGCTCAGCAGTGCACAAATACAGTGGATCTTTGAGTTATGATCAGCCTGACCTGTGAACAATTTGAATTCAGATTGGAATTTTAGTTTTCTTGAGTTAGGACCTGAATGCCAGCCGCTTATGCTTCCAGATGGTCTCAGATACAGATTTAACCCTTAAAGAGTTCTGGAAGGAACATGACAGTATCCCTTCCTGCGTGGGGTTCACTGACAAATCCTGGGCCGTTGTCTCTCTAAGGACCCTGAGCTCTGCCTGTGTAGAGGAAAGAGACTCTGAAGGCTGTGCAGAGGATGTGAGCCTGCCCTGACCAACTTGAATTGCAGCCAGGCCTTGGGAATGGATTGTGTTTTTAAGTCAAGGGTTCCCTGTATGTGCTGTGTGGTATCAATCACATAAGGTTTACAGAAATAAAGTTATGCTGATGAAGATGGACAGAATTGTGGTTTCCTGGGTAGGGAAGGAGGAAGGCAGTGTGCTGTGGGTATAGAGATTCAGTTTGAGGAGAAGACCACGTTCTGGAGTTGGATGGAGGTGATGTTTGCACAAAATGGCATGCCACAGATATGTTTACCTAGAATGCTTTAAGAGGAAAAGTCTGAAGTATGTATATTTTAGAAGGTTAATATAATAACTACAAAAGAAGGATACTAGGATCACCAACATCAACAGCAAAAATCTCAAATGTCTAGCTGGTGTGTTGCATGTAATAGTCACAAGAAACTTCACCATTCCTTTAGTCTTCTCACTGCTGTTAATATCAGCTCTAAGGTTCTGAGAACCCAAGAGGTAACATTTGTTTTATGGTAAAGTCAGTGCCTTCAAATCACTTAGATCTACTACAGCTCTATATCATCGGCTATAGCTGTAAGTCACTGGGCACAGCTTTAATGCAGAAGTAAGATGGGTATTGAAGTAAAATTGATGTCAGGCAAGGAAGAAAGGTACATATGAGCAAAATCAAGTTTAGCAAAAAACCATCGCTTGTATGTTTATTCTAGCTAACAGAGATTCAGTGAGGAGCCACATGTAGAAAGCTAAAAATATCCCCTTCAACTATAGATCTGAGACAAACTGACCGCCTCATTATAATAAATTATAATGAACCTACCATGCAGAGTAACAAGAGAACTCTGACATATCAAAAGGCTTCATAATGAATAATCTCCAACTGAAGATCAAGGTTCTCCTAGTACCATGGTCTTCAACCTTCCTGGACAAGGTCTGCCTCCCTGCTTTCAGTGTAGTATCGCTGAGTTCCCCAAGAATGCAATAAATCAACCCCAGGGTCACAACCGTTGGATCATAACCAAAGTGCTATCAGACCGTGGGTCATTTTATACAATGCCTTCCACACAAAAGCCCACCCCTGCACATTTCCTTTTGAGCCAGCAGCCAAAAGCACTGCAGGCACCTCGCTTCCTTCCCATTGGGGGGAAAATTATAATCTGAAGTTTTTCAGTAGAATTTATTACAGGAAGAAACACTACCTTTTGCAGGGACAGAAAAGACCATTTGATCTGAGCGTTAGAGTGAGGCATAAAAAAATATCTGTATGAATTCCACCTTTTCCTCTGTGTAATGCTGTGGAATTTACACAATGCTTCTACGTGCATTTTCTCTTTTGATTTCTGCAGGGAAAGAAAAGGAAGTCGGGGAAGGTTTATTGCTCAAATTTTATAAAGAATGAAACGTAGCTTCAGGTCACGATGTGGCTGGTCTAACATCTCCCACCTGGTGAGCATTAAATCGAACTGAAGTTCATTTTTTTCCCCAAATAGCTTTTTTTCCTAACAACCTTTGCCTCCACTAAGAAGACAAATGCTGAGGTACATCCTCTGCTTTGCATTAACTTTGTAAACAGAAGGGCTGCCTTTCCACTCGCGATCTGCCAGTTAGTCTAAGGTGTTAAGTAAGGATTTCCACTGACAAGAATTTGAAGCTTTTAATGTCTGTGTTAGAACTGTTGAATGTCTAAATTTTTAAAGCAACCTAGTCTTCACCCAGGGTGCAGTTGTCAGAGGTGTCATGGCATGAAGACAGAGGTCTTGCTTTCTGGTTTTTCTCTCCTAAAACACTGAAATCTCTTCGACATCACAGGACTGATGCCTGCATGGATTGACAATGACAATATCATGAGAAAATTCTCCCCTCAAAAGGATGGAGAAAAGATCCTGGAGATGTGAAGTTATTTCCTCAAGACTTTTTGAAGCGTGGGAATGCATATTTGAATATTTATTTGAATATGTCAATATTTGAATTATGGCAGCCATAGGAGAGAATTCTAGATAGCTGTGCATTCTCTAGCTTGTGATTCCCATCCAAGAGCTTTTTCTTGGCCACGAATGAAGTCTCTTTCAAAATGATGAATGAAAAAAACATTTAAAAAGTAAAATTATGAATGAGTTTCATAATCCAGTGAGAAGGGTGAAGAATCCAAAACAACAGGCATGATCCATGTGCTGATGTGACAATGTACATGAAAGCATAGTTTCAACCGAAAATGTTTCTAACCCTAATCGACTCACACAGGTCCCAACCTAGTCATCTAATTACCATGGAAATCAGTGAGGATTTCCATTTGAGAAACTCCATTTGATCCAGATAGTTCCCTTCTAGGTATCTTCTGTAGGAGTTAAAGGCACCATATTATAGTGCTCCATTCATACCCGTGTTTACAGCAGCACAACCCATGATAGCTATACCTTGGAAGTGGTCTATATGACCATCAGCAGATTAATGGATAAAAGAATTGGCATATTTACTCCCAGTGGGGTAGTATTCTGTCATAAAGAAGGGTAAACTTGCATCACTTGTAGAAAAATGATTGGACCTTCAGACCATAATGCAAGGGGAGAAAAATCATTGACTCAAATATTTCTAACCAGAAGTAAATGGCATATAGCTGATGTTTGAGCCAAAAATAATTAACCGTGGTTATTTCATACTTAGCTTGCAAATACTTATAAGTGGTGGAGAATCGGAGGCATGTAAGATGCAAAGGAGGGGAAGGAATTGAATAAAGAGATGAAGATGTGTTGTGTACGGGCACAGACTCTACACAATGAATGTGAGCACTATGCATTTCAGGCATGGACTCATAAAAGTGTAAATAAATAAATACAGGGCTCGGGTGCAGTTCACGAACAGAGGGCTTGCCAAGCATGTGTTGAGCTCTGGCTTTGATCGAGCATCAAAAGAGAAAGAGTAAAGATGAAATGCACCACATTTTTTAATGCATTCATTAGTTGATTGGTACTTATTGTGGAGGTTTAGAATACCGAGAAAAGTATGCGTTTTCAATACTGAGTAGAGACCACCCAAAAATGATGAGCCTCAATATGTGGTCAAATTTATATTTGTGTAAAATTTCAGCTGTTGTATCAGGTGTAGGGAGTAAAGACCACAAAAATAACAACAACAGCAAAATAATAATGCATGGATTAAGATGCAAAAATATTCCCGTGCTTGTCTGGATGAACAGGTACTCAAAATGATGGAATTCTGGAAAATCGTCTCAATTCCAAGGCCTGCGTTACAACTCGAAAAGGTGTTCCTGTCTTCCATAGGGCCTCTCAGTGACAATTAAGGAAAGCAACAGAAAGATGGGTTTCATCTTTCAGGATTCAGTGTACGTCCTCCTAGGGCAACAAGAAAAGACGTGAGTTAATGACTATCGCGGGGGAGCCCTCTTGCATCTCCTGGTGCGATTTCCTTGAAAAGTGCATCTTAGAGGAAAACGATTCTGATGACCATGGGATTTTAGCAACGGAAAACAGGGAGACAGAAACAAGCGAGCGAATTCAGGTTTTCTTATTGTACCTGAGGAGGAATCGACAGCGTTGATCCCGAGCCTGTTCTAATGTACTGCCAGGAGAGTACGACTACCAGGATTTGATTTGTAAAAGAAAAAGTGAATAGAAGGGAGGAAGGACAGGGGAGGAGAACGGAAGGGGAGTCGGGAGGGGAGGAGACGGAACAGGACAGGACAGGACAGGGATCCGTAAGTCATCTTTTGTAGAAGCAAAGTACTGGCATCGCCAACACAAAGAATCTGTTCTTGAAGAGTTTAAGAAGTCATCTTGAAATCCATGTTCCCACATGGACGGAACCTGATAATCTAGAAGTATCTAGTATTCAACATCTCACTGACGGTTCACATCTGCAAAGTGCCTTGTTGTGCTTTAGAGACATGCTGGATTCCTCCACAGTGGTTACCCACGCCCTCACCATTCTGCCTGGAGGAGAGGTTGTTTAATTTTAATTTTCATAGCTTTTTTTTTTTTTTAGCATGCATTCATTTGACCTATTAACCAGGACCAATGTGAAAGTTCAACAAAAGCAGGTTAGGTCATCCAAATTAATTTCTTTCATCCAGCTGCCTTCACAAGGCTGTTACCCAGTCTCTCAGAACACATCCTCTCTTCCACTTACTCTATATAAACAAAGGTTTCTACACATATGTTTCTCATTAGAGCCTCCTTTCTGTAGGAGGTTTAAGCGCAATGAATCTGCATGTTTGCTTGTAAAATAAAATAATCACATGGCCTCAGGATAATATCTACTTGTTACAAGAGGAAACCATTTACACTGAATTTATGTAGTGCCTAGAAGCCCATTTCTACTGTGGGCACAAGAGAACTAGGAGCAGGCGTGTTTCCTAGCCAATAAGTGATTTCACTTATCGACATAAAAGGTGATATGTTCCTGATGCAGAAATGGTGACACACAAGAAACAATTCCAGACACTAAACATTGCATCTGGTTTAAATCCATCTAGTTTACTGCCCTTGAATTCCATTAAAATATATTAAGTATCAAAAAAATTATATATATGTGTGTGTGTATATGTATATATATATGTGTATGTATATGTATATATGAATGATTGCAAGGGAAATCTTAAGTCTTCAAACAAAGAAGTGATAGCATATGGAAATGAAAGGAATAGATCAGAGTAGACTTTTCCAGGGAGCATAAACCCTTCAAGGGTGGAGGGAGGAAGCGCATGTTCTATGGAAAAGAAACAGACAAGTTTCTACAAGGGAAGACTTAGGAACCTCCAAATCAGCTTCTCCATTCCCCTGCCACCTCACAATTGAAACAGTCAGACAGGGCTGGGAATTTAATTCAGTGGTGCCGCCACCTGCCTTGCAAGTGTAAGGTCCTGAGTTGGATCCCCAGTAGCAAAACAAAGCAAAACAAAAGAAACAGACAAAAGACAAGAAAGGTCCAGGAGAAGCTCCTTTCTCTATTGCCATGCATTTACAGAAAAAACTTCCAATGTACAAGTAAAAATATGCTCAGCCTTGTCTGTTTGGATAATTTCTGATATTTGCCCTATGTTTGTAGAGAAAATGAACCTGGGAAAAGACAGCCACAGATTTTATTAGGTGAATTTACCTGGATATTTCCATTCAAGATGAACTGAAATTGCCTCAAAGGGAGTTTGTGTCTGGACAACGAATGCACAAAAATTAATCCTAGTCACCCTTGCATTTGCTTTTCTTGCTGTGCCAATGAAGTTTGTCCTCACAGAAATGGGAGTGACAGGATTCACCACCAAAAGCACCGCAGACAGCTGGAGAGGAAGATGGACAACAGTGGAAAAAGTGTAAAGGTTATGACTGGAAGTACAATACAACTTTTGGATAGAGTAGTGTGGCTGCATTTATTCTAAAGGAACATGGGGTCATTGGACCTCTGCAGTGTTATTTTCTGAGATCTTTTGGTTCTTTTGGTGCAACTATGCTTGTGCAATAATGGTCCTAATTCTTCTCATTTTGGGAAAAGGGTAGGAATGTGTGAGATTGGCCAGCTCTGTAAGATTTCATAAGGCACATCCTGGTCTCATTCCAGATGATTTTAAGTAATGATGATGATGATGATGATACATTCTCAGTCTATCTGAAATAATTCTAACTTCTGTTATGCTTTCAAACATCCAACTCTGAAACTGGATCTTTCTCTGCATTATTTTCCAATTCTCTGCTTCATCCTCCTCCACTCAATTCTTGATGACTTCCATCAAGGTGAACAGGAGTTGCTTTCCCTTGAAGGTATTTTTTTCCCACTCCTTATGTAATCACTTAGGAAAAGTCATGATTTTGTGGAACAAGTAAGTCTGCAGGTAGGAGCTCTGCACAAATATCACGAGTGAAGATGGAGTGTGTAAATATGCAAAGCATAAGGGATTCTTCCAGAACTTGCTTTGAGGATCAGATATCTAACAATGACTCTGAGGAACACAGCTTGGAAGGGACCTGTACAAGTAGGGTTACACACCCAGAGTCCAGCAGAGTTCCACAGTGCAGGAAGAAGCATTACAGATAAAGCAAAACCCCATCTGCTGTCTTAGCTGTATCTCCTTCAGGAAACACTGCCAATCCCTCAAATATGTAAATATGATTTGAATAAATCTTATCCGAAAATGTCAAGACTGAGCTTACTTCTGATTTATGGGGGAGCATTTGCATGTACATAATGTGTAGGGATGGAACACAAATCTGAATACAAAATTCATTTATGTTTCATGTGTACTTTATGCACATGGCGTGAAGGTAATTGTATGCAGTCTTAAATGATTTCACCCATGAAGGAGAGTTTCATGGTGTAGAGGTTGCTACTTGCTGCAGTTATGGAGTACCCAAAATGTTGCATTTTGGAGCTCTTTAGATTACAATTTTCACATTAGAAATGTTCTCTGTACAAGAGCTTTGGTGTTCAGTCTTTTTTTTTTTTTTTTTTTTTTTTT
>NW_022900951.1:2556547-2606493 GCF_012274545.1 Fukomys damarensis
TTTTTTTTTTTTTTTTTTTACTTAGACCCTTGTTTCGAGTCTGTGCTTTAGATTTTCTGTGTGCAAATCTACTGAAATTAGCTGCATAATAATATCAGGAATGGTCTATAAAGATCTCTAAGGCATTGTATATTAATGACCTTGACATAAAGCGTGAGAGAATAGACACATTTATAACTAAATGTACGCACACTGAAGTCATACTTTTAAGTAAAATTAATAGGACACACGTGTAAATACCATATAGTTTCTCTAGTGTTGTAAACCAAAAGTTTAAATAAGCCTCAAAAATGTATAATCGATATTGTGCATCAGGAAGAAAAGGCTTAAAGGTGTAGGAGAAATGAGAGGGATATGGGAAAGGTAAGAAGGGAAGAGAAAAAATAAGAGAAAAGAGAAAACATGGAAACAAAGTCTTCATAAATAGGGAAGGGTGGAGGGGGTGAAGGGAGGCTAGTGGAATTAGGAAAAAATAAGAACCAAGATACATCATGTAAAGGTGACAGATCCCAATGATGAATGTAACTGTATTGTACACCTAAAATGCACAAGTAAAAATTAATTAATTAATAACCTTGAAGTTCCCCAATATTAGGCATATGCCACAGTGTTTTTTAATTCATCAAGAGAATTAAGATCGTGTAATTTTAAAAGATAAATCTTTATTTTAGAGACATCACAATGCTTTTTCAAAAAAATGAAAACGATTTTAACAGATCGCTCCCCCCCTCTCTCCCCAAGCATATCTATCTACTTCAGAAAGACTTGTCGGAATCTAACAGGACCGAAACAGATTCTCAGTGTATCTTGGTTGAGGAATTAACCGGTACTGGCATACGTGAATCCGAGAGACTGAGGAAAACATAGAATAAGTGGAGTGGAAAATTGATATCAGAGCAGACTTTGGTAGACTATTTCAGTCAGCTCATAGATTTCCACTGATATGCTCGTTAAGGTAATACTGAAAGTCAGAAAGTTTTGTTTGTCTGCAGAATCATACAGTAGTCACAATCTTAGAAGTCAGTTTCAAAGTCCGGGAGTTGCGGAGTAGAATATTGAGAGAAATGAGCCGAGCTAAGTCGATTCTAACTTCCTATAATTGCAAAATTATGCACTGAGGACAAAGACATAAAATACATATTTCTTGGAGTCTGCAATTTATGACCCTAATTCAAGGGCAATACCATACCTGATTTCAGTTGCAATGGATTTCTTCATCTACACATGTATGAAGAACCTTTTATCTGATCAAATTCCAAACTTCTATGCTTTCACCTGAAACTAGTGAAATTTGATTTTTGCAGCAACATATACATCGGTCAAAGTAAAATGTCAGCTGCAATGCATACCAATCAGTGAATGGAAAAAAGAAATGTGGATCTTATGCGCAGTGGAATACTATGCAACCTCAAGAAATGCTACAATCCTGTTCTTTGGGGCAACATGGAGGACCCAAAGGATATGATGCTAAGAGAAAGAAATCAGACACAATTTTGTTACCTTGTTCAAATGTGGACTCTGGGGTGGGGGGAGTGAGCTCACAAAAATAGGGAGCAAAACAGGGTTTCCCAGGGACCAGAAAACGGGAGGGAGGAAATGCAGAGTCTGAAGGAAGGTTGGAAAACGAGTGAAATACACAGCTAGACAAAGAGAATCATCACTCATAAGGAGGAGAAATGCAATAAAAAATATTATGTCCTATAAATCAAAACAATTATGAGAGGATTTTTTTTCAATGCTCTCATTATATAGAAATCATGTTAGAGGAGATGAATAACCTAAATATTGTGAGTGGATCATTACACAGTGTATACATATCCACAACTGCTTATGAGTCCCTATCACTGCCTGTCAAAGAAAGAGAGCAAAAATTCTGAATATTAATGTGTTAATACCCACTGGAAATGAAGGATATATGAATATTCACAGTATTTCAGGAAGCAAAGCTTTTCTCTGTTATTATTCAATTAATGCATCATTTACTAAGCCACAAAATGTGACAGATTCCTACACATTAAAAGGTAGATGTATACCTGTTGCAGTTGGATATGCCTGTTGTCTCAGCACTCTGGGAGGCTGAGGCAGGAGGATGGAAAGACTGAGCCCAGTATGGGCAATTTAGTGACACTATGAGACCCTGTCTCAAAAGAGGGCTGAGGAAATGCTTGGGTGTGAAGCCCTTGGGTTCAATACCGAGTGTCAATACAAAGAAAGACAGAGAAACGAAGAAAGAAAAAAGTAAAGAAAGAAAAGGAAGGACTCACAACATTTCTGCAACTTTTGCTTCTAACACCCACTGTGCTTAAGTTTAGAAATTTTGAAGTGTTGTCTACGTAACAATGACTTCCTGTTGAATCAAAGGATCCTACATCACGGCACAGATGCAAGATGCCTACAAAATATCCTCCTGGAGTACATCAAGAGGAAGAGGTGGCGGGAAAGGCAACAGGAAATATCCCTGAGTTTTCATTCATGTTAGAAACAGCACAGCGGTCATACATGGTCCTGGTATTTTGCAGGTGTTGACCACGGCCGTTCCTAAAAGCTTGTCACGATGTCATCGCCATGTGTACTCTATTCTTTCCTTCTCCATGTTCCAGGGGACGAAGGTAGGGAGACACGCCGAGTGGGTTTTACCGTTTAGCCCAAAGAATCGAGGCAAATATCTTCCAAACATTGTCTTCCACCTTTCACTGTGTGCCTCAGTCGCTAATGGGTTCCTTCCAGACTGAGGCAGAACTGACCTACTCAAGGAGCGATGGTGACCCTGGCTGACTTTCTTGGTAACAAAGAGAACAGAATGGAGAGGTAGAGATGACAGAAGAACTTCAGGTCTCCAATGGATGGAGATCCATGCCACAGCTAACCTGGGACTTCCCGGAAAACCTTGCCAATAGTGACCTAGGGAAATCTGAGTGTCTCATGCAGGAAAACTTGTCTTCATATGTAACAACGACAAGAAAAAGAAAATTTGAAGAGCGATCTCGCAATGGAGTGTTTAACTTTTGAAAGAAAAATGAGTGCACTAAAAGTCACATTGCCACGAATCGCCTTTAAAATAATCCTGCTTGCTTCACACACACTTACCCCGTTGTTCTCGTGACTTTCTGAAGCAGTTCTGGTGTCCTCTGAAGGGCGGAGTACATTTAGCTGAGCTGTTGTGGCTGCCTTGAAGTCACGAAGTAATTGGGAACATTGACCTGTCATGGCCACTTTGACTCGGGAAAGATGTGAAAGTCACAGCACACCAGAATTGGAGATTAAAATGCACTGTCCTGTTTTGATGAATCTTCCTTTCCACTGGATGCCCCTGGAAGCAGCATTCACCTGACTTTTGATCACAATAGGTAAAGACACTGATGAAAGAGCACTTCCAGGGCTGCTGCAGAAAGGGGCAAAAACCACGGGATAGGAGAATTTGAAGTGAGGGGGAGCATCTCCGGGGGCGGGGGCCAGTGATGATGTTCCTTTTACTATTAAATTGTTATTTTTTTTAAAAAAATTCAACTCACTTTAGATTTGATCAGACCTTGTACGGGCATCTGTTATATTAGACCCCCCACACACACTTTTGCTCATCGCTTGACTGAGTGTGGAACACATCTCTTCAGAAGTACAAATCTTTCCACTCCCTAAGGCCCAGTTCGCAAAGAAGTTGGTACAAGAAAGTTGTAACCTCCTTTGGTCGTACAGAACCTCAAGTGTTGTACCTGTTTAACCTAGGCTCACGTGGCATCTCTCATGTCACTTTTTAGATCTCAAATTACCGCTTGTCTAAGTTCAAACCCAAGAAGCTATGCCAAAGACCCCTACGTAAGCAGAGATCTTCATTCTGATATCTTTCATCAGACTTCATTAGGTCCTTTTTTCCCAAGCATGAGTTTCACTTGGGACAATGCACATAATCCTTATTTTTGTGTTTTTGTTTTTGTTTGATATCAGGGATCGAACTCTGGTCCTTGTGCTTGCAAAGCAGGCAACAGCACCACTGAACTCAATACCCGGTCCGTCCATGTGGCCTTTAAAATAATTCGTCATCTCCACAGTCTATCAGGATTCATTGCCACGGTTATCATTAATTGCTATCAATCAATTATTGGGTTATAGTAGTCTTAATGACCTAATTATACAATAACATTTCCTGATCCAGGACATGATAGTGATTCATCTTTCAAAATCCTTAAAAATCTTGTATTCACAAATTAATAGGAATGTTAATAGCCAAATCTCAATCCCACTGGGAGATCTTCTGAATAGGTAAAGGTACATTAACTGTCAGTTTTGAAAAACCTTTTCTTTTTTCATGGGGGTTTGAAGACACCCAGTCTGAGCTGCACTTCTACTTTTAAGGCATTCAAAAAGCCCAGGGAGGTCTTTGAAGAAGTTCCATGAGAGAGGATGAGAAACGCAGTGTGGAATTAAAGAATTAAAATGTGATATGTGAAAATTTATCTCACCTGGTCCACCACTTGGAGTGTCAGACCCCTTAGTCACACTTCTCAACTACTACCTTTCTGTAAGCAGCCCTACCTGTAAGCAAGAGGAAAATGAGGAACGGAAAAGAAATTCACTTCATAGTGGTGGGAGCTCCAATCCACGTATTAATACCCTTCATTCAGCACATTCAGTAGCATCACAGTGCTTTGGAAAGCGAAGGAAAGTAAAAAATAATTCAACATCTCTACCTATGACCCTTCAGTGGGATGTCCACTGGGTTCAAAGTTGAAGTGTCAGGTGAACATCTGTCTATCAGCTTTCTGCACCAATCGGAAATGAGATGGAATTATACTTTAGCTCTAAATATGTTAGTCATGGGGTGCAACATCACCAATGACAAAAATGAAACAACTCCAAACCCAGCCTAGTAGGATTTCCAAGTTCGGTGAAGTCTTACGGAGAATCTCACGGATATTGAATGTGGCAGGTGACACACTTTAATTTACAGCTGCATTTCCTGAGTATCGCGATAGAATCCTGAAGCTGGTTCTGAATCCTGTGCGTGACAGGAACATAAGAAGGACACACGCTGACACCCAATGCAACTCTCTACCTTGGATACCAAATATTTCAAACCGTTTCCGTAAGAGAGAAGAGAAAGACAGACGTACATGCTACTGGATTCAAGTGAACATTTCAAAGTTGAGAAGTGTCCTTGTGTTTTAATGGAGTACTACTCTGCATAAAAAGAGTAAACTTGAGTTCTCCGTAGAAAAGGTGATGTACCTTGCTACTCTAATGTTCCTCCCTTCATTACCTACCTTTTGTCCTTATTTCTTTTGTTTTCTCTTCCATCCATCCATCCTCTCCATTCTTTTTTCTTCCTTTCCTTCCTTGCTGTATTGATTTCCATATTTCTTTCTTCCAATCCTCCTTGCTTTCTGTTTTTCTTGCTTTCTGTATTGTTTTTCTGCATATGCCTGGTATCATCCATAAAATTTAAAACAATATAAAAGCATTAAAGAAAATTACATTTTTCTCTTGTGTCTATTCATAACTGTTCCTTTTCTAACATGCAGCAGTAGTTAAACAACAATAATTTCATGCCTTTCACAACTTGAATAATGTGGATATTTCTTCTAGTTAGCCTTAAAAAAAATGAGAATGAAATCATAGCTGGGTATGGTAGCACACACCCATATTCTCAGTACTCTTGGAGGCTGAGGCAAGAAGATCGCAAGTTTGGGCCCAGCCTGGTGACTTAGAGAGAACCTATCCCAACATTAAAATACATATGGGTCAGGAATTTAGCTCAGTGGTGCCACGCCTGCCTTGCAAGCGAACGGTCCAGAGTTCAATCCCTGGTACCAAAACAATTTTTAAATATATATAAAGGTTGAAGATCAGCATGAGGCCCCGGATTCATTTCTCAATGCTATCAACGGACTAATCGACGAATTAATTAATTTCCATCTTGTCAATTGTGAAAGAATGACACTATGCCATGTGAAAAAAGCCTCTCACGGAGCAGCAAATACCGAACCATCCCTGCTATATGTGAAATCTAGAAACTAGTCTAACTCATAGGGGCAGAAGGGGGAATGCGGATCAGGGCAGGACACAGAGAGGCGGGATGAAGCCCAGCGAGTTTGCATAAGAAGGTGGGAGTAAGTACAGGAGATCTATTACAACGCACGATGACTCTGATTAATGGCAACGTGTGTTTCGAAAGCGCGGAGCGAGTAGACTTTAAGTTCTCACTATGGCGGATGTTGTAATGAACTCACCTGAAGCTTCCAGTAAGGAAGTCCCTGTTCAGAGGGGTCACCCAGTACCGTGTAATAGAAATCATCATCATTTGTCGATTAAGGATAAAGTTGAAAGAAACACAATTTAAACAAGGATGTCACTAGTTATTTCTAGGCCGAGCATTTGAAAGTAGAAGCAGATAATGGGAATGATTTTCTTGTGGGTTTTGAGTTGCAGTATAATCTCTCTCTCCCTCTCTCTCTGTGTGTTCCTCTCTCTCTCTCTTTCTCTCTCCTTCCCTCCCCAGTGGACACAGGAAGAATAAAGAGAAGGACCGTTTAATGTGCGTTTTCATTCCGTGAGGATAGCCAAACTTCTCAGACCCCAGAGGCAGTGACAGCTACGCCACTCTGTAAATGTGTCAGATGCCTCTCCCAAGCGGCAAACTGTTCAGTTTTATGTTGCGTGACTCTTACAGCACACACCAAAGCCCCTATACCTTTAACGAAGTAAGACATCACGCTCTATTTCATTTTTCCGATTTCCTGATCCTCACATTCCCTGCCCCTAATTCATTTCTGTTGCTTTTGTGGCTTGAGTGGAGAGCGATTCAGTTCAGTTTTCGGATTGACTCCCAAATACTTGCTCTCCCACCCGAGCTGCATAAGAAGAACAGTGTAATCAATATTTCATTTAACTGCAGGCTGTGCTGTTCCTTCTCCCTTCTTTGTGGTGACCGCCCCATGACATTACTAGGCACTTGGCACACTTGCAGATTTTATTAGGCAACTGACAGGATGGAAGTTATGAGAGAGTGCTTTCTTAAAATCAGGCTCTGTCCCTCCTGCAGAGCAAAACCTGAGATTGCATAAAAATAAGCGAGTGGCTTTACACGGCATTGAGCGGGCTGCAGTGAAAATGGAACCTTCTTATGAAATAATAGCAGTAAGCTCAATTCCACGGGCCTTTGCTTCCATCGTTCAGTTGAGGGAGGATGGATAGAAGATTGAAACACAAAGGGTTACAAAACATGAGGAATTGTCACTGGGGGCCTTTTAAGAGGATCGGAGACATGGTATGGAGGTTCCTTAGCAAAGCTCGTCTACATGGACTCGTAGATCATAATTACTGACCATCCCTGGTCCGAGAGTCTGGAAGTATAAGGTCAAAGCGTGGCAGAGTCCACGTCTGGTGACGCTGTTTCCTGAGTCATAAATGGAGCCTTCTCGCTGTGTCCTCACATGGTGAAAGGAGTCTCTGGGGTTTCTTTAGTAAGGACACTGCTCCTCTTTATGAGACTCCATCATTGTCATAGCAATCCTCACCGTCGAACATCGTCATCTGGAGGATGACTATTCAACATAAAGACTGGAGGGGCACATTCAGGTCACTGCACTCGTGAAAGGACTCGTATCTCATTGAATTAGTCAAAGGTGGCCGCCATATGCAATCCCGCATGCTGGGTGGACAACAGATACTGGTGGCTCCTGAATGTGGAAGCTGGAAGTCCAAGGTCCAGGCTTGGCGGAGCATTTCTCTGTCCAGGCTGCTTCCTGGTCACAGGCCGCGGCTTCTCGCTGTGTCCTCACAGTATCCCTTGAAATCCTGAGAAAAACGAAAATTTAATGCTCCCACGAGGTCTGTGCTCTCGAGATCTGCTCACCATCCAAAGGCCCTGTGTCACCATCATTACACATTCCAGACCCAAACCACGACAGGCATCTGAAACCCCTTTGGGGAAGTCTCCTGCTCCTCACTGAGACTGACAGATGTGCAACTGATTCACAGAAGAACAGGAGGCAATGAGATATTATTTCATTGTCTCCATTTCTATAATGTGACAGCCATCTGTATTGTCTAGAAAATTATCGAGAACTGTCTCCTTTGCTTCTTGCTCTGCGGTGCTGAGGACGGCAGTCAGAGCCTCAAGCCCTTTCCATCTTCATTTTTTGGTAAGTTTTTGTTCCCACAAGGTCTCAGGTCTGTCCCATGATGCCCTCTTCTGTGACTTCACATGTGAGGGACCACGTGTTGGTCACCATGGAGATACCAGGGCAGATGTGTGGGAGCAAAAGTACAGGGAAGAGATTGAGGAAAAGGGCCGTAGAACTTCAGAGCTGGCTTAGCCAGTCTGGCTGGGGTCGGCAAAGGTGAGAATGTGCTGAGAGTAATCTTGGAGCGGGAGAACGGTGCATGTTCATCTTGGCTGTCCACCTGAGTGAGTTAAGGGACCTCTAGATGGAGGATCGGATTTTGACTGAAGTAAAGTCTTCAATCTTCAGTGGCTTAACTCACTGTTGAGTTCACAGTTTAAGACGCAATTAAGGGGTGGCGAAGGGTTGCAGGAAATGGTTCATGCAAGTGTAAATTTGGGGATCGCATGTTGCCACTAGCCATCTTTCCTACAACATGCCTTTGCACTATGACCTTGCCTTGGAAGTAACCCGCCGCAGACCGAACCCTCTGAAAGCAGTGAGCTGAGATACACCTCTCTTCCTTTAAACTGTGTATTCTAAGTTTTCTGTTGCAGTGGTTAAACTCTAACTAATAACAGGTCTAAGGTGGCTTTGATGCCCATAACATACAAAGACTTAATCTTTCAATATCCCCACATGTTGCTGGCAGCTGTAGCCATGCATACCTGGGTAACCAGGCTTTCTTTAAACTCCGTCTCTAAAGCCAGTGACAGTGTCCCTATGAGGGAAAGAGGAGGAGACACAGATACAGAGGAAAAACCACACAAAGATGGAGGCAGACACTGGAGTGATGGGGCCACAGCCCAGGGCCACCTGGGGCCCTTGAAGATGGAAGAGGCAGGAAGATCTCCTCTTGAAAAAAATCCCCGGAGGATGGAAGAGGGCTGCAGTGATTGGGAAAGACGTGACCATGCCTTCCCTTTATACATCTGCTCCCCAGGACTTCCAGAGGAATTTTGCATTTTTGTTTTTAAGCCACACAATCTGTAGTATTTTGTTACAGAGAATTAGTACACAATTAGTACATAGAAAAATTAGTACACAATTTGTTCTTTGATCAGATTTTAAGCACCTAAGATCTCAGTCGTCTATATAGGAGCTAGAACGTTGTTTTCCCTCTGAACCCTCTATGGTTATACCTCATTTTGCAAGCCACACTGGACTATGAGTTCTGAGAATCTGACACTCACTTGGAAATGTCCCAGGGAAGCTCATGTTTATGTCTCTCGGGACACCAGTTACACATTTCCTATACCTATGAGCAAATAGGTCTTTTTTTTTTTTTTCCGGATCTTTTCTGTCCATAGACAGAGTATTTCCATACTGGAACACTTACTACCTCTGTAAGGAATAGACATTTGTGAATAATGAATGCATCTAGGTGCTTGATACAACCATACTTGATTTCATGGCTATCTTAGAAATAGTGAAAATATTTTCTCCTTCCGAGCTAAAATGGTTTGGCCCACAAGAAAATGATGTATTCATACCTGCGTGGGAACATTTTAGGGCAGGGTGGTTTTAACTGTTATGAGCTTTGAGATCACATTCAAATCTTCTTCCTGCAGTAACGTTAAAATTGTCCCTTGAAGATGATAGATATTGCTTTATTATTTTCAAAAAACCATAGGCAGTTCAGAAAAAATTTATGAATAAATTGTATTGGAGGCTCCTGATTATGTAACCTAAGTAGGATATCATCAATTTTCCATGTCAATAGTGCAAAATGATCACTTGTAAACACAACCACCTCTGCAATATTGCTTCTAGTAATTCCATTATTTATTTTCTTCATTCAGCCATACACCATTCTAAATTCAAATAACTTTCATCCTCTCAGTGTCTGTGAAAACTAAACCCTATGTTGAATGAAAATTTGTACGCCTTGCTCAATATCAGTTAACAGAACTGCATGCTTGAAACTGAAATCTGTGCAACAGTTACCCAAGCGAGCTGATTGACGTTTTCATTGTCTGGCTTTGCATTCTCAGTGCTCGGAGAGACCAGGTTCAGGGACTGGCTACTACTGAGCAGCACTCACTGCCTCTGTGAATTTTGTCTGGAGCCTGCGGTGGGGGCGGAACTTGGCCAACTTTGAACGGACATCCTTCCTGCCTCAGCCATCTAAGCAGCTGAGATTACGGGTGCTTACCTCAGTGTCTGGTTGCAACTGAGTGTAAAAATTCAGCCCTCTTTTATTTGCTGATTGTGCAAGACCAGAATGAATGTGCTAGGAAAAATAGCAACCCTGAAAGACGTCCGCATTCCAGTCCCCAGCGCCTGTGAATTCCTTCGCATGCATGAGAAAGGTGTATGGGCAATGGGATTTGGGTCAGGCTGTTTGGAGGTAGCCTGGCACGATTGCATGATGATGTGTCCGGGGCTCCTTGTTGTTACTCTGACCCTTGCAAAAGGGAGGCAGGAGACATGATAGTCAAAATAGGACAGTCAGTAGTGGCAGCAGACAGTGCAGAATTCCGGCCACATGCCTTCCGGAAGCAGGTGGCCACCAGATGGTGGATGAGACGGAAAGACTCCTGCCTGGGAACCTCCAGAAACAACGTAGCCCTTGATAACTTTATTTTAGCCAGTGAGACCAGAGCAGACTTCTGGCCTCCTGTGATAAACTGAGGCTGCTTTAAGCCTTTGGGCTTGGGTGCCACGGGGTGTCAGCCATCAAAGCAAGTGTGAATCTGGACTGGATTCGAATTGATTTTTTTTTTTCTTTTTGCCTACGAGGAACTGAGCGTGGCCTTTTGCCCAGAGCTACATCTGCAGCTCAGTTTGTGCTTTCTCTTTTGGGAGAGGGTCTCTCCAATTGAAGTTGTCAGGGCTGGGTTCGAGCTCGGGATCCTCCTGCTTCAGCCTCTCAAAGTGCTGAATCACAGGCGTGTACCACCACACTTGGCCTCGTTTTAGATCACGTTCATGTAGGAGGCAGATTTAAAGGATCCTGGGTGGTCGGGAGGTAGCTTCTTCACGCCCTGGGAGCTATGACTACGTCATTCCAAAGAGTTCACAGATACACAAAGTCCAGCTGTGTGTTCAAGTCGTAGGCTCGTGTCCATCTGTCTGCGCTCGAAGTTATAGCGAAGTAGTTTGTGCTATGTGGCAGCTGGGCTTCCTGGGCATTGAAAAGAAGATACAATGAGAAATAAAGGTGGAATGAAGGGGAAGACGCCACTGGAGTCTGAATGGGTTGCAGGTTTATGGAGGAAGGTAGTCTCTTTCCATCCCTGCAGGCTCTGTCCCCTGTCAGGACTTTTTCTCCAGAAGCTGTAGATTTGTCGCGGCGCCTCTGCAAATGTGCAGCGGCAGCAAGATTGATTCTCCTGCGGTTTAACTCAAGCGGCTTCCCAGAAATACCTTACACACTTTCATGCACCCTTGGGCCGTGTAGTCCCGAGCCACCTGCTCCACTCTAATTACAGCCTTGATGAAGACAAAGTGTGTTTGGACCCTTGTTATTAAACGCAATATCATTATTCACAGTCTGAGGTCTCACTCTCCTGGGAGCCAGAGTTCAGGCTTCGCTTTGAGTGATGTCTCCTGTCCACGGTTTGCCGCGGGGTTCTGGGCAATTATTAAACATCTATGAACTTTTTCAGCTCTGATGTATGGTTTCTAATTGCGAAATGATTGAGTGTCTTGGAGATGTATGTGCGGGGGAGGAAAAGGGCACCGGCTGGAATGATTCGGGTCGATGGGAAATGTTCCTAGGCCACGACCTAGCTGCAGAAAATATGCTTTAAAATCACCGAGGATATACTAAAAGCATAATGCCATTGAGCTGCAGTTCCTAAATTCTCACTGTTTTTTTAGTATTCTTAAGGCTTAAATGACATAGATTACTAATAACTTGTGGCTTTAGGTTACAGGACCAACTGTCTATTCGTCAGTATTGGGAGATGTTTAAGCCTTAAAAAAGGATAAAATACAGAAAGATATTTATGTGTATGCATCATTTCCCCATGAGGAATGGACTTCATGTGCATGACAAAAAGAGTTCGTTCATTTTTTAAGTAAAATAAATATATGAAGCATGAAAAGTGCACAAAAGTCTTCATATGTAGGGAGGTAAGGATAAGGAGATCACTTATCCTTAAGCAGAAAAATCTGTTTTGTTTTGTTTTTTAATTAGGGACTCACTGTAAATTCCTAGTATCATTATCCTTAAATGATGGGGTTGAAATGAAATTCTAAAGTGTCACTTACACCAAACTCAATGACTCGGGTGACCGTGCTAAGAAATATATACTAACTACAGGTAACATGTGTTTAATTAAGAATTATATTTCATGCATGTTTATCTGGACCTGTAATTTTGCCAATAGACATGCGTATGTATAAAACATGTAAAGCTTTTAAGCTCAGTTGTAGATTTTTAATCTCACACATACACATGCATATAATAGCATATATATGATGTATGGATATTTATAAATTGCACAAATGTTATGCTAAAATAAATTAGTATATCTCACGTTTTATGGAGTCAACAACAGACCACATATGTGATACTGTGTCCATGAAATCATACCTGTTAGTGAATTTATAACCATCCTAGTGCACAGGAAGTACTGGGCTGGTTAAACTTAGCAGGGCAACTTGCTTGGGCTAAGGCCCTCTGGCAACTGGGAATTAGATTATGGGCAGCTATAGTCAAGTTGCATTAATCGTCTGATGTGAGTTGCTGTGTGTGCGGTTAGGACCTGGGTCCCTGTTGGCGAAGAGGTCACCAAGGGTGTTCTTTTGGACAGTTATCTCACTTTTTTTTCTCTAGATCTTTCCTTCTGTCTCTGCTTCCTGGTCACCATGAGTTGAGCATTTTTTTTCTCCACCATACCCTTCCACGGTGATGTTTCTAGCCTGGAGCCAGCTGACCATCAACTGAACCCTCTCAAACCACGAGCTCAATTAAATGCGTCATCCTAGCTGGGCATGGTGGTGCATGCCTGTCATCCCAGCACTCGGTGAGGCTCAGGCAGGAGGATTGCTGTGAGTTTGAGACCAGCCTGGGCTACATAGTGAGTTCCAGGTCAGTCTCAACTATATAGTGAGACCCTGTCTCAAAAAACCAATCAATCAATCAATCAATCAATCAATAAATAAATGCTTCATCCTTTAAATTACCACATCAGGTATTTTTCCCCAGCACCAAGAAAGCTGACCATTACAAGTTTACTCTGTGATGTTTGCAACACAGAGCGATGCAAAATGATGTGCTTCTTAGAATGCAATACAAGGCTATATCTATATACATATATATCTATATCTATATCTATATATTATATTATATTATAATTGTAGTGATACTCAGATATTGTATACTAAGGAATATTGTATATATTTATTTTAACTTTATTTGATATTTTTATCAATGCAAGGAGTTGAAATGACTTTTTCTCCGTTGCACAAATGAGGAAGCAGAAAACTAGAATTTTGTTAACTCTCCGATCATCTCCAAAGGAGAATGTCAGAAGTGAGATTACAACTTTAACCTGTTTGAAGTCTTCCCTCACAAATACACTTCTAGTGTGCAGGTTGGAACAGCTGCAATTTGAATCAGCAGGTAAGTCTGCAGCCTGCGTGTTTCAATTGTAGAAATTTAACTTATATTATAGAAAGTAGCTGTACAAACTAATTATATAAATGATTTGTACACAATCAGAAATTCAAGAATCATTGCCCTCCCGATTAAATTGGTTTCAAAGCCACTTTCAATTTCTTAGTCAATTTTCTACCCTAAAGGTTTTGGAGAAGAGTGATAATTTGCACTGTCATGTAAACACATCCCACGGCTCATTATAACCTATGTTTTCCATAGAATGGTTTATAACCTGTGAAAACAAATGTTCACAACACCCTCACAGAAAAGATAATTATTAGAAATGCTCCAGCAAGTGGACTTTATGTTTTCCTGATAGGAATATGAAAGCAAGAAAATACACCATTTAAATGCTACACTGACCTTGTATCTTGAAAAAGACATTTTTTAGTTAGTATCACAATCACTCTTTACTATATCTATATCTCTATCTATCTATCTATCTATCTATCTCCAAAGTCCTGTAAAAGTGAGTATTCATTTCTCAGATATGATATAACAAATTAACCCAGAATAGGCGGCATTAAATAAACCAAAAAAATAACAACTAAAGCAAAAGACAAAGACCTCCAAAATATCGTATTACAGTCCCAGACAGCAGAAGTCTGAAATCAACAGTTCCCCGAGCTGTGTTCCCACCACGGGCTCCAGGGAGATACTCCTGCCTCTGCTACCTTTGGGGCTGCAGACAGCCCTTGGCTGTGGCCCCTTCACTCACAGAGAGGCTCTGCCTCTCTCTTCTAAGAGCTGTATCCACTTCCTGAGAAAACGTCTATGTCCAAATTTCGCTCCTGCAGATACATGCACGATAGTTGATCTTTAGGTGTTATCTTGCCTGGAAACAGCGGTAGTCAGATGGCTGGTGCGTCCTAAAATCCCTGAGGACATCCGTGAGCTGCTTCTGGGGGACACTGACTTTGAACATGGAAGGAGGAGCTCTCCCCGCTTCCCACGAGGGTGGGTGTCATCTGGTCACAGGAGGACTTCGATAGAACAAAAAGACAGGGAGAAGCAGAATTCCCAGTTTTCCCTGTCCTCTCCCCTTCTCTCGCGTCTGCTCCAATCATTTCTCCTGTCCTGTCTACTCCTCTTGCCTCTCTTTACTTCCTCCTTCTTGTTCTTTTCCTCCTTCCTCCTCTTCCTCCTCTACTTTTTCTCTTTTTTCTTCCTCTTTCTCTCCTCCACCTTTTCCTTTTCTCCATTTTATTTTTCATTAAATTCAGTATGTATTGTTCATTTTCAAAACGCACAGTTTTTCAATCTATAACCGGGCACCACCTTTAACCACATTTTCAGCATGAAAGGTACAAAATGGTGTGACATCACAGACTCAGGAATCAGACGGAGAGTCGTACTACTTGCAGCATTAATTTTTTTTTCCTGAAGATTCTGATCAGCAAGATGAAGTAAGAAAAAGAATATTTTAAAACACTGAAAAAAAAAGAAAACATAATTGCTGTTAGAACATTTGAATGAGAACATAACGAAACTGAGTGAATTAATAAAGGTCCCTGAATATTTTTAAATCTCTCTCTCTCTCTCTCTCTCTCTCTCTCCCTCTCTCTCTCTCTCTCTCTCTCCTCCGTTTCTCTTCCTTTCTCTCTCTATCTCCTTCATGAGATAAAGATGAAAATGGCAAACATCGCATCAGACTTACGCAGAGCTCTATATCCTTAATATAAACTGTGCCCTGTGTTATAGAACCGTTTCTTTGTTAATTAAAACTTGTACTTTCTTGCAAAAAAAGAGTTTGTTTTCTGCAATACTTGCTCATAAAAACATCCTGAGAAAGCAAGGGAAAGAATTTTTGCAAAACTTCATGGAATGAAGCCCAGCACGGCTGCACATTGCTATTGTCTTAGCTGAGACAGCGGGGCTGAGGCAGGAAAACCACAAGCTGGAGCCTCCCCTGTGGGAGAATTTGGTGAATTAGCCAGTCCGTGTCTTACAATAAAATGAAAAAGAGAAGAAAAATGTGGAGAGCTAAATTCCTGGGCTCAGTCCCCAGTGTTGGAAACTAAAGCAAAGCGAAGCAAAACAAAACAAAGTAGGGCAAAACCGTAATGACATGAATAAAGAATTTCTATTAAAAATACAGTTTATTCAAATGCATATGAAATCACTTGTGTTGATTGTCATAGACATTGTTTTGGCTGCTACCCTGCATTTTTTGTTTTTTGTTTTTTGTTTTTTTTTTTTTGGTGGAAGTATTATACTATTGTAAGCAATTAAAAAAAAACTACGTCAATTCCAGATGACGTTCATAAGGACAATTATATATCTTCCTAATTAAAAACAGAGTGTATAGGGGAAAAAATTAATCTTCTTTCCCCTTTAAAAATTTAATTCCAACATGGGGCATTGTTAAAATTCAGTAAAGGGACTGAGGAAAAAAAATCAACATGATCCTGGCCTTGTGCGATTGCACAGTTTAGCATTGTGACACTATTTCGTTCCCTCTTGCTCGGGTCAGGATGCATAGTTGACCAATGCAGAGAAATGGGGAAAAGGTGAGGGATTTTGAAACCAAAATGTAAGAGGAAATTTCAAGTAAAAGTCAGGCACAGTTTGAAAATTAGGCTAAGTGCTGATGTTTTTGTGGGCGTTTGTGTTTTGTGAATGTGTGCGTGTGAAATTCTGAAACCAGAACAATTCCATTTGACATTTGACGAGCTTTTCAGGAGAAATCCAAGAAGCATTTGAACAGGGAAGTAAACAGAACCCCGGCTTTCCATCCCAAATGCATTTGGAGCACAAATTGTGCACAATTTATTCCCACAAGTGCCCTTCAGGGAAATTCTATTTGCCTATTGAAACCTCACAAGGTTTTGAACACAATGAATGTAATCATTCTTTCAAAAGGACAATAGCTATGGAAAAACATACTTGGAAATAAGCATCTTTTGGAGGTATTTTAAAAACTTTTTCCCCCCAATGTTGAACTGCTCCTGTAGAATAATTTATTTGGTTCTTTCCTTATTTTCGACACTGGGGATTAAACCTAGGGTCTTCTCCGTGAACTAGATGCCCAGCCATGGTTCATTTATGTTTTATTCTGAGACAGAGTTTTGCTGAATCTCTTAGCTTCCCAAACTGGTCTGGAGCTTACTATCTGCCTGCCTCAGTCACGGGCCATAATAACTGATGTATGTGATTATTTCTATGAATGAATATTAAATACTTTCCTAAACATTTCCCCTCTTTGGGAGAATTACACTCAACACCTATTACTAACTTAATGGCAGAAACTATTGCCATTATTTGGTGATAAGCGTGAGTCTGGGTCAGTTTTGTCCTTTCTGGAAATACAATATCAGATACCTATGTCCTAAAGCGGGACAGCTCTAATCTGTCTCGTGGTGATAGGCTCTGGTCAGTTGGCTTCAGGGAAGGATTTGCGTGGTGGGTTGGGTGGGGAAGAACTCTTGAAGACATTGGCCTAGGAAAAGACTTTGTGAACAAATCCTCAGTAGCACAGGAACTAGCAGAAAGAATCAACACTTGGGATCTCATTAACTAGCTTCTGCACTGCAAAAGAAGCCATGAATAGAACTAAAAGACAACCTACAATGTGGGAAAAAAAATTGTCCTCAGACGAAGGACTCTTATCTAGAATATATAAAGAACTCAAAACAATCAGCCCCCCCAAATATAAAGACCCGATTCAAAAATGGGCATCTGAAATGAACAGACATTTCTCAGACAAAGAAGTAAAAGCAGTAAGTAAATATATGAAAAAATGTTCCACATCACTGGTCATTCCAGAGATGCAGATGAAAACAACACTGAGATTCCACCTCACCCCACAAAAATTGGCTACTATCAAGAAATCAACGAATAGCAAGTGCTGGTGCAGATGTGGGGAGAAAGGAACACTTCTCCACTGTTGGTGGGAGTGCAGACTGGTGCAACCACTATGGAAATCAATATGGAGATACCTCAAAGAGCTGGGACTAGAGGTTCCATTTGACCCAGCCCTCCCTCTGCTGGGTATCTTTCCAAAAGAATTAAAAGAATCATATTACAGTGATCTATGCGCACCCATGTTTATAGCAGCACAGTTTGTAATAGCTAAAACTTGGAAACAGCCCATCTGCCCATCAGTTGGAGACTGGATAAAGAAGATGTGGATTTTCTATAAAATGGAATATTACTCAGCCATAAAGAATGAGAAATTACATTCATTCATAGGAAAATGGATACATATTGAGGATATAATCCTATATATTCAGAAGCTAAGAGATTGAGCAAGACTCTGTCTCAAAATAAAATAAAATAAGTGAAATAATTAAGTCACACATGTGTAAATACCGAAGTGTTTCTCTGGTATGAAAAACTATAACTGTACATAAGATCCTAATGGTATAATTGACAGTGTGAAATAGGAAGCGAAGAGCTAAAGGTGTAGGGAAAGTGTGAGGGGTAGGGGAAAACTGATAAGGGAAAAGAAAAAATATGAGAAAATGAAACAATGGAAATGAAATATTTGTAAACAGGGCGGAGTGGAGGGGTGAAGGGAGGGCAGCCTAGCATGGTTATAAATATTTAATATACTCTGAGGCATTTATCTGATGTGGTATGTGGAAAACTGCATTTTTCTGCCCTATTTCAAAGCTAAGAAACGGATGCAAAGTCAAGCTAAGTAGGTTTGTCATGCTGTATGGGTGATAAATATTCCTACCGGGATCTAAATTCGACCACGTCACTCTCCTCTGTACACTCCTGTTTCGTTCTACTCTGTTCTCTTTTGCTTCCTATTTTTTTAATTTGAGACAGGTTTTCACTATGTAGCTCAGCCTGGCCTTGAACCTAGCCTGTTTCCCAGGCTGGCCTGGAACTTGTGGTGATCCTCTTGCCTCAGCCTCCCAGGTTCTGGGAATTTAGGTGTGCACCTCCACACTTGCCTGTCTTTATATATTCTTAAATTGCTACATTTATATCCAAACATAGTGTGTGAGGCTTGTTCTGTAAGATGGTGAAGTTGAAAGGCACGAAAAGTCAGTGCTATTCATAGATAGGATCCCTGACCCTATCTTTAGCCAACCATGGATGGAAGATATTTGAAAAAAAAAATACATGTCCTGAACTTGAACAGACTTGCTTTCTTATTAGCATTTTCCCAACAATATGGCCTAACACCAACGTACACGATGCTTTATGTGAGCGTCCCTCAAGTCAAGGTGTGTAGCATCATGCAAATATTTTACCCTTTGATAGAAAAGACTTGTGCATCTTCAGGTTTTGGTAATCACAGGGAGGTCATGGAATCAAATAGAAAAGATGGTCCCACGGACTGTTTGCAAGAAAAAAATTCCCAATGATGTTGCTGAGGATGTGGGTGTTAAACTACACCTTCCCAGCTTCTTGGTCTTGCTCATGAAGAAGAGTGTTTCCTTATAAGACAGCTGGGCGGAAATACAGCTCTCGAGCTCGCAGAACACACACAGAGCTGCCAGTGCATACTGTGTGTATTCAATGCTGTCCTTATTTGATGCTTACTTTTATCCTGTGGATTTCAGACAAAGCGTGGGATGTCTTGGGTCGTAGATTTTTTCTCATCTCAGTTTTTAAAGGATAATGTTTGCCGGTCTTTCCTTTTTCTTTACAAGGTCCCTAGGTCCAATATGGAGAGCAGAAGGTTGGACCGTTACCGAGTAAGAATCCAAAGTTTCGGTGGGGGAGTTGAAAAACCCAGGAAGAGTGAATTCTGTTTTCTATATTTGGCATTCATTTTCTCCTTGGAAATACAAAACAAAGTGATAGGGCACATTCAGAAAGGAGCCTTTTCTGTCCTCATAATTTTATTCTAAATGTTGACAAAGATGCTGGATTCAGGGATGGGAGGATGGCATCTTCTAAAGATAGAGCAAAGCTATCGCCTGCAGCTTACTCCTCAGAGCAAATTTTAATTTCACACTCCGAAAGTGCATGAAGTAGTCAGCCAGGTCGAAATGCACCTAGCTCATGGAACAACAAAATATTCGCCCTAATAACACAAATTCGGCTGAGAATGTTTAGCTATATAGAACAATACACAGGGAAATAAAATATTCCATGAGTGAAAAAAAAATTAGCTCAATTCTTCAATCTCAGCTGAAGAATGTATGCAGATTCATAGAATTATGATGGGTTATTGGAACTAATTGTGTAGTAAAAAGTCAAGAAAGTGAATGGGAATGAAGGTCTTCCTCCATCTGAATGTGTAGCGGGGATGGAACCCATCTTCTTTTTAGAGAAGAGGCCCAATTGCAGCCCCAAACCTACAGATTTACTGCAGAGTGCCAACTCTGCAATTAAACCCGAATACTGAGATATTAACTTAGAAAAAAACCCAGCACGTTAACTAACATCTTTGTTTTAAGAGGGAAAAGCACGGCCCCTGTGTTGTAAGCTTTCCACCACCAGGGTAGGAGGAAGGCTTTCAAAGTGTAGAAAGGAAGATAAAAAACACTTCTTACAAGTTTAGCAGAAGCAAGGTGTAACAGGTTCCCCTGCCTTCCTTCTACAAATGCCATTAAGAAAAGGAAATAAATGGTCTCTGAGGAGAAATAAGAGGAGGATAAGACATTTGTGCAAAGGTCAGTGGAACATGGAGAAGCTCTGTAGATTACTGCAAAAGGAGCGAGACTAAAGTCACGATCTCTGCTGTCCACCGAAAGGGAGATCCTACATGCCCAAGCCGGTACCCAAACAGCCTCAGAGTCACAGGACTGTGAAATAATCCATCTCAAACGAGTATTCTCTACCTCTCATGATAGATTCTTTTCTATCACTCAGTTTCCTCTGAGGTTTTTTTTTTAAAGAAAATTTTTGTTAAGTGTGCAAACATAGTGTTTTTAAAACATCCAATTCATTCTACTGGATTGAATGGTGTCTGCCCGCCCTGTAAAACACCCCGGTTCATCGAAAACCAGTGAAGCGGAATTTATTTTTTTAAACAAGGTTGTTGCAAGAGTGCCTCCAGTAAGAATTGGGCATATGAGATTTGGCAAGGTTCTAACTCAGGGCTTGGCGCTGTGTGTGGAAAGAGCTAGGCGACTGTACAGATAGGCAGTTAAAGAGCTCAGCAGCTAGCTAGAGAGATGGCAGGTGATAGATATGTAGATGGTCGTTAAATAATAATAAAAAAAAATACAAAGAAATACACATTGCCAAGGATCTGGCCAAATTCCTCTCCTCCTTTGGAGCACACCCATCCCACCGTCCTTGCCGATTTGAGCAGCAGCCTCGGAGTCCTCTTTCCTGAGGGTCTTTGTCGAACTTTACTGGCTTCCCTGAGGCCCTCTGTGAGTCCATTCAAAGTGCTGAGCTTTCACGGCTACTTTAACATTGGGATAGAGCTAGAAGTGACAGTGCCCGTTCCCTGGAATAACACGGACCAGGATGTGCTATCATTTTTTACAAGCCTGCCCTTCCATCGGAAGGTACTCAGCAGCAGTGTTTGCTACATTTTTCATGATTCTTCATAGAGACCCTTGTGTCTAGAAGTCAGACCAAAGCCTGAGGCACTCAGAGGCGGGGCCTTTTGGAGGTGGCTGGATCTTGGCTCCGTAGACGTGGGTTAAGGCGATGATGCTATGGAAAAAGGTTTAGTCCGTTTATCGGTTTAGCACAGTTCTGGCTGACACCACCCGAAAGCCAGGTAGCGTGAATGGAAAATAAATGGACAGACAGAAGCTGTGGTGTCTACTACTTCCTGATGTAAAATGATTTTAATCAAAATTAAAAGGGCGGAGAGAGAGTGAGAGAGGAGAGCCCATGAGCGGATGAAAGCAGAGACTGGAATTCTGGGGCCAGGTTTGAATGGATACCTGGAGCCCCCTGAGGAGGAAGAGGCAGGAGCGTCCTCTCCTGCAACCTAGGGAGGGAGACGGATATAATTATAGTGGGTTGAAGAGTGGCCTCCAACGGACACATCCGGTCCTGACCCCGGACCCTGCAAATGAGACCTCATCAAAAATAGTTGAACAATAAAGAAAGAGAAACTAGAGACATTTATAGCTAAGTGGATGCACATCGAGGGTCATACTCTGAGCTGAAATAAATAGGACACACATGGGTAAATACTGAACAGTTTCTCTGGTGTGAAAAACTAACAGTGGAAATAAGGGTCCAAATGTATAATTGATATGGTGTAATAGGAAGCAAAGGTCTAAAGGTGTAGGGAAAGTGGGGCAGGTGGGGAAAGGTCAGAGGGGAAAAGAAAAATAAAAAGAAAAGCAAAAAATGGAAGCAAAATCTTTGTAAATAGGGAAGGGTGGAGGGGGCGAAGGGAGGGCAGGGGAATGGGGAAAAATATTATAACCAAGACCTGTCACGTAAAGGTACAAGATCCCAATGATGAGTGTGACAGTGTTGTATACCTAAAATGTACCAATAAAAATATATTTTAAAAAGAAATAGCTTTACAGATATAATCAGATAAGAATTTTGAGCCACGCCCGTAATCCCATCACTCTGAAGGCTGAGGCAGGAGGATCGCTGTGAGTTTGAGACCAGCCTGGGCTACATAGTGAGTTCCAGGTCAGTCTCGACTACATAGTGAGGCTCTCAAAAGATCGCTGTGTTTGAGACCAGCCTGGGCTACATAGTGAGTTCCAGGTCAGTCTCGACTACATAGTGAGGCTCTCAAAATTTTTTTTGAGACAAGGCCATTATCAAGATGGCACTCAATCCAATGGCAGTGGCCTCGTGAGAGAAAGAAAAGGAGAGACAGACACAGAGGAGAAACCGAGTTGAAGATAGAGGCAGAAACCAGAGTGATGGGGCCAGGGCCAAGGGATGCCTAGGGCTGCAGGTGGCAGAGGCAGGAGCATCTCCCCCGGGTCCTGTGAAGGGGATGAGATACAACTGCAGTGGATCGAACGGTGGGGCCCAAAAGATATGTCCACGTTCCGACCTGGAACCTGTAAATGAGACCTGGTATGGAAATAGGGATTTTGAAAATGAAGTTACTTAAGAATGTAGATCATCCTGGATGAGTATCTTCCTTAAATCAAATCACAGTGTCCTGATCATGGGTGGAAGAGGAGACCCAGTGGAGAAACCACACGAAGACAGAGGAGGGGACGAGAGTGACGGAGTCCTAGCCACAGGACGGCTGGGGCTCCCAGGAGCTGGAAGAGGCAGGTAGGATCCTTCTCCTACAGACTAAAGAGAGCAGGATAGGGTCCCTGAAAGGGAGAGGTTTTATTTTGGCTCATGGTGTCGGGGGGTGAAGTCCGTGGTTGGCTGTCTGCAAGGCAGAAACATCGGAGCAAAAGTCCTAAACTGGAGTCAGGACCAGAAGTACAATCAGCTGTTGTACAGTATTGCAGGAGTATTTACAATAGCATCTACAATATTACATCAAAAACAAATGTTTGGATTTCTCAACACTCATCATGAAATCAGTTAGTGTCCTTTGAGAAGCCAGCCTACCTTCATCTTCTACAAGATTCTATTCCCCACTTTAGGTCTATTTTTACTGTACAACAAGGCACTCCTTAGCAACCAATTCGGCATTTAACCATTGAACATTTGCAGGATTAGTTCACCGTTTAATAAAGTCATCTTTTCCTGGTGATGAAAATGGATGTGTACTTTGTAGTGCGCAGTTATTATCATCTTTGGTGCGCTGCTGGTATTAGATTCCTGGGACTGCTCTAAGTATTTTGACACGTTTGATGCATTATGGTGGGAAGCATGCATCTCCTGCCACTGTGGGAGATAGAAGATGCAAAATCAATCAGTGGACAGCGTCGTGGTTAAGTATGGAATCAGTAGGTACAGGGGCTTGTGGAAGGGGTGATACCACTGTGGGCTTGACTGTGAAGGTCTTGTTTGAGCCTCTATATCCTCCTTCGTCTTCTTCTCTTACAGGTTATGAGGTGAGCAATTTTGCTCCACTAAGCCCTCTGCCGTCTCACTCTTGCCTTGTCACAGGCCTAGAGGCAACACAAACAGTGGACCCTGGGCAGCTATCCCAGAACCCGTAAGGCAGAAATAACCCTTTCCTTTTCTCAAGGTGATTGTATCAAGTGTTTGCGACAATGATGGAAGATGGTTTAATACCTTTGTTAGGCAAGCGAAACTTTCAACCCATGGACAAATGAAATGTTGTAGTACCTTTCCTCTCTTTTTTAATCACCTTACTTCAACTCACCAGGTGAGTAAAGATCGGATTGGGGAACAGGAATGGCAGGATTCAAATAGGAGACGTGGTTGAACTTTTAAATCATATCAGTCAGCTGGGCATTGTGATTTCTCCTGAGAGGGATTAGCTAAGGACTCTGTCTGCATCGTTTTTGAGAGTCTGGTTATAGAATTTCAAGAGACTATTTGAAGGCAGAAAAAAAAATAGATCTGTTTTCCATTCTTTTTTGATGTGTGAGTTCAGGCTTCCTAAGAAACAACCCTTCATATGACAAACCCATGCTGTGAATGACTGTATGAAAACATTGCCAAATTCTATTGAGTTCACTTTTTTGGCTGTCTTTTCATTGGATTGTTAGAGTCTTCCTTTTATTTATTCATCTTATGCTTTTCCTTTTTTGAAGAATATTTTAGTGCACCATATCTATCTTTCCTTTCCTAAACATCTAATAGAAGGAATAAATCTTTCAAAAACAACTGAACTGAGGTAAAATTCTCTCTCTTGGGACCTCATCGTAAATATAGAAGGTCCCCCAAAGATCACGTATTCTACATCTGGTGCCCAATACAGTAGAGCTTGTGTGGGGTGGAAGGTGATTGGATCGTAAAGACTGTGACCCCATCAAGTAGATTAATCCACCGATAGATTTATAATTTGATAGCATCACTGGGAGCTGATGGAAATGTAGGAAGTCGGACCACACTGCGGCAGATGGGTCATGGCAAATGACAGGGAGCACTCTGTGTGGTCCCTAGTACCTTTCTCTGATCTTTCTCTTTCTGCTTCCTGGAATCCAAAGGTTTGAGCAACTTTCCTCCACCATATCCTCCCACTGAGATGTTGCTTCCTCACCACAGGCCTAAAATGAATGGAACCAGGTGACCATGTACTGAACCCCGTGAAGCCATGAGACAAAGAAACCTTTTCTCCTTGAAGTCGTTTTTTTTTTTCACAAGTGTTTTGTCATGGCAGCCGAAAGCTAACAGAGAGTCATATAATTATATCAACCCACCTCTGTCACTGAGAGAAAGTATGGTGATTTTTGAAAACCTTTTTCACTCTCACTTGCACATCCCTCAAATGTTACCTGGACTTGTTTCCTTTTACTCAACCTGCTCTAAAGCCTTCCAGCTCATCAGATGAACTGGCCTCTAACACAAGCAGGAAAACAGCAGCCAGCAACAGGAATAAGGTGTCTCAGCAGCTCTCCTCTTCTCTTTCCTTCCTCCTGTACTCTTCGACTCGGGACCCTGAAACTCAGAATGAGGAATAAATCTGTCACCCAGTCTCCCAGGTCAAAGACGTGGAAAGAGGTATTACCATGTGTTCCATAATGATGGTCCAGCCAACAAGAGTTGCCATATTGGATGATGGCCCCATAAGGTGGTGATGAAACTGAAAGATCCCCTTTGCCTAGCAACTTTGAAGCCACCCTATGTCATAATATATAACTTTACTTACCTCTGTGCGGTGCTGCATGGGCTACACAAACGTACAGCCCTTCTATAGGAGGTGTGATCAAAATATATCAATGCTTCAGTATAAAAAAAATCACAGCAAGATATATAATCATTAATCTCTTTCCAAATTTTGCTTTTGCTTCGAAGATGCTTTTCCCACCTTTCTTCTCCCTTTATTCAGCAGCTCTAAAAGTCCCCTTTCCTGGGTGTCTGTATGAGTGGTGATAAAAAACAGAAATCCAGTGGATGTTCCCGCAGAATGCCATCAAAAGCAGAATCATAAAACCACGATGGTATTTCCTCACCCTATCTCTAAAACTTCTGATCTCACTAAGGTGCCCAAGCTGGGCTCAAACTTGCCATGCAGTTCTCCTGTTTCAGCCTCCGAGATGGGAAGGCATATTGAAGAGTGTCATCATGGCTGCATCTCCTTGTTCCAATTTTGTTCAAGTTTTTTTTTTTTTTCTCGAGGAAATGGTTCGCTTCTCCAGGCTAAAAAGTGTATGAATATAGTTATTTGAAGTATTCCCTTATCATTGTTTTAAAGTCCAGAGATCCACAGATATTTTGACATCAGGAATTTGTGGTCTTTTTATTTTCCTATTTTTTTTTTTTTTAGTTTTCATACCTAATAATTTATAGATTTTATCATCGATCTTTCCAAAGAAATGTATCTACTAATGATTAAGACATTTCAGGGAGCGTGGATTAGTGATGTCTCTACTTGCCTTTGTTTGACTGCCTGCACGGGGTAGTGGTTCGTCTGCAGCCAGCGGATTCATGCACAGTCATTTTTCAGATATATGTGGGGCAATGAGAAAGTACAGTGAAGACTGCTGCTGAAGACCATCCAGCAGAAAGACAGTGTTTCAATATGAAAAGCAGCACAACTGACTGTAGTAACGGTGTTAATTTCATCGAGCATGCACGTGTCTTTCCTTTAAAATTCTAGCTTTTTAAGAAACTAAATGTCATCAAGAGAGGTGAAATAAAAGTCTATGTGTATAAACCTAAGACCAAGGCTCCCAACGGAAATTCTTCAGAGCTCCTGCACACGTGACATGTCAATCAAGTTCCAGGGTGGAGAGGGTGTTGATTGTGCTTTTGGACCTTGGTAGAATTGAGGAAGCTGAATTTGAACTCAGGGGTGCCATGGTGAACCCCAAGAATTACAGGGGCTTAGAAGACTGTTGAAAAATATGTGCAGAAAATGAACTGAGAAATGGGTAAAGAGTTTCATGGTCAACCATGAAAATATTCTGTACCACGTATGACTTCCAGTGAGGCAACGTACATCAACTAAAAACATGACGCTGGGTCCTCATCCAACTTATGTGTCGGAACTGGCATCATGAGACTTCTGGCTCTTCTCTAAGTTCAAGTATGAACCTAAAAGGTAAATAATTTGAAGGTCCGTGAGCCATCAAGCGCTCTACTAAAGACACTCAAGAAAGAGGACTCCAGAGCTGCTCCAGAAACTGGCAAGCAGGATGGGATGAATAGATTTGAAGCCAGGGGGAGTTCAAGAATGTGTCTTTTATTGTAATAATTTTTAAATACAAACATACACTGTGTTTTGTTTTGTTTTTAAAATCACACTTCATGTAGGGGTAGAAGGACCCACAGAGCTGTTCATTGAGATAGGACATGGGTATCATCTCTCTTTGCATATGGAAGGAGAATCATTGTAATTTCCAGTAGTGGAATGATAGATATATTTATTGTTAGTCAGCTTGCTGTTATGGTAACAAGTCCCTGCCATAATCAGAGTAAAGGATGCAAGGTTTGGTTTGTGTGACAGCTTGAGAGTTTGCAGTATCCTTTTGGGTGTGCCTTCCACAGGACGACTCTGTCCTATAATAACCAGGGTAGAAGTCACTGAGTTTTCAGTAGCTACTGCAGGTAAAGATCAACACCTCCTTGGTAAAACTCAGGAAATCACCAAAAGTCTGGCTGATAAACTATTAAGAAAGGAAATGTAAGACAATTTTAATGAATGACTTCATTGGTGTGTGCTGGGAAAATGTCTGTGTATACAGGACACATATTATAGGCATAGTTTTGAAGATTAGACCTGAGGTGCTTGAATGTATAAGTAGGAACCGTGGCCTCTACTCAAACAGCTTCCTTTAAATGTTGATTTTTTTTGCTATAAATGATGATTCTTCCTAATTATCCAGCTGGTAATTTCTTTACTACCAAACCCAGCTCAGGGTTGTGTTATTTTCAGATACCAAGTGGGACGGAAGGATGCAGAAAAAAGCAGGTCATGTTTTAAAAGTTAAACTTTATGCTATGTCATAGGAGAGGCTAACCCAGCAAAAAATGAAATACTGGTGAATAAGAATTGGAAAGTGAAGTTTTCAGCCTCAGGGGAAATTTGAGAAAATGACTAATGTGTTGTCGAAAAGGAATACAGAACTCAGATTGAGAATGTCAATAAAAAACAAAACAACAACAGAAAGAATGAGAATTGCTAATCAAAAATGGATGACATTTATCAATAATCACTGGTATATCCACACAACACCAATGCGATCTGAGCACACTTTGGTAGGAAAAATACTTAACAGGAATAAAATGCAAAATATGCTAAGGATGAGATAAAACAGCTAGTAATAAGGAGGTGAAAATATTTGTTAAACCAGCTAGTACTTTTCGTGTGGGGTGGGAAAAGGTCTCTTTTTGTTGCTTTTGGGCAAGGCAAGTAACCCACAGGGATCTGGGAGAAAGCTCACCGTTGTGATTTTAGGTGTTCTTTTAATTAAGCCTACTTAGAACCACCTTGGACTCCTGCCTTATAATGACCCAGATCCTTGGTAGAGTGGATTTGTGACAGTTTTGAGAGCAGCAATGTAGATTTTAAGAACTAGCTATGGTCAGAGATGACTGCAAACCAGGCAGTGGTGACTCACGCCTGTAATCCCAGCACTGCCAGGTGGAGGAAGGAAAACATCAAGTTTGAGACCTGCCCAGGTAATTTAGTAAGACCTTGTCTCCAAAAACAAAAATGAAAAGGAAAATAAAAGATAGGACTGGGGACATAGATCGGTACGAAGCCTTTGAGCTCAAGCCTTAGAATTTAAAAAAGGGAAAAAAATTACTTCAGTTTCCTTTAACTCAGTGATGTTCCTGGGTGAATCCTTCCAGCAGCCCAGGTTGGGATGGGAGGACTTGTGAGATTTAGACAGATGCTTTTATGAGTTCAGAAATGCAACAGAATGTAAGAAAGAGATGCATCTTCAGATCTTGGTGGGGGATTACTTAGAGTTCAATAGTTCCATAAAATCCATGTTATCTTAATTGTTCAATTGACTGGCTTAAGAAATTAGTAAAGCATACTTCTGAGTGTGTGTTGATCAAGGAAACGTGAATTTTAGGTGCTCTATCTAGACATTGACCCTTTACTCTTTGTGGGGGTGTGTGTGTTGGGGATCAAACTCGGGACCTTGCACTTGAGCGGCAGGCGGTGGAACCACTGAGCTCAGTCCCCAGCCTGACCCTTTCCTCTTGACTACAGTTTCCTCTGCTTCCCTTCCTGGCTGCTATGAACTAAGCAAGTCCTTGCTACCATTGCCTTCTACCACGATGTTTCTGCCTCAGAGCCAACCATGGGCCATGGACTGAATCCCCTGAAACCTTGAGCCAGGTGAAACTTCTTCTTATAACTTGTAGATCTCAGGCATTGTGTCCCAGCACTGGGTAAACCGACTTTTACACATAATGGAGGAACTCGTTTCCCAGTGTGGAAAGGGAACTTTTGAGTAGCCATGAGGATGCTGTTTTCACGAACTGTTTAATGCAGTGGATGAAGGGGTTATCAAACCAATAATCAAAGCAGTGCCTTTACTATAAATGTGAGCGCTCTCGGGCATACTTATCCTTTCTCACAATGTAACACTAACACCCTACGCCAGTTTATGGTAGAGTAAGAAGTTTCTTCTCTCGTGGTGAACAGAAGCTGTTGTTTTCTAGAACTTCCCAGGTTCGTGAGTTACACAATGATCTATTGCTTACAAAATACCGAAACCATGCCATTAAGTTCTAGCAAAAAGAAAAAAAAAATATTAAGACAGGATATGGCAGATGCTCAATTGAATCCTTACACTCAGAGATTGCTAGGACTTAACAACTGGCTGTCTACCCTGAAAGTCTCATAGCTATGGACATAATAATACCCTGTGGTTGATCAGTGAAGAAATAAGGAGGCTTTTAATTCCCTTCACTTCATTCTCTTAGTTTAAAAAAAAAAGTTTCCCAGCATTTGTGGAAGAATTGGGATCAAACAAAAATGTTATATGTTGTGTCTCTTTTTGACTGAAGTAAAATATTTATATTAGAAGCCTGCTCCCATAAATGACTTCTTGTCACAAAAGATATTATTTTCCATGTGAAACATATTATTTTCCATGTGGTAGCAGATACCAAAAGTATGAACAGAAGCGATGTCATTTGTATACAAGGTATGACAACATGAAATTTAAAAAATAAACTCCAATGTGCTAATAGTGATATACTATGTCAGTTACTCTTAAAATGGTACAGATAGTCTGTTCTGTTCACTATCCTGTCATTTAAAGTCAAGTTTAAAAGTCCTTTTTTGTAAATATCAAACGGAGGTTCCAAATAAAGTATGGCTAATTGCATTTTGTCTGGATTTAGTCTGCGTTTAGTCCTGATTACAAAAAGTAGCTGGGATCACTCTGTGCTTTTGCTTTATAACACACTGTGTTTTGTATTTTATGAGTTCTGAGAATCCCACAAGCACAAACCTCACTATTTGAACAATGACAAAAGCATTCTACAGGAAAACTGTGATAGCAAGCATACACTTGATTATTGGCACACGTGCTCAACCCAGAACAATTAACAGGTGGGCAAAACGCACTTCTTCAAAATAAGGAGATGTGGTCATTGGGAGCCTTTTCATCACTGAGCCATCGCTCTCCAAGAAGAACTCCAAACACGGAGTTGCAAACCCACACTGTGTCGTCATCACGGAGACTCCACATTCTCAAGGAGACACAACAACAAGAACGGAAGACAGGAAGAAAGCAAGAAAGCAAAAAGTGACGGAGGAAAAGGACAACCGAAAGAAGCAGCACAAAAAGAAGGAAGAAAGGAAAGAAAGAAAGAGGAAGGGAAGAAAAGGCAGAAAGAATGGGGAAGGGAGAAGGAAATAAAACATGTTGAAGCAAAGGGAGAGAACAACATGAAAAAACACGCTGAAAAGGGAATTACTAAGTGACTTCTCTCACTGATCAGTGTCCATGTTTTCATACCATGAATTCTTTAGCCAAGTTTTGATTTATTAAAATTGTGCTTCAGGCCACTTAAAATAGAAAAAATAACTTCTTTGAGATATTCTATGCACTTTACTCTTTCTCCTTTGTATTCATGTCAGCATTAGCACTGCTTCACTTCATTGAAGTCTTTAAAAATTGCACAAGGCTGACATTTAAGAGTAGCGGCCAATGTCGAAGCATTGCTCAGTGATTTTGCCCTCTGTGATTTGCATCTTTATGATGGGTATGCAGATGCTCAGATATCTGACTAAACATTTCTAGGTGTGTATGTGAAGGTGTTCTAAGAAGACAGACGGTAAGGATTGAGATATAGAGGAGGAGGAGGAGGAGGAGGAGGAGATGGAGGAAGAGATGGAGGAGGAGGAGGTGGAGGACGTGGAGGAGGAGGAGGAGGAGAAGATGAAAGAGGAGGAGAAGAAGGAGGAGGAGGAGGGGGAGGAGAAGGTGGAGGAGGTGGAGGAGGAGGAGATGGAGGAGGGGGAGGAGATGGAGGAGGAGATGAAGGAGGAGATGGAGGAGGAGGGGGAGGAGGAGATGGAGGAGGAGATGAAGGAGGAGATGGAGGAGGAGGGGGAGGAGGAGATGGAGGAGGAGATGAAGGAGGAGATGGAGGAGGAGGGGGAGGAGGAGATGGAGGAGGAGATGAAGGAGGAGATGGAGGAGGAGGGGGAGGAGGAGATGGAGGAGGAGATGAAGGAGGAGATGGAGGAGGAGGGGGAGGAGGAGATGGAGGAGGAGATGAAGGAGGAGATGGAGGAGGAGGGGGAGGAGGAGATGGAGGAGGAGATGAAGGAGGAGATGGAGGAGGAGGGGGAGGAGGAGATGGAGGAGGAGATGAAGGAGGAGATGGAGGAGGAGGGGGAGGAGGAGATGGAGGAGGAGATGAAGGAGGAGATGGAGGAGGAGGGGGAGGAGGAGATGGAGGAGGAGATGAAGGAGGAGATGGAGGAGGAGGGGGAGGAGGAGATGGAGGAGGAGATGAAGGAGGAGATGGAGGAGGAGGGGGAGGAGGAGATGGAGGAGGAGATGAAGGAGGAGATGGAGGAGGAGGGGGAGGAGGAGATGGAGGAGGAGATGAAGGAGGAGATGGAGGAGGAGGGGGAGGAGGAGATGGAGGAGGAGATGAAGGAGGAGATGGAGGAGGAGGGGGAGGAGGAGATGGAGGAGGAGATGAAGGAGGAGATGGAGGAGGAGGGGGAGGAGGAGATGGAGGAGGAGATGAAGGAGGAGATGGAGGAGGAGGGGGAGGAGGAGATGGAGGAGGAGATGAAGGAGGAGATGGAGGAGGAGGGGGAGGAGGAGATGGAGGAGGAGATGAAGGAGGAGATGGAGGAGGAGGGGGAGGAGGAGATGGAGGAGGAGATGAAGGAGGAGATGGAGGAGGAGGGGGAGGAGGAGATGGAGGAGGAGATGAAGGAGGAGATGGAGGAGGAGGGGGAGGAGGAGATGGAGGAGGAGATGAAGGAGGAGATGGAGGAGGAGGGGGAGGAGGAGATGGAGGAGGAGATGAAGGAGGAGATGGAGGAGGAGGGGGAGGAGGAGATGGAGGAGGAGATGAAGGAGGAGATGGAGGAGGAGGGGGAGGAGGAGATGGAGGAGGAGATGAAGGAGGAGATGGAGGAGGAGGGGGAGGAGGAGATGGAGGAGGAGATGAAGGAGGAGATGGAGGAGGAGGTGGAGGAGGAGGAGGTGGAGGAGAAGGTGGAGGAGGTGGAGGAGGAGGAGGTGGAGGAGGAGATGGAAGAGGAGGAGATCGAAGAGCTGGAGGAGGAGGAGATGGAGGAGGAGATAGAAGAGAAGATGGAAGAGAAGATGGAAGAGGAGGAGATGGAGGACGAGGAGGTGGAGGAGGAGATGGAGGAGTTGGAGGAGGACATGGAAGAGGAAGAGATGGAGGAGGAGGAGGAGGAGTAGATGAAAGAGGAGATGAAGTAGTAGGAGGAGATGGAGGAGGAGGAAATGGAAGAGGAGGAGATGGAGGATGAGGAGGAGATGGAGGAGGACGAGGAGGAGATGGAGGAGGAGTAGTAGAAGTATAATTTAGAAGATCCCAGTAATGAATGTAACTGTATTGTATACCTATGTTGTACCAATAAACTCAATAAAAAAAAAGAGTAATCGCAGAAGAAGAAATAGCAGGAGAAAGAGTATGGGGAGGAAGAGAAAGAGGAGGGAGAAAAAGAGGAAAAGGAGGAGGAGAAGGAACATGGAACAAGTCAAGCAGATTCCCCTCCCCAAGGCAAACCAGGACCATTCCATGCATTCAAAGCACATGTAGAATGAAAATCACAGAAGCCCAGATTTACCCTCTCTGTGCATGTCGAGTTTGGACATTGCTTTGCTGTCCTTACAATGGTTTTTCACATTTCAGGCCACCGCATTACACCACTAGTTTTCCTGGGTCTCCTGTTTGCAAACAAGTGTAAGATTGCTCAGTGTAATTTACAATAAATACCTTTAGGTGTCCTACTCTTCCTGTGTTTTCTGGAGACCGATGAATGCATCCGTTTAATGCATTCCCTTTAATCATGCATATTATCTGTATGCATCCACGAAAATGTCAAGTATGAAATGCACGCCGAAGGACAGCAGTCCAAGGGGACACGAGCCATGTGGCTCTAATGTATTTGTAATATGCATTTCTCGGAGGGGGAGTGAGACATGCGATTCTTTAGTGTTATACCTAAACCTTAAAAAAAATAAATCCTTTGAATGCAAATGTTTGAGTGTTCAGAATGAAGGAAATGGCCCATTTCCAGACAGAGACCACTGCATTTCCATGACCTAAATTGCTTACTTCGTTACAACTTCCAGTACTGAAGATTAAGCAGCCCGTCACATATGCTGTGCAATACGTTGCCCCAACATGTTAGAGTGTAAAAGGATAACCATAGTATTATGTTCATTTTCAAGGATTGCACAGAGTGCCAGGATAATGAAACTATAAAGGGAGTTCATCTTGGCTTTCAGTTCTGGATGCTTCCGCCCACGGTTGGGGGACGCCATTAACTTTATCTCTATGGAAACGCGTTGCCAAAGCAGAAGGGGAACCATTCTCTCCATGTAGGAAACGCCCCCAATGACCTCATTTCCTCATTAAGCTCCACCTCTTAAAGGTTCTACCCTCCCTCCCAGTACCATGATGCATATTCAGATCCCAGCTACATCAGGCTATTTTCCTACAGCTAATTTCATGTCCTTTATAGAAGGCATAGGGATTCCTAAGTTTTAAGGGGCATCGGGTGTTTTGCCAGGGTCTCAATCTTGTGTATCTCCATTTTAGTGGTTTCATTATTAGGGAAATCCAGTTGTAGGCAAGTATTATTCATTTAAAGGCTTCATTTGTAACCGTACAACACTTGCTGGAATCATTCCATTTTTGTGTTTTCTGTTTTTAATCTTCCATTTTTATGGGATCTTTCATAGCTGAGAAGCAGCTGCCGGTCTATCTGATGGTCTTTCCTGTACCAAGAATTAGTTCTTCATCTTCACTCCTTGTTTTACGTTTGACTGCTTATTCTTGTGTTCTAGTTCTTCTATTGCCTATTTCACATTTCTGAGCCTGATTGGGGAGTGGATTTTGACATGGGGCACCTACAGTCAGCCACACGTAAATGGCTATTTTTTTGAGGAGCCAAAGCGATGTATTATATACTGTTTCAATTAATGTTTTAGGCCTACGGATTTCAAAATTATACTTTTTAAAATTTTCCATTGTTTCTAAATTACTTAATTTAAACTTGATTACTAGCAAGTCTTTTCCAGTTGTTTTCTTTCTTGGCCCAACTTTGAAGTACACAATGTTCACAGTCCTTGTGCGGAGTTCGTGCATTCACATAACGTGTCTTAATTGCTTCTGTTGTCCCCTTTCCCACCCCTTTTCCTGCTCCCTCTATCCCTTGATCAGCTTCCTCTTTGGAAAAGATCTATCTTCCTATGTTGTATTATCTACCTTTTATTTTGCTCTTAATTTATACTTTGGGTTTCACATATCGGAGAAAGCATATGAAATCAGAGTGTGTGCACCTGATTTAGTTTTCTCAGAATGGTGGTCTCTAGCTGTATTCATCTTCCTACAAATGACTCAAGTTTATCCTGCGTTGTGGCAGAATAGTACTCCATGGTACGTAAGTATTACACTTTCTTTAACCGTTTTTCGGCTAATGACTGATTCTTTCATGGTCATCACTAAACTATATTTCATTCTGTCACAATGTACAGTCTGTCTAAGAGCTATGCCTTTGGTTGGTTTCCAGATTCCTCCTTTCTTCATTTTTTTGCCTTCTTTTCCTTTTTCATCTTTTTTTTAGTGAGTACCCTTACTTTTGAGAACTTGAAAAATATTTTTAGGGATTCTTCATTCTAATGACAGCAATCGTGACCATTTTGTGCTAACTGATAAGGGTGCATCATAGCACCGATAATGACCTTCTATGATTTCATTGCAGTTCTCTACCCCAGTCCTCACGACATTGTGACAGTTTTGATTTGGTGCCCCAAAATAAAGCATGTTGTTCCTATGATTTTATAATTTTCATGTTTCCTTCCTCGACTAATGCTATTACTGCCAAATAGAATCTCTTCCCTTCATTTTTCACTTATTAAATTTCCCCTAACTTTTACTTTTCCTCCCTAAAAATCTGCACCTAGGTCCTCTGGTGTTTAATGCAGCATTACGTTTCCCGCTGTACCTCGGGTTCACCAAGCGTACTTTTGCCTAATTATTTGATCGAGCATCTTTCCCTGAAAATGGACTTTTTGAGGTACAGAAACGTTGAATGCCTTTTCTATGCCTGTAGCACTTTGCTAAAGTAGCTCGAATGTTCACTGCGTTGTGAGCAACTCAAATTTTTTTTTGAGAATCCTGAAACCTAAGTGTAATCATAGCTGGTTTCAATACTTTGGGTGAGAAGCAAAAAGCCCAAAGAACAGGATGTGCTTTGAATCAGATGTGAATATTTGCTTGCATGCATACAAAATTAAAATACATCACTTAACTGCATATTTTTAAAATATTCAAGTGGCAGAGGCAAAGCTAGTATTTCCTCAAACATCACATGTGGTGATTGATGTTTGGAAGCAGAGACTGTAAATATGAAGTAATTAATTTATGAAATAAGATAAACTCATTGAAAGAAAAAAACCCCTAAAACTAACATTTTACCGCCTTTCCCTCCCTTCTCTTGGTCTGGCATTATGTCCAGCTTTGCAGGTTTTTTTTTTAAAGGCAGTTTTATTTAAAAATAAAGATCGCACCGTGCCAAAGAAGAAAATGTGTCCATTAGGATAGGGAGAGGGGACGGGGGATGGATATCATCCCAGCGCTTGTCAGATAGTTTCTAGTGAATTTTTTTAACAGTACAGTCAGTGGGTTCAGGATTTAGCACAGTGGTGCTGCCACCTGCCTCACAAGTGCTAGGTCTTAAGTTCGATCCCTGTCACGCAATGTCCTGTCAAAAAACAGAGGGAGGAGTCATTCACTTCCCCCAAGATGAGCACACTTTTTTCATCAGTTCTTCTGTCCACATCCTGAGACCAGGGCAGATCCCAGGAGAAAAGTCTAGCTGCACCTTGTATTCTCCCCGCTAGTCTCCCTTCCCATCCGCCCTCGGTCCCACACATCCTACTTGTACACAGCACCCTAAGCCTCCATCCCACTTTCCGAGTCTCTGTGGTATCACCAAGACCCGCTCTTTTAGAGGCTACCACATCAGCAACCTTGCAATGTCCCCTTGCTGTGCAAGGAATTAAACTCCCAGGTTCCGGCCTGTAGGATATGAGCCTTTCTCACGCGGGGAGTCTTTGTTCGGTTTACCACATACTCGGCTCCTTTCCTCCTCCTTTTCCCCTTTGTATTGTTCATTCCCTTTTTTCCTCCTTTCCTTCCTTCCTCCTCGTTGCACTTCTTCCGTGTCCTTCCTTCTGGTTTCCACAATCATTTTGTTTCACAGGACCCAGTTCTTGATGAGTAAAGGAAGAATAAACCTAGTAGCAATAAATGTACAGAGCTAATAGGAGTAATTAAACACTGAGTACCTAGTAAGGTAGAGTTCGTGGCTTTTTATGATGATCATTCAAGTAATTATCACTCCTCTCTCTTTGTCTCTGTCTCTGTTTCATTACATAACGTAGCTACCTGATACTCCATTTTTGTAAATTACTGGGAAATGAGTTCTTTCAAACTTAAAAAAAATCAGAAATGTCAGATTTTCTGCAGAGAAAATGCAATATTTCCAGGATACCTTTCTTTCTTCTCTTTCTCTGAAAGACAACATTGAATGACACTTACTGAAGAAATGAAATTTCCCAAAGCATAAAATTGATGGGCAGTTTCATAATTCATTTATACTCATGAATAAATTGTCCGTGTCACCTAAGACCATTTTAATACATCTTATGGATCTCAGTCAACAAAGCACCTCATTACAAAGCTTCTCTGACCAGCTGTTTCTTGCTGATGCCAAATTTGGAGAAGAAGTTCTATCTCAAGGTAAGGTTTATTAGATTGGAATATAAAATAAGGCAGTATACCAGAAGTCCAGAAGCAGTTATAAATATATCTATCTATTCTAGGGTGTGAGTAAAACTGCTGCTGAAGCCAGCATAGTGGTATCAGTTTGGTTACATTTTGAACTAAATAAAATGCATAGTAGTTCTTCTCAAATAACGCAGCAAAAGCATATAAGGTGCCTTAACTGTTTCACTAAGAAAACAAATGTTATGGTACTTCTTGTATGAGCATTTTTGTGTGGCTTTTGTGTTTTGCCTTCAGTTTTATTTTTTCTCCCCATTCAGTTTCCCAAGGTCATTGTGCTTGGATGAGCCCAGGTGACTTGGGTTTTAAAGATGTTATGTTCACTCAGAAACCTACTCACTCCACCAGTAAATGTTTGTGCTGTAAATGTCATCAGCATATACATGATTTTGCTTGAGAGTTCATTTACACTGTGTTAATTTGTTGGGTTTGAGAGCTTCCCAGGGGATTGAAAAAAGGAAGAAGGATCCTAGTAGATCTTGCCTTGGAGCAGCTAACTATGGGCTGATTGCTCTGAAACTTTAAGCCACGTTAAACCTCTCATCCTTTAAGTTGTGGGTGTCAGGTATTTTACCCTTGAGATGAGAAAGCAGCCTAGTACAGACACAACAGCAATAATGCTGCTTTATTTTTCTGCATTTAAACATATCAACTTATATATGGAGGAAGAGAGATTGCTTCTCATATTACAGATTTAATGAGTAAATCAGTGAGTGAAAAGTCATCATTAAAACCAGAACCCTTTGGGGGACACCAGAACATATTAATCCTCTGAAACCAAAGGGAGAGAAAAGCACTACACACTAAAGGTAGAGAGTGGACAAACAAAAACCAGACAAAAGTGGTCGTATGGTTAGATCTGCATGACATTCTTTTTTTAATGAGTTAAGGCCCTCTGTATGATTTTGTCTCCTTAATTGAAAGTAAACAATCATATATGTGTGTGTTTAATGTATATATGCGCATATACACAAAAAGTACATGATTCATCACATATTTACCTACAAATAATTTAACCATCACTAGAGTATATTTAAAATCACTAAGCAAGTGTATTAGAATAATGATACAGTGCACTGTAGGCTGGAGATTTAATTATTTGGTTACTTTGATCAGTATCATATGCATCAAAAGATTTTAAATGTGCTGTTCTAGCTTCTGAAAAGATTCCTTAGATTTTACATTACTTGCAGTCACCATTTATGTTGCTGAAAATATATCCGTTAATAATGAGTTTTTCTCTTTCTGCATTATATATTATCGGCTATTCTTTTTAAATATATTACCCCTGAAGATAAAGAAAAATGTTAGAATAACAGTTTAAAGAGGCATCAGAGTTTAAAAATGAGAAAACTCCCACTGCAGTAAGAAAAGCGATAAGTAGTTTTTGAGATGGTCTGGATTTCTGAAAGTCTTCCGCTAACAATGGTATGGATTCCGTAAAGAACCAAGTCTTCTACAACACAAAGGAACAAAGGTCTATGCGCAAGTGCAGATCGGACCTCTCTTCTGTAGAAATGTGTTTTGGGGTAACTGTTTTGCAGTACGCACTTATGATATTTTTTCTTTTATTCTTTGTAAGAGACCCATGATTTATAAGGGCAACGAGTAACATTCACATACATCCGTCAGGGAAAAGTGACCGCAACGAGGGTCTCCTTGCTGATTGTTTTCATCTACGACATTTTAGGATAAAGATTATCTCAGTGCATGTCTGAGGGTGTGTAAGGTCCTAATGTGTATATGGTTGGGTACAGTCACTAAAATAACTCCACTGAAAGATGGCACCGAAGGTCCTTATCGGCCCAAACTTTTACCAGAGAGGCCATTTTTAGAAAGATAAATTGGTAAACATAGTGCAGTTAAGGGAGATGGATAATATTTCACAAGTGCTATTAGGGAGCTTCTGTCTGAGGTTTCAGATGGTATCAACTGCTTTTGCATTCTTCGAGGAATATAGATCTTTGCCGCCCCAGGCTGTAGTCTCGGACTTCCCTAGTTACTCTTCACTGGAGCAGAGATAAGGGTAGGAAGCCGACAGGAGGAGGAATGACTTGCTAAAAATCAATGAGTGCCCTTCTGATACTAATGGTGCTATCAAGTGGCTTACAGATACAAATAGCTGACGGGGGTCTTTGGAATCAAACAACTTCACCCTCTCACGGGGAAGTCAGTATCCCGCCATGACAGGGCCAAGCTTTCAAACCTTATACAGCTGATTCTTCTAGGGATTTTAGGAGCTTTCCTGCAATATGTCTTCCAGAAAACACAAAGACAAGGATTTGACTTCTGAGTTCTGACGCTGTTTAAGCTCAGCCTGAGAGACTCCGAACTGTTGAAATCTCCTATGTTTTCTTGCTATCCGATATTTTCAGATTAAATATCGGTTGGAAGAGGCCACGCGGGGGTGTGGACGGCGAGGCCAATGGATTATGGAGGACAGAAACTTGTCTATGTTAGTCGAGGAGCTAGATTACACACCAAGAGAACAATTTTATTTGTGGGTCAATCTGGTGCTGTGTCTTTTTATTTCCTTTCCTTTATTATGACACAATGTCCAAAAGAACAAGTGACCAGGAGAAAAGATTTATTTTGGCTCGTGGTTTCAGAAGGTTCAGTTCATGATCAGGTGGCTTGTTACATTTGGGCGTTTGAGAAGTGTGGATTTCATGACAGGAAGAACTTGATAGAACAATGACCAACTTATGGTGGACAAGGGAGAGAAGAGAGACAGAAGAGAGCAGGAGAGAGAGAGAGAGAGAGAGAGAGAGAGAGAGAGAGAGAGAGAGAGAGAGAAGAAGAAGGAGAAAGAGAAGGAGGAGGAGGAGAGAAGAGGAAAGGGAAATTGGATTTCCCAAATCACTTCTGAATTATTTCAACCGCTAATGACCTACCTTCCTCCTAACAGGCCCTCGTGTCTGAAGGGCCCACTACTTCCCACTAGCACTCTCAGCTAAGGAAGCCTTCAAACCCTGGGCTTTTTGGCAATGCATAAGATCCAAAGCATGAGAGAGTCTCTTGATTCATCAACTCAGAGCATTTTGGAAAGTGTCAGCAAATCACTCCTAAAAAGACTGTTGAGCAAGTTTTCTGAGCATTTGGCCCAGTTTCTGTGAGTCTTATGAGAACATTTGCATTTTTTTCTACATTTACTTTCCTGACCCAGACAAAATGATCGTTTTCAGCTCCAAACGAATGTGCTACGATCTCTTGAGATTTTTGCAGGAACTTGAAAACAGGTATGTATTTAGACGTGCACGTTCAGCTTTCAGATCCAAATGGTTGCAGTACAAAATGATCCAATGCCTGAAACTTTTCTCACACTAATATCCAGCCATGAGTGGAGGGCTACACAACGTAAAACTGGTGTCACCCACACAATCATTAAAAAAATACGTTACAGAATCATCGATCCCCTGTCATATTTCCACACCTCTCCATCGAGCAGAACCCTCTTTGTTTCTGTTTTCCCGTGAATCTCATCTCCACGCGAAAAAGCTCACGTCACTCACTAAAGGCAGAAACACCACGCTTGGCTTTGTTTCTGCAGGGTCACCTCGGGGTCCTCAGAATGTGTGACTATGGAGATGAGTGGAGAGAAAGTAACAAGTGCAGGCTCAGAGCCCATGTCAATTAATGTGTGCAGGGAAGAGGAAGAACTTAGGACAATGAAACTTCAATGATTTCGCAGTGTTGCATAGCTTATCTCCCCCAGTAAAGGGCATTTTAAATGAAATCTAGTTGACTTGGTGTCTTATTTCTCTCTCTCCCTCTCTCTCTCTCTCTCTCTCTCTCCTGCTCTCTTCTGTCTCTCTTCTCTCCCTTGTCCACCATAAGTTGGTCATTGTTCTATCAAGTTCTTCCTGTCATGAAATCCACACTTCTCAAACGCCCAAATGTAACAAGCAGGCTCTTTCTCTGTGTCTCTCCCTCCCACTCTGGCTTCCCATCCCAATTAAATGCACCTCTAGGGCCCAATAAGTATTAGGTTTTAGCTCAGTTACAGCAGAGCACGGGTTCCACAGGTGATTGATGTAGAAGCAATTCCTGCTCTTATGAAGTCATGGAAGTAGAAAATTAAGAGAAAAGGAGAAGCAAAAAAATGGAAGCAAAGTCTCTATAAATAGGGAAGAGTGCAGGGGGTGAAGGGAGGGTAGGGGCAAGGGGAAAAAATGAGAACCAAGACCTGTCATGTAAAGGTGTAAGATCCCAATGATGAATGGAACTGTGTTGTGTACCTAAAATGTACCAATAAAGAAAATAAATTAAAGAAAGTATAATTTGTCCATAAGTGAAATCATAGGATTCAGAATGCACTAAGCAATTCTTTATTGTCTCAATAAGTCGCAGGGAAAGTGTCATTTATGGTATCTATTCCTTTGGTATGTTGAGGCTAAAACATCATAACATGAGTTCAGAATGCGTCCTCATGTAAAATGCATAGCTCATTAAAGGGAATCCTCTGTTCTTTGTTTTGCTGCCTGACTGATGTAGGTAAATAAATCGTAAAACTTCACTTCAGCCCAGTACTCCATTACAGTGAGATTACGGCTTGTTATGACTTGTGTCTAGATGTTTTCACACAAAGCCTCGTGCATGCATAGGTGGGGCTTTTCAAAAGTGTCTGAACATGAATTAACTAAATTGGCTTAGTATGGTTCTGAGCGTTGATAAAGAAAGCCCTGCCCTGGGTGTATGTGGCATCGATGTCTGGATTTGTCACCTGGGTGAAATATAAAGGGACAGAAAGAGGGCTGGCTCATTACTTGCTGCCTCCTGCCTGTCCTGCCAGGGCCTGTTTCTCCTCTGCGATGCCCCTCTGCCATGCCTCCCTGACTTGGAGCCAGCCTATGATGAAATGAGAACTCTACAAACTGTAACCTAAAATAATCCTTTCCTCCTTTAATTTTGCGCTTTGGTCATTTAGTAAAGAAAGAAAAAGTCTAAGCCATCTGATTAGAGAAAATGTGCTCCCTGGAGTTGGCTGTAATGTCTGGGTCATAAATAAGTAACGGGGTCAGGGGCTCAGAAAAACACCACTGTCTCACTCGAGGCCAAAATAGTCTACTTGTTATTGCTTTTGATTGAGGCTATCTTTTATGACCTTATGTCTGTCAGGTCCTATGAGCCTCAAAGAAAACTGAAAGCCATCACTGTCTTCCTTTATGTTCTGAAGTAGAAACTCGCCTCCAGTGGCTGGAAAGGGGATGGTCCCATTTTTCTTCCTCTGTGATCAACCTGTCCCCACTCAGAATAAATAAATAAAGAATAAATAAATAAAGAAAGAAGGGTTTCTTTATTTCCTTAGCCAGGGGGTGTCAAGTTAACAAAAATACTAAGTTCAGTGGATCCATAATACTGAGAAGGGCTTCTTTCCACATTAGACAAAAGCAGACTTTAGCTTAATTCATAGAGTGTCAGGTTCCTGTTTTCACAATCTTCTTGCACTCTAGTTCTGGACTGTGCTGATGGTCATGGTTCCCTTGGGATGCGTATTTACTTTTCTCTCATTGCTGAGACAAAATACCCAACACCCAAAGTCAAAGGGGAAGGGATTTATTTGGCTTGCAGCTTGTAGGAGTTTCAATCCACAATCTACCTTCCAAGGCAGGGATGACAAAGAGGCAGGGCAGAACAGAAACAACACGGCATACACAAGGCAGCAAAGATAACAAGAGGACCTTAATGGTGTCTTTGTACCCTTTTACCTTATTCAGACTATTTAGGAAGGGGGGCACTTACACTCTTAATCCTAGCGCCCTTGAGCCTAGCAGTGCACCAGGAATCAATCCCAGCTGCACACACTCTAGATCCAGGCTATGACCACATGAGGCTTTAGGGGGGCATCTAGACCCAAACCACAATAGGACAAGAGGGACATATGTGTGATGTCCATTGACACTGACTGCAGTGTTGCTCATATTGGAGCTGTTGGGTATGTTCATTGTTCTTTTGGACTTGTGCTTATCTGCAGACACCAGATACACGTTACTCAGTGTCGCTCTCCTCTGCTAGGAGGAAGGTTTTAGGATCAGCAGGGAATATCAAAATGGGTGTCCACTTCCTTTGCAGGATTATTTGCCTTTGGTAACATCTGTCCCTCACCACTATACCCCTAAGGGTACAAGTGCGGAGAAGGACATGAACTCTATGAAATAATGCTACGTGAAATAAATCAGACACACAAGCTCAATTCAATACAGAACGGTTCCTCTTACGGGAGAAGCCCAAAGTATAAATAAAGAGAGAATAAAAGACAAATAGTAGGAAACAGGGAGAGAGGCACTTTGCAAAAGGGAAAGGGTCAAGGGCACGGAAGAAAGAAAAAGGAACGTAAAATAATTAAGATGTAGGGGCCAAGGATTTAGCTCAGTGGTTCGGTGGCCTGACTTGCAAGCGCCAAGGACCCGAGTTCAGTCCCCGGTACCAAAAACAAAAAAAAATTAAGGTGTGTTATGTACATGTACCAACTCCACATAAGAAAGGTAATCATTATGTGTGTGCTAGTAAAGAAAAAGAAAAATGGATGCTTCACTTACAAGGAATGACAAATCAAAGAATTCACATTCCTTTTTCTTTTTTTAAATTAAGTTTATTGGTATGTTTCTGGTAGACAGTATGGTGACACTCATCGTGGGGATCTTGCACCTGTACATGACCTATTTTGGTTCTTATTTTTTCCCCATCCCCTGGGCTCCCTTCACCCCTTCCACCCCTCCCTATCTGCAAAGACCTTGTTTCCATTTTATCATTTTTTTGTATTAATTCCATTTCCTTCTGTCCTTTCCCCACCCCTCCAACTTCTTTCTACCTTTGCCCCTTTCTTCCTATTTCACATTATCTATTATAACTTTTCTTGTTAAATTTACTGTTGGATTTCTCTCACATAATGCAGCTTAAGATAAATATGGAAAAATGGTCATGGAAAAATTTTTCGGTTATTATTATTATTATTATTCTTTTGATTGAGTAAGTTGGCTTCAACTCCACCTCCTCCTGTCAGGGCCAAAATCAAATAACTATCACATTGCCTCATTATTGCTATGTTTTGTAAGCTATTTCACAAAATTACCCTGGATATATAAATGTACTATAGTTTGTAATGAAAATGAAAACCTGAGAGAGAAGGAAAGAGAAAATGAAAATAAATTCTTGTCAAGTGATAAGAAGAACAAAGAAAATTTTCACTCTGTGTCATTATGATTCTTTCAGGCAGTCCGTGACTTGAGTTCCAATGAGAAAGTGTCTTTCAGGGAGCTACTATTTACATGATATTCCTAACTCCATTTCCCCGATGGCTCCCAAAGTGATCTCTTTAATATCCATACATTTGAAAGATTTTTTTTTCATAGAACAAAATCTTTTCAGTTTCATGAAAAGGCACATTTTTTTTCACTGAGTTTATTGGTACATATTAGGTACACAGTACAGTTACACTCATCATTGGGATCCTGCACCTTTACATGACAGGTCTCAGTTCTCACTTTTTCTCCCTTCCTCTGCCTTGCCTTCACCTCCTCCACCCTCCACTTTCTACAAAGACTTAACTAAAAGTGTAAATAGCATCCAAACTGTATAACTGATAATGCGAAAGGGGAACAAAAGGGCTAAAGGTGTAGGGGATGCGGGAAGCGTAGGGGAAAGGAAAGAAGGGAAAGGAAAAATATATGAGACGAGGAAAAAAAATGGAAAAGGCAGAATTTTAATGTAACGCAAATTATAGTTCTGAAAATGTCAATTAAATACAAATATCAGTTAACTATACTTAAATGGTTTTTCTCTCATAGATACTTAAATAACATTCCAAAGCTGCTTCTTGCTACAGTATAATTAAACATAACATTTCATCTCATTATGTTGTTCAAAATAATAGTTATAGCCATTGTATATTCATATTTAGAAAATAAATACTTCATAAAATTATATGATTATACTAATAATGGCCGCACACTAATACACAGGTATAGAGAAATTCTCTGACTTTTCTTTTTAACCAGGGATCAAATTCTCGACCTTGCATTTGTGAGGCAGGTGTGGTGCCACTGAACTAACTCCCCAGCCCCTCTGACTTTTGTAGTTTGATTTCATGATGTTTTAACATTGTGTTGCTAAACGAAAAAGCAGTGTACCTTCAATAAATACTTCCCCAACTTGTGCGGTAAGTTTGACAAAACATATGTGTGTGTGTGTGTGTGTGTGTGTGTGTGTGTCGCGCGCACCTCGCCAGCAAGGAGCACGCAACACTCAGGATTCTTCTGAAGCACGCTTTATTGGAGGTTCTTCTGCATTCTTCAAGATGGCGGAAAGACCCCGAGCCGGATGCGAGCCTGCCTTTTATAGCCTCTCGGGTGACGTGGCCCATTTCTATTGGTCAATGCCGGCCTGCGTCATTCTTACGAGCCAAGCGCTTTTTCTGCGCAGGCGTGAACCACCGTCACCGGCGGATTCACCTCCGGAATTCATGCAGGGCATGAAGAACCCGGAAATAATGGCGCGTGACATGTGTGTGTGTGTGTATCGGCATTTCCTTCAACATTATTTCTTTTTAAAATTTTTATATCATTAGAATGTGTTTTTGGAGCATTGTGAATAAATTATGGTGGGGAGTGGGTACATGACGCATCTCGTTGGTTTTCACATCCTACCCTCCCCTAATTCCTGTGTTTTTCCTTCTCCGTCCCAACTGAACAACATCTATCTTCCTACTTCCCGTCCCCCATCCTTTATTTTGCTGTCTATTTCTAATTTGGGTTTCTCATATAAGAGAAACCATGCAATGTTGAAGCTGTGTGGATCTGATTATTTCATTTAATATCACGGTCTTAAACCGCACCGGTGTTCCTATCCACGACTCCAGTTTACCCTTCTTCATGGTAGAGTAGTACTCTGCACGTGTAAACAGCACACTTTCTGTCTTCATCAACTGATGGACGCAGAGGCCCACGCCACAGTCAGCTGTTAGGAGTTGTGCTGCTGTAAACACATGTGTGTATTTTTGACTTAGTATATTTTTCCCCGTATGATGTGCCTATCAGAATGTAACCCCACAGTGAGTAGAAAACCTCCTATTAGTTATTAGCCCAGGAGCTTGATACAGAAAACGTGCTTTGAAAATTACAGCTTCATTGTTTGCCATGCAACAGGTCACAGAAAAGATGCCCAGAGTGTGTCCTGGGCCTCGGATGGTTTGACCTAACCCACCGACCTTCTGTCCGACACTGACCATGGCAGAATTACATTCTGGATTAGATTATTTGATCTTAGAATATCTGTATCCTCGATTTCATAGCTGGTGTTACCACGGCCTGTCCTTCCCTCTTCAGCAAAATAAAATCTCTTTCTTAAGATAAAAATATAGCATCAATATAGATCAAATGTGGCAGTGAACAGATGCTATACGCTGCCAAGGAACAGGGACGTAGAATCAGGAGAAGTTGTTTAGGATGTGGAAATCAAAAAACAACAAACAACGCTGTTTGCCACAGTGAGAGTTTGAACGTCGACGTTCATGGATCGTGAGGTCGGAGACAGCTCTAGAAATGTAAAAAGAAAACACACTCACGAACAAGGTGACTTCAACCTTCAATTATTTTCATATTTGAGTCAGATGACTCCTCCTCGGTGAATTGAATTAAGCAGCTGGGAGAGGGAATGTCATGATACACAGGGTGCTTGGAGACCTCCCACATGCAAACAGAAAGTTCAGCTCAGCCTGTCAAGCTAATTACTGTGTGGTCTCTCTGGAAGCCACCACATCGGTAGAACAGAATGCCAGAAATATGTGCGTTTCTTTGCACGTTCACTCCTTAAGAACATGCTGTGTGTGTACCCATGTGTGCCTCAGTAACTCTTCCATGCGTGTACCAGGAATGCAACATGTACACACAAATAACAGACACACACGGTAACAAATGCGGCTGCTATTTGCATAAGCACACTTGCACGCACACATATGCACTTGATAATGCCTATAGCATGTGTTTGTGCACACACATCGGAGCATTTGATAATAGGTATCAGAGCTATTTGCACAAATGTAATGCACACTTAATAGGTGTCCTAGTTATTTACACACATAGATAGAAACAAGTGCTCTGGCTGAAGCCCTTATTTATTTTTAGAAATCATTTTGGCATACCCCTTAAAGCAAAATATATTGGGTGGCAAATGTAGTGTAATTTCTTTGAGAAGTACTCAGAGAATTTAGTATTTAACTAAATATCTTTCCCCTCTGCAGTTGGCAAAATGAGTTACTGGTAGGGAGAACTCTTTAAACTCTGCAAAGCTTTTCTTAGTGCATTTGCCTACAATTGTTTTTCAAATTGGGCCTTATGTACTCCCATTGATTATTAAATGCTTACAAGTAAGTGTGAAAATGTTCTACATTTTACAGTGTCACTTGTTGTAATTTGTAGGAAAGGTACAGAAAGAAAGAATTAATATAAGGCAAATATTTTGTGTAAGATGAATGAGGAGGAAGAGGAGCAGTAGACAGAGGAGGAGATGGAGGAGGAGGACATGGCACAGATGGAGGCTGGGGAGGAGATGGAGGAGAGGAGGAGGAGGAGGAGGAGGAGGAAGAGATGGAGGAGGAGATGATGGAGGAGGTGGAAGAGGAGGAGTGTAAAGGGGAAGGGGGAGGAAGAGGAAGAGAAGGGAAAATCGGAGGTGGTCTGGGGATGAAACACACCAGAGTGACTGTAAAGGGATGCAGAGGTCAGGGTTGCCATTGCACAGTAGACAGGTCCAGGACAGTGACTGGTAACCTTGCTAATCTTGCAGCGTGTTCTCATTTGGGATTTGGGTGTTTCCCAAAGCCTACATGTTAGAGGATTAATCTCCTCTCGAGAGGTGGTGGAAATTCTCAATAGGAAGGGTATAGTGGGAAGATTCAGGTGTCTGGGGGCATGACTTACAAACTTATAAAGGGAATGAAGGGTCTGGGCCCTTCCTTCCTCTCCCTTTGCTCCTTGGCTGACATGGGGTGAGTGATTTTACTGTGCAGTACAAGACCATCATAGTGTTCCACCTTGTCACAACCCAAAGTCATAGGTCCAATCCACCAGGGGCTAGAATCTCCAAAATTTGAAGAAATTCAGGCTCGTTATAGTGATGGAACGCTACTCAACAGAGTAGGTAGACTGGCTAAGGCTGTATTTGTAATCCAGAGGCCGTTTTGGCTGCCAGGGGACTTTTGGCAGTATGACCGTCATGCCTGGACGGTTGTGAGGTGTTTCCCTTCACTGAGACACAACACCCGACTCTCACAACCTAAAGGAGAGGCTGCATTTGGCTTATAGTTTCAGGGGGTTCAGTGCAAGGTCAACTGGCTTCAAGTCAGGAACATCTTGGCAGATGAGCCTTTTGGTGCCAGGAAGAAGAGGGGTGGGGGAGAACATACCCAGTGTCCCAGTTTAATAATATCATCAGCTACTGAACTCATGAATGGTTGAATCTATACATGACAGAAGTATCTGCATGATCCGATGACCTTCTACACATATCTGACACCTGTGACACATTTTCATTCTAGTCCATAACACACTGTACCTGTTATCAAGTGAGAAGCAGTCAGTGATGTCGCCAGCCATCCTAGGGTATAAAGTATGGCATCTGTAATGACAGATCATCTTGATACCAGTCGTATGGTGCCAAAGATGGAGAGACCTCAAGGGTGCTTATTTTTTCTGGAGAAGAAGGGAGCTGGGTGTAAGTGCTTCCAGTGCATAGCAGATAAAGTTCATGTCCTAGCCACCGGGTATCTGCAGCACACGGGAAAGGTGTCCGTCACAGTTGTTATGTTTGCATTAGCAAACTATGCCCGAACAAGGGCCATGATTTATGCTGGCTTCAACCGTATCACGAGGCGGTGAGTCCTTAAAAGTCAAGCACTTGTTTTGTATTCACTCCAAGAGTGGTTTCAGAAGATAAATCAATCGGTCCCCTTCCACCAGGGTAGAAGGGGACTCCATTTTTCTAAGGACTTAGTAGCGACTGCAGAATTAACGAAAGCACCGCTGGGCAATCCTGAGGAGGCTGACAAGCGCTGAGGGTTAGTGGCAACCCACTGCTGGGATGAGGCCTCCGTAAAGTGCTCTCGAGCGCGCCCCGCTTCCGGGGGGCTCATTAGCATAATTGAAGGGAGGATTTATTCTGTGCTGGTTAAGTGGCATTACAGGAGCTAATTATAGGCTGCCCTCCTTGGCAAGCTAATTTTCTCTCGGAATTCATAAGGGGCAGTGAGGGGACCGAATTAAAAATCACTGATTTACAGTGTGTTTCTGAGCTTCTTTGGAGGAGAGGGGACGGGAGAGGGTTCAGTAAAACTAAATACCTAATGAATCCTCAGGAATGTCAAGAGCTAGACTCCACTTCATACTCTCTCTCTCTCTCTCTCTCTGTCTCTCTCTCTCTCTCTCCTTTAATACTCCGTTACTAAGTAGATTTCCAGAGCATTGCCACTCATAATTTATAATCTCACTCACTTCTCAGCTAAGCAAAATATTTTGTTTTATATGTAAAATTTTACATAAGTATGATCCTGTATGTGTGTGTGTGTGTGTGTGTGGATCTGCAGACACATTATACATTTTATGTGCTTCAATTTAATATATATGTATATTCAAACTGATGTTGGATATATTTGGGATACACAGGTGGACAGTTGACTTGTGTATTCATGAGTGTTGCATTCATGGATTCAAACACAGGTCCAAATATTTGAAGTAATATTTTCATAT
>NW_022900951.1:2606552-2613462 GCF_012274545.1 Fukomys damarensis
TATACCTATGGAAACCCGAAATATTGAAATAATGGTCAGATGGTGTGAAACTGGGGTCTCGTTTGGGAGATGAAGGAAAAACAGGGTCTCATATTTGGAAGGAAGGCAAAAATGTGGAAAATAGTGAAGACATAATTTATATCCAGTTTAAACCAATTCCCCACACAAATGTAATTATGAGGTGTCATAAAATTGCCTTCATATTTTTTAGAAAGTATTTGGGAAAAAATTTGGTCTCGACACATAGGGAATGCATAGAGACTGTTTTATCCTGCATTTTTTCCCTGAACAATTTTGCTGACATTGACCTTGTAAGAGGTATTATAAGTCATCTGCAGATGATTTAAGCTGTAGAGGCCTATGTGTGTTCTCTATGAACACTACGCTATTTTATATAAAAGACTTGGCACCTGCCAATCTTGGCATCCGTGAGATTGAGAATTTTCCAAATGTTTGGCGAGGGACCCATTATACATATGCCATCCATCTATTTGTTCACCCATCTATCAATCTATCCGCCATGTGCCTATATAGTGTTTCCCGTACAAACTCTGTTGCTACCGTCTGTCTTTTATCTCTGTCTATGCACTCACAAATGCATTGTTCTTCATCATCTATCGTCTATTGATCCAAAATTCCTACTCCTACAAAAGCTGAAGCAATCACGTGATTACTGTTCTCCCATGAAGGAGGCACACTGAAACTTGCATTTAGTAACAACATATTCTTCACAAAATACTCTTAGAATCCCTTCTACATCAAATATTTAACCCTGTAGCTATATAACCCTCATTTTTCTCTAGAGCACCACATTCCCTTTTTCTGTTATAATTATCTCTTGTCTCAGCTCTGGGTGTCTATGATATTCTCAGCCGAGCACTGTTACAAACAAAATAATGAAATCTTGTCTACACCCGCCCCTTTGTGTATGTCTTCCTAGGCTGGACCATGAAAAATAGAATTGCTCAAGCAAAGGTTCAAACCTTCTTTTTTCTACCTTCGTGTGGGTGCATGGTGTTTGAATTACACGCCCTCTTTCTCTCTGTCTCTCTCCCTCTTTCATTTTCTCTTTCTCTTTCACTCTCTCTGCTTCAACATCTCTTTTCATTCTTCCTCCTTCTCCACTCTCCCGCTCTTGTGGGGACAGACAGGACGCGCTAATAACCTCGGTGCTGGCTTACCTGGGATTCACAGGTAGCACAAAATTTCGCACTACCGTTCTTCTTGGATTCACTACCTTTTCTATCCCAAGGTGCCTCGTCTGTGCTTTCGGCGAGGAGAGGCAGGAGCATCTGCCTTTCCTTGTTTTTTTTTTTTTTTTTCCATATGTACTTGCCCAAATGAAGGAGATCCGGTTGGCACGCTCAGGGTCCTTTCACACCCAAAAGGAGATAGACATTTTATTTTTCAATGTGGATTTTTGAACAATAGTGTTTTTTTTTTCTTTAAAAATTGATGGTCGTTCATGGAGACTTAATGTAAGAATTTTTTTTTTTTAAATAGCAGAATGTATGAATTTACATCCTTTTAAATTTTTCTTAGGCTATGTTTAAAGGACGCAGTAATTACATTTAATGAGGGGAGTTAGTTCATGTACTTTAATGTATCTCAATTCTTTTTTTTTTCTTTTTTGTCTCTTTCTTCTCTGCTCCCTTCTTCTCTTGGTCCTCTTCTCATTTGCAAAATATCTACCTCCTTTTTTCCAAATTCTTACTTTTCAGCACCTTATATTCCAACTCCTCGTATGTTGTTGCTTCTCTAAAAGTCACTGTGCGATCTCTAAATTCAAACAAATCCAACATTTGGGAATGGAAGGACTTTGTTTTTCCCATGTTATATTCTTTGTTTCACATGTGTGATTGAAATATCTTTCATTTCACCTGTATGGTATAATTCTGTTACTTTGGATATGAATATCATGGTGTCTATTCTATATTCTATTTTTATATCTAAATAGTAGTGTTTAGGTATAAAACACTGGACAATGTAAACATATATTTCTCAGTACCTTTATTTTCTCTGTCCTCATATATGTGGTGAGCTATAAGCATTTGAGAACTTTTCACTAATGATGAATATGAAGGAGAAAATCAGTCCTCCAAGATCTAGTGCATTCAACATGTGTTTTCTCAGAAATCTCAATGCCCAGGGCCAAAACGAACCAACAAAGAGAACATTTGCAAGGATTTCCTGAATTCCTAAACGCTTCCTCATGATAGAACAGTGATACAAGTCACAGTGATAAAATAATATGTTCCTCTTTACGCTTTTTTCGTTCACATTGACTGTTTCGGGGTCATTTTCAGCTTATGAGAATGTGGAGGACATTGCTGGAGACCGGCCGGAAGTGACTGTGCAGGGAGACGGCAGAACATGACGAGGGTGGGGATTTGTCTCCCAACTTGAGTACCCTTGCAGCTGTACGACACAACGAAGTAAACAGAGATGAGTGCTGGGTGAAACTGACACCGTCTCTCCGTGCTGTTGACAACAGCGTGAGCAAGGCATTTCATGGAACTCCGCTAATTAATTTTTGCAACACTGCCGTGAAAGATATTTCTAATCCTTCTGCTTTATTAAGAGGTGAAACATAATATCCTATGACGTGTTCAATTCCTCCTGAGTACCAAGTCCGGGAAGTTCACAATAGCTAACGGCAAATTTCATGAGAGGGTAAACCATCCATCTCACACACGGTTCTGGCTATTCAACCCAAAGGAGGCTGTGGCTTTTGGTTTTCCCGTAACCGCTGCACTCCTGGGTGGAACACAACACTGATAAGAGAAGGTCCACGGAGAAAGGAAGTTTTGTTAGATGCAAAATCTCTTAAGGAAAACGACACTGGAAACAAACAAGGGAAACGCAATGTGCCTCCTAACTTTCAGGTGGGAATGGAAAGTTTGAAAATGTTTCCAGGCCTTGAGGTCTTGAGTGTTTCACCCATTTGATTTGCTTTTTCTAAACGTGGGGTTCCGCACTGTCGGTCTTCCTTTCTAGAGAGTTTCTACACTGGGTCGGTTTATACAACTTACAGTTTTGTGGGGCCTGTTGATGGCTGAACCGTTTTTCCCGATCTGGCTACTTCTGAGAACTGTAGGTGCTTCCAAGGACACAGACCCACAGAAAGCGAATCTCTTCGGTTCCAATCGTGGATTCTATGCACTGTAGCAGAGTTGGTGACTCCGTCTCTCCATTCCTCCTTCTCTTCAGCGGCCAAACGTGAACGCGGAGCTGAGTAAGCCATGGTGTTCTTGGAGGGAAGAGGGGCGTGTTATGTTTGGGATGTAGAATTTCTACTTGAGGGCATCATACGTGGAGGGTTCGGTTCCCAGTGCAGCAGCCTCCAGAGGAAATGATCGCATCACGGCAGTTCTGTCTTCACCGGTGGGTTTATCCATTCATAACTTCATGATTTGATGACATTCTTAGGAGGTGATGGAAACTTAAGTGGTGAGAGTTAGCTGGAAGTAATCAGTCACGGAGTGTATCTTTTAGGGATATGTCTTCTCTGCCTCTCTCTCCCTGCTCTCTCTCTTTCTCTTCCTCCTCCTTCATCTCCTTCTCCTTCTTCTTTTCTTTTTCCCAATGCCATAAGTCGAGCAACTTTCCTTTGTCACCCTTTTCCACCAAGATGTTTCTGATTCCAAGCCAGTCGACCACGGACTGCATCCTCTGAATCCTTGAGCCCCTAACTCCCTCTTCCCATGATAAGTAATTGATTGTGTCAAGTTGAGTAAGAAATACTCAACTCAATCGGGTCATCATAGCTCTGAGTGCAGCGGAGGGGATTTACTGAGGGCAGAAGATGCACACCAGGGTGACTTGTCCCCTGAATTCTGTAAAGGGGAAACAAAGGAAGAAGGCTGGCTTCTGTTTCTTTGAAGAGCCACAGCCTTTGACTGAACCCTGGACATCTCTTCAGCATTCCAGACACAGACTGTTCAGCCTCCTGATACAGATGTGAAGGGGTCCCTTCCAATGGCCCCTTTGCATACCCAGCAAGCAGGCAGACCTTCACCCTTCCACACCGGACTCTGGGCGTGTAAGCCCATCTTGTAAATCCTTATATCACTGGATCCCTTGCACTAAATCTGTTTCTCTAGTAAACACTGATTGGTACCCTTCCTCTGAGCTGATTGCTTCAAGGACTTTGTCACAGGAACACGGAGCTGACGCAGTGAGAAAGCACTTGTGATACTAGAACAAGACTAGACGTAAAGAGTGCTGCGTTGCTGTCAACGTTATCGTGACCAGCATTTATTATCCCAGAGACACTCACCCTACACACTTGTAACGCCACTTTTGAATGCTTGTGTTCAAATAATACTGGCAATTTACTGCAGTGTGAAAGAGAGCATTGGCTCAGTCTGTCTCTTCCTGACAACATCAGTTCACTTCCTTCGTAACGGTGTGGCTGGGACAAGTTCGATCACTCCTGCTAGCCGGAGCAGCTCCAGAGCACCATACTGCGTGTTTCTAATCTGGGCCAAGGTTCAAGTTAGAAGTACACGTTCTATGGCCTGCATAGTCTCATGGGATACTGCAAGTGGTGTCTCGTTTAATCAGCATCACATAAGCCACCTCAAGAGGGATGTGATTCTTAAGCCCCTTTTCAAAACGAACAACTGAAAGATTGTCCCAGGGAACTTCGAAGTGCTTTAATCAAGCAGTCTAAAACCATGAGAGACCTTCTCCACTACTGTATGGATGAATGACGGATTTGTTAACATAATTGTAAAGGGTACATAAATAAGGATCACATATAAATTTCACTCACACAGTTGGGTAGGGAAGGTAGAGAGGCCAGGCAAAGAGGAGGTAAAAAATTTCTTCACCCAAAGTTACCTGCTTTCAGTCTCCAACTCTAGGCTCTGGCATTAGTTTTGGTTTAGTTTACTGACTTGCATTTAGTCAACCAAGAAATGTTTATTTTTCTGAGACTTCTGTCAGAGACCATGCCATTGGAGGAAAATAAAATGAGATTACACAGGATACCTGAATACTTAGGTACTCAAGTTCCTTAAAAATAAAATGGAGTCCTACTCAGCCATAAAGAATGAGAAGCCAGAGACATTTATAGCTAAAAGGATATACACGAGGACATCCCTCAAGTGAACAATAGGACGGGGTGGGGGGTTGAAGGGAGGGCAGGGGAATGGGGAAAAAAATAAGAACCAAGATGGATTATGTGAAGATACAAATCCCCAATGATGAATGACATCGTACTGCAAACCTAAAATGTACCAATACAGCTAACAAATAAAATAAAGAACAGTGTGTTCACTGCACAAGTTCTGTGTGTACCTTGCGGTAGACTTTCAATACCTCTAGGTGGCACGTAATAGCGAAGGGCCTATGTGAGTACTTTTACCTTGAGTTGTTTACAGAATGGGTAACCAGGCAATGTCTGAACTGTTCGGGAAACTCACGAGCCGCCCCAGTTCTTTCTCGGGGAGCCCGGCACAAGCAAAATTCAACACTTGCATCTTGAATCATTCTGGAATCTCAGCTCCGTGCACAGTTTTATTCCGTGGCTGGTTACGTCTGAGAGTGAGAAATGTGTAAATACAAAGAAGCGACTATACTTGCTATTTATCTCCGTGGTAGCCTGGAGGGCACTGATCATAAATTGCCTGACGCGTGTGCAAATAAGCAAATAGACAGGTAAAATAATTTGTGGCATGGGAGGGCCCCAGAAAATAGTCCGCTCGGGGCCGCATTACCAAAGCCGGGGCTCAGCACCTGAGTAACAGCAATTATGAGCTGCACGTTTGCATGTGGTAGGATTTTGAGAGGTTGTCATGCTTTCAGGGGCTGCTCACTCACTGTCATTGTCATAGCAACGACTAAAAATGTGGAGTTCGGTGATGGGGCCAAGAGTGAGCCTTAATGAAGAGCTTGAGATTCATGACCATCTGACTTTGTAGCCAGTGAGAAGACCCATTGGATAAGCAGTGCCCCAAGGAGGATGTGTGAGTGGTTTATTTAAAAATGAGTGCCCATCCACCCCAAAATTGCCTTTTCTGAATATTAAGAAACAGAATCCTGCTCAGGACCTGCTTTGATGACTTTCTCCCATCAGGCCCTCCTCTGCTGGCCAGCAATTGCCACCATATTCATCTGGAATTTGTTTGTGTGATGAAAATAAATGGCTATTTAAATGTATAGGTGTGTAATGTCTTATATCACCATATTGACAAGGACATTAGTTAGCCGATGTTGGTAAAGTGCTTTGAGCCACTGCCACCAATGTTTTTACATCTCCATTGTGTTCCCTGGGAGTACGGGGGAAAAAAGGGAAAATCTGAGAACATTGCCTAAAATATTATTAAATTATCCTTGTCCACACTGTGATTTACAACCCACGACGCTGTGGACCTTTTGAGCACCTGTGTTCCCGAGATATCCCTCAACTTTTGCCTCTTTATCCTTTCCTGTTTGATGTAAAAATATACCAGCTCTTTGATGATGGCACAAGGTAAACCATCATGCCGATGCCCTCGCTTCAAAGTAAAATGAGGAATTAAAGCCAAGGCAAAAGAAGTAGGAATTTAAAAAGCGCATTTTCCGAAATCATACAGCTTGTGTTTTAAGGGGGTTATCAGCATTTGTTTCGTATGTCTTTGTTGTCATGCTTCTGATTAATTTCTTCTACCCTGATATTGTTGGGAATTAATTTGTCCCCTATGTTGAGAGGCATTAGAATCATTCTCAGATACAGCACAGCGCACCCCATTTTGAGTTAATAGGGTCTACCAAAATGACCTTTGTTACAAAGTAATACTTAGACTTATAGTCTATGTTTCCCTAGCCCATAAAGGGGGAAAGTGTTTCCCCCGGGACACAGAAAAACTAGCTCTTGGGTTTCGTGTGACAAAAAAAAAAAAAAAAAAAAAAAAAAAAAAAAAAA
>NW_022900951.1:2613578-2618185 GCF_012274545.1 Fukomys damarensis
AAAAAAAAAAAAAAAAAAAAAAAAAAAAAAAAAAAAATCTCAGTGGATCTTTTTCTCATTTCCTACTGTGTTCTGAGCACATTTTACTGGCTTTAATTTCATGTGTGATTTATATAGGCGACTGAATATCATGTTTATCAGCTATGAATCTCATGGGGATTGAATGAACAATGTATTTTTAAATCTCCACTCTAAATCTGAACTGCAGTTTGTGTAAGAAAGACCAGCGGAGTGTATATCTTTCTCCTCTTTATTTACCAAATTGCAAAGTTATGAGTGGGTCCCCAGCTGCTTCTTAGTGCTGATGTTATATGTGTAGATCACTGCGGTCTCCACGATATTCGTGTCTATCTGGACAGATGAAGCAATGTACAAGGGGGAAAGCACTGTTTTAGCATAGAGCTTTAGAGATTTCCATCTCTGACTGATTGGCCCTATTTCTTGGGGTCTGTGGCATCTGGCTGCATCATGGTCTGAAAATAATTTACTCACGTCTTCCCTGGCTGCGAATGGGGAGGGCATGAATAGATAGGGCTCTCAAAATCTCTATTTCTTTCTCCACCTCCTCCTCTCCTCTCCTCTCTTCTCTTCTTTTCTTTCTGTGGATGTATGTAATACTGGGGAATGACCCCAGAGCCTTCACACTGAGCTATATACTGTGCCACTTTTCATTACATTTTTTATTTTGAGACAGTGTCTCTTAAGTCATCAATTTGCCTGGGCAGGGCTCAAGCTTTGAAACTCCTATCTCAGCCTCTCAGAGTGCAGGGGGCTCTTATCTCACTCAAGTCCATACCACCAATAGCTAAAGACCTCTCATTCCACTCCAAGTTGCCCAGTGACTCCAATACCCCTCCTCCTGAAGGCATCCTGGTCGAGATTACAAGTAAATAACACCCGAGTCTTTGAGGAATGACCAGCTAATCGACAGCATGATGTCATTTATTAGACTTGGCTTCATCTGAAACATTTATGATCTTTAGGAAAGGTCATAATGGGCCATGTTTACCCCTGGAAGCTTTCTGGATGGGCTTGTGCTTTCTTAAGAAATCATTTTGTTCCTGCAAGTTTCCCGGCCACACGGTTCATGATATTGCCCAACTCCCAGCACAAGATGCCCAGAAGTGAGACGTTAAACAGCAGCCTTGTCTGAGTCTTTGAGAGTTTTGTCCCTAGACTTCATTTGCAAAGACTCATGGGTACCATTCACTCCATTGGGCAGAGATGCTCTGGAAGACAGAGGTCCAGAGGGGAGTTAAATTTCCACAAAATGAGCCTGGCAAGTGATCTGCAGGGTAACGGACTTTGTCCTAGTAACAGCTGCTCTCTTCATCTGTCTAATTTGAAATGACATTGATTTTCAATAGTAAAAATTGAATCCTGGACCTTCACACTGAGCTATTTATTTACATGTTATCTTTGATATCTTGTCATTACATCACCAAGTTGCCCAGAATGGGCCCACACTTGAAATTCTTCTGCCTCAGCCTCTCAAAGTGCTGGGAATACTGGCACGGACTGACACACCCAGATGGTAGTTATTATTCTTTTCTTTTTTCTTTTCCGTAGGTTTAATCAAGAAGAACTTTCACCATCCAATTTCTTTTCCTTTCTATCACATTACACGTTCTTAGGACCATCAAAGAAAAGTTGATTCTGAAAATGTCAAACGGAAGTGGGTCTTATGGTTATTATACATCCAGTTTCAAAACTTTATGATTTTGGACTTGCACTCCTAAGTATGTCTTAGAATGAAGCTGTTCAAAATAGTGGCCATGCAGTGGCCTGGGGTGTAGGTTGGGGGGCACTGCACCTGCTGCCCAGCACAAGGTCCAGAGTTTGATTCTAGGTACCAAAGAAAAAGAAAAAAATAGTGGCTATGTGTGTTTTTATATACTTATTTTCATGCTGTGTCATCTCTCCACATGCACAGACATATACCTCAAGGAAAAATTTGTAGAGGAAAAATGAACACAAGAGGAAATATAAATTTGTTTTATTCCTCACAATTCACTGTGACTATTTTACCTTCTTTTTTTCCTTCCTCCTTCCCCTCCCTCCCTCCCTCCCTCCTTCCTTCAGTCCTTCCCTCCTCATTTTTATTCTTTTGTTTTGTTTGTTTGTTTGTTTGAAGAAGTAGGCATTGGATCTACCATCTACCCAGAGAAGCGCAGTTCTTATGTGATTATTTTGACACAGAGTCTTACCAAGACTACCCAGCAGGGCACCAGAGTTACAATCTTCCCACCTCGAACTCCCAGAGGGTTTGGGCTACTGGTGTGCCTGAGCAGGACGGGTGGCACTGGAACCTTATTTCACCTACTCTTGGCTATTTTTTATGATAGAAATACTTATTAAATGATGTTTCACCTTAATGTTTCAAGCATACTACAAATGTGGGTTTTTTACCAACAATAAATGGTAGAAAAAATCCATAGTTAGCAAAATGGTTAGAATGTGTGACTACATTTAAAAAATATGTTAGCCAGTCTTGTATAGTAGATATTTCAGAGGCTGAAATGATCTTTTCCTGAACTGGATGGTGGAAAATATCTTGTTTGCAAACCTTTTAACCCCTCCTCAAGCATTTTCTTAGGAAAATTCCTGAAATGCATTACATCACTTATTTTCTTAAAAAATAATAATAATAAAAGAAAGAAAATTGCATTTGTAGCTCCTATAGAATAAGCCAAAAAGATAAATATCTGACGTCCCCAAATCTCCTAAAACATGAACTGCAATAAAAAACCCTTTTCTCCACGTCTTAGGAAAAACGAAGCTTCTGCCTTAGAGCAACTGTGATATATTCACAAATCCACCCTACTGTGAGGGAGTTAAAAAGATAGATAATTTTACAATTTTCCTGTCATATAAATAATTTTATAAAATTTTATTATGTACCCAATTTTAAGTACTTCATTATTTTAGAGGATTTTGGAGGAAATTAATATGCAAAAAAGATTTCAAGACATCCTCACTGTAATTTTGCTGTGAATGTTTAAAAGGTTAAAGACCACTTAGACTACGCCTCAGCCAGCCTGTAATAGGAAATTAACTACCCATTCAATTAAAGCCTCTGCTAGACACTAATAAGGCAAAATTACTCAAATCCAGGAAAGAAATTAAGAAATGTAAAATGTTAATTAAATTCAGAAACAGAGCTAATGGAAAAACCAATGTGAAATGGAAATTAAACAAGGGAAATAAACATATATCTATCTGTGCAGATAGCAGGGAGAAAAGTCCAAATGAAATACAGAATTAAAAATAGATTTTCAAAATTGCTCTCAGTGATGTTTTGTTTTTGTGCTCACTTTTATTACATTCTCTGGGAGAGAGACAGGGAGAGAGAGAGAGAGAGAGAGAGAGAGAGAGAGAGTAAATCACCATTCAATTACAACAATTCTGTGGGTATCTCCTTTGCAAAACTCAAGTTCTATAAATGCAATGAAGTGAAAGGGAAAAGCACTGTATTGTGAGTTGTTATTTATTTAATTGCCAGTTTTAGATAGGAATTAGTAGCTACACAAAATTGTGCATAAGTTTCCTTCCAAAAGAGATAGCCACATCTTTACTTTAAAAGTAATTTATGTATCTAAAATCCAGCATGGTCTCTCCTTAAGGAAACCTGCTCTAGTCTAGCAGGGCCACATTTTTTCAGGGGGCGATGTGGAATTTGTCAGATATTCTATGGACTGTGGTTCCTTTGACAGTGGCACTAGGAGTGGAAATGCAGTGGTGACTATTTGGAGTTTTCATGTGCACTTGAGAACGATCCTTCTTCCCCTTTGTACACCAATGCCGCTGTCGTATTTTAGATTATTGTCTTCTTAGTGGTGTTTTTAGCATAAAGAAAATGAGATTCAATCCATTTCCTTCCATGATCTATTTCTAACAGGAATATTATTGAAAAGGAAGGACGTTAGTGAAGAGAATGTTGGTTACTAGAAAAGTATTTAAGTGTCAACTCAACTGGGAATCATCTCAGGGAAGATATGGCTGTATCTGTGCTTCTTGGCAAGCATTTCTGCTTTTCTGTATGTATTTATTTAACTTTTTAAGCATTGTATATTAGTGACCTGTTAATACTCAAGTACTTATGTGTGCCAGGAAATTATTTCTTAAATTAAGATGATGCCTTTCTATGTCAGCTGCCCTCTCCTTCAGGAATGTCAAATAAATCCTTGCGTGTGATAATTCAGGTGCCGGCCCTCAAATATTTGTGTCTTTGGGTGTTGGGGCCACATTTTTGTCTCTCTTTGCTCACTGGGAAGCATATGGTGCTTTGAGTCCTTTGCGTTTCTAAGACCTCACCTGCTTCCAAGCTTGCATATTTCTTCTCCTCCTCCTCCTCCTTCTCCCCCTCCTTCTTCCTCTTCCTCCCCCTCTTCTTCTCCTCCTCCTCCCTCCTTCCTCCTCCTCCTCCACTTCCTCCTCCTCCATCACCTTCTCCATTTCCTTGTCCTCCAACTCCTCCTCCTCTATCTCCTCCATCTCCACTTCTACATCCTCCATCTCCTCCTCCATCTTCTTCTCCTCCATCTCCTCCTCCATCTCCTCCTCCATCTCCACCCCCTCCTCCATCTCCTCCTCCATCTCCTCCTCCA
>NW_022900951.1:2618532-2655857 GCF_012274545.1 Fukomys damarensis
CTCCTCCTCCCTCCTCCTCTTCCCCCCCTCCTCCCTGCTGGTTCCCTCTCTTCGTCCTTCTTCTTTTTTTTGGTCCTGGGGATCAAACTCAGGACCTTGTGGTTGTGAGGCAGGTGGTGGCTCCCCTGAGCTAAACCCCAGCCCGGCCTGTATATTTCTGTATAAAAGGACGTCCTTCGCTTCTGGATGTCTGCATTCTATTCATATCATCCCATCGTGGCATGTTCCGATCCACAGAGCTCTAGACTCGCTGAAGCAGCTGCCTTTATCTTTAATTTTTCTACACTTTTTTTTTGCCTGCCACCAGGACATCTCCACATTATGGTTAAGTTCTGAAATGAGCTCCTGCGGCTCGTGTGCCGTTGACCCCCAGTGCATCAGCATGTGGAGGTGCGGCCTCTGGAAAATGATGGCACCCTGAGGGCTCTCGTCTTGTCAGTGGATCCGTCCACTCACAGGTTCATCATGAGATGAGCTACGGGAGGCGATGGAAAATTAGGACTCAGTGGAAGAGCACGGATCCTTCGGGCTGTGACCTTAAGGACTACGTCTTATCCACTGCCTCTTCGTCTTTGTGTCAGTGATTCCTGCCTGCCACGAGGTGAGCACCTTTCTTCCTTGATGCCCTTCTGCCATGATATTTTTGCCTTGGAGCCAGCTGCCCACGGACTGAAACCATTAGCCAACTAAACCTTTCCTTCTATGAGCGGTTTTGCTCGAGTCTTTCGTCACAGTGACCGAAAGCTAACACTCTACTCATTGGGTTAATTCCATTCTGATGTACTAACGCTGTATCCGTTAACAACAGCACTGACATCCATCTAGATCCGCTATCCTTTATCTACAATGCCGTAGACTAGAAGTTTTCTGCGTTTTGCATCTTCCGTGTTTAAGAATATTTGCCTCATTGAATACTTGTTTTGTCAATGGGATTCACTAACCATGAGATTCCTTTATGTTTCGTGAGCACGTAGGCTGGAGGTGAATTTATGAAATATTTTTAGCGTACTTGGTCTTTGACTTATCCCAAGGGTTGGGAGTGGAACTGGTACGTGGTGTCAGTGGGCAAAGAGTTTCAGGTTTTTGGATGTTATTATTTTGAAATTAGGGATAGTCAATTTTATTTTATTGTATTTTATTTTTAAAATAACTTTATTGGTACATTTTAAGTATACAACATAATGACATTCATCACTGAAAATTAGCACCTTTACATAATCCATTTTCATTCTTATTGTTCCCCGGCCCCTTGCCCTCCCTTCAACCCCTCCACCCCTCGCTATTTACAGACTTTGTTTCCATGTTTTCTTTTTCTCATATTAATTCCATTCCATCCTTTATTTTCCCCTAACCCCTCCCACTTCCCCTTCCCCTTTGCACCTTTTCTTCCTATTTCACATTATCTACTATACCACTCTGTCCTTATGTACATTTTTCACTTTCTCACACTAGAGAAACTCTTCATTATTTATTTACACAGGTGTATGCTACTTATTTCCCTTAATAGTATCCCCTCAATGTTCATCCATTTAGCAATAGCTAAAGGAATAGTCAAATTTTAGTTGTTTATTAATAAAAACTAACTTTAACTTTCAGATTGCACAATAAAGTATTTATGCACTATTTAAAAAATTCATCTGAATGTTTCAATCCCATAATGACTTATGTATCTATCCTTTTATGAATTTCCCTGTCAACAATGTGCATTCAAATTTATTGACCACTTTGATCCATAGAACATGAGTCAGTGCCATACAAACTCAGGATTAACAGGTTCTTGGGGGGGTGTAAAAAAAGAGGTTTCTGAACATCTTTTGGTCTTTTGGCTTCTTTTACATGAAAATCTCAAAGTATAAATAATTTTAGGAGGAAAATAAATGACAAATGACAGGGGACAGGGACATTGGGAATACTGGCTTTGTGGAGATGATAAAAGTTCACAAGGATGGAGCGAGGTGGGAGGGCTGGGAACAGAAGTAAAAAAATTAAAATTTTGGGGCTGGGGATTTACCTCGGTGGTTCTGCCACTTGCTTCACAAGAGCAAAGTCCTCAGTTCTATATGCAACACCAAGAAAGAAAAAAAAAATGAAGATGTGGTGTGATGTACCAAGCACCACAGTGAAAGTATTAATATGTGTCATGTAGATAATAATGAAAATCAAATAAATAAATAGACCAGTGTTAAAAATTTAAAAATAGATGTGTCCTGCATTTGTAGATTTACATTTGAAGTTGAGAGGTGTTTGATTATCCCTGTTGTATGGGCTCCAGAAGAAATAAAGATGAAATATACAGGAAGAAAATAACTGGTCTAACTCCAGACACTGAGTCAGACTTGCTTAGATGAGGACATGAATGCAAGCAGTTTTGTTTTGTTTTGTTTTTGCGTTTTTAATTTGGAAGAGGAACCAGAGTGTAGAAATATGTTGCATGGTTGCCAAATAAAGAAGTCATAAATGATTTCTTCGGGGCTGAGGCAGAAGGATCGCTGTGAGTTCCAGACCAGCCTGGGCTACATAGTGAGTTCCAGGTCAGTCTCAAGTACATCGTAAGACCCTGTCTCAAAAACAAAACAAAACAAAACCAAAGAAAACAGAAAAACCTAGAAGTAAAAGCATGGAAAGTGCATCTTTGAAGGGGATATCCCGGTCTTGTCTCCTCTCTCTCTTCCTGTCTGCCGTGACGGAATCACTCTCCTCTACCTTGAGCTTGCTTCTGCCATGATACACAGGATTTACCAATGACTGGAAGCCATGTGGCCATGGGCCATTGACTGAAACTGTGATCCAGGTTATTATTGGATTACCTTTTCAGATTATTTTTGGATTGTCTTGAGGCTGTCAATCCCAGTGTTAGAAAACCAACTAAAACACACAACCATAGAAGTAGCTATTTAAATAGAATGTTTTCACGATTACAGGATTGTGCAGATGAGGCATGAATCATCTCATGTGATTTTTTCTTGTGTCACTTTTATTTGATATCTGCTGCTCTTTGTGTTGTTAAAAGAGAACATGAGCATAAAATTTGAGCATTTGAGGCAGTAAGTTCTAGACTACGGCGACTCTTCTCTCAAAAGTCCTTAGCTGAATCCTCTTTTCCAAGCAAATACTGATCAAATAAAAGTCAACATTTTCCAGGGTTCCCACCTACAGCTGAGAAATCTATCTTTAATTGGCCAACACTTTCTTATCTCTGTCTTAAATCTTTCAACTGACTTTGGAAGCCCTGATCTATCAATTTCAGATGCAAAATGAGCATTTCTTCAGGTAGCTAAAAGTAAGTCTCAAGTCATTACCTTTAAATCACTCAAAGGACGGATTCTGGATGACAAGCACTTTACTCTTTTAAAAGCAGAGGAAAGGGGACTAGGAAAATATGCAACAGAATGGTTGACTTCACTGCATTCTAAGGCAGCTTGGATCATTAAAATCAGAACTTCAACAGCCGTCCTCCCGAGATTGGAAGACGGCACCTGTCTAAAGAAAATCAAGAAAACCTGGGCCGTTAACCTTGTCTTGAAGACCTGCATTGAAATCTAACACCTCCATGGCCAAGTGATATAAAGTACCAAGCTAGGCGTGGTGCTCAGGACCCTGTCCGTTGATAATTGCTCTTTGATCTTTCATTGTTCACTACTAAGAGCTGAAAATATCAGTCTGGCAGTATGGCTAGGCAGCCCACCTCAAGAGAAAAGAGTTGTTTGGAAGAGCAAAAGCCAGTCTATCTCCATCCATTTCAAGAAAGCCCCACAGCAGAAGGTAGTTCCCCTGTGACTATACAATACCACTGCCTCTTGCTTTATCTTAAGTCTATTGGTACATTTTAGGTGCACAGTACAGTTACATTCATCATCGGGATCTTGTACCTTTGCATGACAGATCTTGGTTCTTATTTTTCCCCATTCCCCAGCCCTCCCCTCACCCCCTCCACCCTTCCCTATTTACAAAGACTTTGTTTCTAGTTTTCCTTTTCTCATATTTTTTCTTTTCCCTTTCTGCCTTTCCCCTACCCCTCCCACTTCCTCTACTCTTTTAGCCCTTTTCTTCCTATTATACAATATCAATTGTACATTTTGGTCCTGATTTACACTTTTCATTTTTCACATCAGAGAAGCTATTTGGTATTTACCTGTGTGTGTCTTACTAATTTCCCTTAAGAGTCTGTCCTCAATGGGCATCCATTTAACTATGAATATCTATCTCTAGTTTCTCATTCTTTACGGCTGAGTAGTACTCCATTTGATTAAAATCCACATCTTCTTTATCTGGTCTCCAACTGATGGGTAATTGGGCTGTTTCCAAACTCTGGCACTATAAACATGGGCATGCATATACCACTGTGAAATGATTCTTTTAATTCTTTTCAGTAGCTACCCAGCAGGGGATTAGCTGGGTCAGATGGGACTTCCAATCCTAGTTGTTTAAGGTATCTCTGTGTTGATTTCCACAGTGGTTGCACCAGTCTGCGCTCCCACCAAGAGTGGAGAAGGGCTCCTTTCTCCCCACAACCCTGCCAGAATTTGTTATTGGTTGCTTTCATGACAGCAGCCATTCTCTCTGGGATGAGGTGGAATCTCAGTGTTGTTTTCCTCTCTCAAATGACCAGTGCAGTATCCGTGGCTGTTGATGCTGCAATTCTGCCTTCATGAAATACTCCCCGACTGTGTGATCCACCAAAGGGACAATACCTTTCTCTGCAGAACCGAGACCTTCCTCCTCATCACACAAGCAGACTTTTAAGCAGACGTTCACAGTTTTGTGCAGCAAACCGTGAGATGTTCCACAATGCACGATCCGCAACAATCCCAGTGACGGCATTCCTTCCAGATACCCATTTTTAAAGACAAACTGTGTACAAATGCAACGTCAGCACCTGTTTGACCTGTTACTGTTCCCCAGCCACAGTGCTACGCTGTATGATTCTTTCCTCCATGTGCCCCACGGCCCGTTGACCAACGTGCTTTGCGCCCTGGAGATGAGACTCGGTGGGAAAGTCCTCTTCGGGGAACATTTGTGATTTTGCACGAATTCACTCTAGGGCCGGATGATGAGGGTGGGGGTTTTGGTCGCTGGAGTCTGCAGGAAGAGACGCATCCAGGAGCAGATCCTGTCTGTGAATTTAGCGCTTCTCAAAGAAGAAGGGAGAAGACCTCCAGAATTATACAACTTCGCAGGCTACTCCATCCCTAAAGCTTTTTCTCAGGCGTAAATCCACTAGTCATTTTTATTTTCCTTTATCCAAACCCCTAGAATGCATTCACGAAAAATAACGTGAGAAATTCTGGCGCTAAATGTTTCAATGCTACTTTCTCGTCTATTATAGCTGCATGTGGTACACGTTCCTGTGAAGATGGACATCCTTAGCTGTGCGTGCCTGTGATGGCCGGTATGGTCAGTATAACCTCCGTCTGATGTGGGAAGCTTTACACGAGGCCACTATGACCAAAACACTTGATTTTTAATTTGTAAATGACTGAAAAATATTTAACTTTGAAGGTAAAGCACTCCACACTGGTGTGCTATGAACAGGGTCTTATACAATATAACATCTGTTGTCTGCTATAACACGTATTTATTATATGTATCACACATATGCATATATTTTTTTCAGACCACAAGATTCATTTTTTTCTAAGTAAAACTTGTCTGAAGATAATGCTTGGTTGTATTTTGAGGAAGTGTTACAGCTTTATAGGAAGATAGTGACTACTTCAAATGCACTGTGTGTCCTTTGTTTTATCGGTTTCTTTCCCCAAGAAATTTATTTACTCTTAAACTTATATGTGTGTCCTTCACAAAGCCAGTGTTCCCCACCAGATGACTTTATTGCCGGCAGTATTTTAACTACAGGAAAGTAATCACGGACACTAACATTATCAATCAAGAGCAAACTTCTCGACCATGAAGGTGAATGTGTAAAGTAGTGAGAATCTTGTCACTGGAAACTTAATGTCTTGGACGCCTGCCAAAAAATGTATCATTAGGTTATTTTGTCATTTTTATTTTGACTTTTTTGTTGTATTTTTGTTTTTGTTTTTGTTTTTGAGACAGGGCCTCACTATGTAGTTCAGACTGCCCTGGAACTCACTGTGTAGCCCAGGCTGGTCTCAAACTCACAGGGATCCTCCTGCCTCAGCCTCCTGAGTGCTGGGATTACAAGCGTGCACCAGGATGCCAGGCTTGTCATTTTAATTTTGAGACAGGGTCCCACTACATCTCTAAGTTACCCAGGCTGGTCTCTCCTACTTCAGCCTCTCAAAGTGCTAGCCCTGCAGGCATGTAGCCTTTGCCCTGCCTTAATGATATACTAATATGGGACCGATGTCATCCACACAGCCTTTCATTTACTGAATCTTAGATGGTTCGTTGTCTCATTGCGATCAGCACCTGACGGTGTACCCTTCACACTGAGGCAGATTAGAATATGTCATAAATCTGACATGAGATGGGACACAGAATCCCAGCGAGGCAGTGGCAAAATGGGCATCTGTGCCGGAGCAAAGGATTTCAATTTGTCTAAATTGGCGTACAAGGGGCATTAGACTGACTACAACAGGAACCGTGGAATTTCATGACTCTTTGTGTCCATGCCCTTCATCTATGGTTTATTTTCCTCGAAGAACATGGAGACTATCTCCCCATGCCTACAGCTGGGCATTAGAAGGGACGACGGCTAATTCTAAGTGAAGCAAGACCGCGCTCCGCCGAGGAGGGCCTGGCCAATTGTCTTTCGGAAGCCAGCTGAGTAGCGACTAAGTCACCGCCAAAGCCGTGGTAACAGAGGTCCTGAAGGACAAGGTACGCAACGGACACCAAGCTGAACTGACTCACACAGCCTGAGCCATCACGCTCGCTGCTCTGACAGCCCCAGCTGTGGGGGTAACATCACCGAGCGGCAGTTCTCTGGGTGAGATGGGGCCGAGAAAGGAATGACACTAAGAGACGCTTGTATTAAGACAGAGCAGAAACAACCCAAAGTCATGTAAGAAAGTAAGCCGAGAGGCTGATGCGTGAAAGTGAAATACACAAGCACTATCTATACAGGGAAAGAGGGCTTCTTTTTGTTTTTGGTTATTGGCTTCTGAGTGTGGGAAGGAAGTGTGGTTTTCACCCAGGGACCCTGGAACTCTAATCCCTCAGAAAAAGTTCATTTTGGTTCAAATTTCCTTAGTGCCTTTGATCTTATTTCTGCCGGAGCAACATCTGGTTTATAAATGGCAATTTGCCACAGGCGAACCTTTTAAAAGTACAATTATTGAGCCTGGCATGGTGTTGCATGCCTGTAATCCCAGCACTTGGGAGGCTGAGACAGGAGGATCGCTGTGAATTCGAGACCAGCCTGGGCTACAGAGTTGAGTGCCAGAGCCGTCTGAACTGCATATTGAGACCCTGTCTCAAACAAACAAACAAACAAAAAAAAAACAAAAAAAAAACAAAAAAAAAAGTACAGTTATTAGAACTTTTTTCATAGCGAAGTTTCTGCAAGATGGAGTGCATTCCTGGGTTAGGGATCTTCAAGAAAACTGACCAAACTAAATTTACAGGGACCCGAGGTGGGGGGCACACAAAATGGTCTGTGAAATTAAATTGTCCACTTAGCTGTGATCTTTTTGTCTACTGCTCTGCCAGGTCATATAATGCTGACCAGAAAAGAGAAAACTACCTTCATTGCTGAAATTGTACAGTGTACTTGATGGCCTTAACATGAAAAGCTTCAGACAGTGTGTGAGGATGTAGATGAGGGTGTGCATTTGAATACACATGTATGTGTAATAATTCACCCACATACTAGGTGGTTCATAAGTACCTATATTTGTATGAATGCACTGTCTGTCCGTACATGTGTGTGAGTGTGTGTGTGTATGACTGGAATGTTTCTTTCTACTCTGAAGGTTCATGCTCCCTAACCTGAAAATGTGGAACCCAGACAGCTCTGAAAATCTGAAATTATTTAATCTCTGCCTTGGATGCCACAGGTAGAAAATTTAACAATGGACATCACCTGTGAGAGTACCACAGATATTGTATAAAATTATTGCCAGGTTATGGGAATACACTGTATATGAAATATAGTGCATTTTGTTAGATTTTGTCTCTGTAAATACATCTCCACATTATTTCATCATGTTTATGCAAATATTCCAAAATCCCCAAAATACAGGAAAGAAGAATCACTCATAGTCCTAAGCATTTTGCATAAGAGATACTCATTCTATATGTGAAACACTGCACAGTTATTTCCATGACAGATAGACAGATTTAGGTATAGTCAGATTCTGTATAAACACAAGAAGTAGATATACTTATGATCTTGATGTAGCTATATGTATTTAGCCCTTAGACAGAGAAAGTACGTATAGATCTACAGTAGTTAGCTATTTTCTAAGCATATTTATGCACAGTGTACAGATTCACAGGGTCCAACAAAAGGTATACGCACTTCAGGAAAAGAAAAACCCCATATAAATATTTTAAACTGAATTTGTTGGGACATCATGAGCTCCATACAGATTACCTTTAGCCTCTAAATTTGCAAAAGGTCCTCAAACATGTAGCTCTGGGTTTCTAGACTTGTGTTATTATGGAGAATGGCTTCTTGGGTGACCTTGGTGATTGAGATTGCTACACATAAGTTTCTAATTTCTTCCCTAAGGACTGGCAGGGACATAGCTTGTCTGTAGATGTACCCAAGTCCCCATTTGGTCATAGGCTATTTTGGAGGTGGCCGAATCAGGAGCGTGTGGTGCTGGCATTAAGGGTGTGTGACTATAAACCACTACACATGAGGGATTGGTTCTGCTCCACCACAATCCCAGGACTCTGGGTGGTATAAAAGGGGCAGAGAGATGCTGGTAAGGTGCCTGGTTGCCTTTGCTGCTTGGTGTGCCCTACACTGTATAAGCCTTTTGCCCCTTGAAATTTTGTCTCAGCAAAGACAGAAAAGTAACTCAAGTGTAGTAGGGTTTTCTGTGTGCTATACTACATTCTCTGGGGTCCCCCAAGTGAGGGTTAAGCCACCTGTTGAAAAAATATCACACTACACTAGTTTTCTCTTCCTGAAATGTGTATACATTTTTGTAGCGCTCGGTACATATCAGAATGTCACAATTTTAGTTAAATAAATGTTTCTCTTCATTTCTTTCTCAGTATTCATTCCTTTAAAATTTTACACTTTGGTTTCTTCTGCATCCAACTAGGGTACAGAAAGTAGCAAGAGAAGTGGAGTGGGTCATGTGCAGTTCATCCAAAAATGGTGGGAGGCTGAGTCAGGAGGATTTTAAATTCAAACCCAGCACAGACAACTTAGTAAGACCTTGTCTCAAAATATAACTAAAAAAGTCAAAAAGGGAGGGGGTGTACCTCAGACTGAAGTCCCTTGATTCAATTCCCACACTACTGAAAAGGAAGGGAGGAAGGGAGGGAGGGAGGGAGGAGCAGGGAGTAGAAAATGATGAGTGAAAACAGGAAAAGAGTAATAAGAGAAAATGATGCTCACTTTAGCAACCAAATCAGAGTAGATACGATAGAAATCGTATTTCATGTGGAACAGTAAAAGAAGTAAGAAAATACTTAAATTGTAAATATCAGGAGCTGTCTGTGAAGGAGAAATCTTTGTCAGCTGCTGTCACCCCAGATGGAGTAGAAAAATGAGTAGAAAAGGAATAAGGACAGAAAATTTAAAAAAAAATTTAAAAGCCCAAAGAAAAGGGCTAAAGGTGTAGGGGAAGAGGGAAGGGTAGGGGAAAAGAAATAACAGAAAAGAAAAAATATGAGAAAGGGAAAACATGGAAACAAAGTCTTTGTAAATAGGGAAGGTTGGAGGGGGTGAAGGGAGGGCAGGGGAATGGGGAAAAACAAGAACCAAGACCTGTCGTGTAAAGGTACACGATCCCAGTGATAAATGTAACTGTAGTGTTTACTTAGAAAGTACCAATAAACTCAATGAAAAAAAATTAAAAAGCCAATTGCATCTGCAGTAGGGATTCTTTACATCTCTGTTCTCTCTCCACGCTGCAGTTCTGTGAATGAACAAACAGTGCTTTCACACCTGTCCAGGTAGCGAGTTGAGATGTGCACCCTACAAATGCTCAAGCCCCTCATGGGTTTGATGTAGCAACTTTCTGAAGGTTCTCACGGGCTCTCTCTTGCCCTTTCTCAAAGGTGAAATAGCTGCCCTCTAAAAGTTGTGCACAATGATCTCTGCGTAACTGTAATACAGCTCTGCACCACATAGCTGAGTTTCTATCAAAGGTGGACCACATACAAAGTAACGGCAGCATTCAATTCTGAGTTGGATCACACTTGCAATCCCAGGCCCCTGGGAGGCTGAGGCAGGAGAAGGATTGCAAATTCAAGCTCAGCTGGGCAATGTAGAGATTCAGTGAGACCTGGTCCTAGAATTTGAAAAATGAAAAGAGCTGGAAATATAGCTCAGTGTGAAGACCCTGGATTCAATTCCATTACTGAAAAAAAAAAAATGAGAAGAAAAACTGTTATCTGGAGATATCCTAGCTCAAAACTTTTTAACAAAGAAACAGCCTTTAGGTATCCATGGCAATGCTAGCGTACATACACCTACTGGTATCAGTCCCATGAAGGTTTAGCATATGAAACTGTGCCTAGCACAGAATCCTTGATAATGATAGTAACCGTGCTGGTGGCTGAGGGGGCTTACATCTAGGTGTCCCCTCAGAGCCTCATGTGCTCACAAATGGGGCTTTTTAGAGGTGGCTGTATGTAGAGTGGGAAACGGCGATCAAGGCTGTGTGGTACCGGCTTAGTCCACTGGTTTGTTGATCGTATTTCTGGGTGTGGATAGGGGGAAGCCCCACCCTGGGTGTGGGTGGCAACAGTCAACAGTCTTGCGGCCTGCGTGGAATATAAAGGGACTGAAAGAAGACAGGCTTTCTACTTGTCGCCTCTTGCCTCCCCTGCCGTGGCCTATTTCTCCTCTGCAGTGTTCCTCTCGTGCCATCCTGTCTTGGAGCCAGCTGATGATAGACTAAAATCTTTATAAACTGTGAGGCAAAATAAACCTTTCCTGCTTTCACTTGTGGGTGTTGTATATTCTGTCTTAGCAACAAGAAAAGTGACTAAGATGCTGAGAAATATATTTATGTATGTTATACTATATTTTTCATTTTTTTAAGTGCGTTTTTACAGTACTATCCTGGAACCCAGGGGTACTCCATCACTGAGCCATACCCCTAACATTTTTTGGTTATTTTGGTTTTTTGAGACAGGATCTCACACGCTGTTCAGCAGTAAGTTTCCTACTGAGATGCTTCTCTGTTTGTGCGCCTGTTCGTCATTTAGCAGGGCGCTCTGTACGGCTGCAGGACCGTACAGCTGGGGAAATGTAGGGCAGTCTAAAGGATGGATACTGAGCAATAAACGCGAGATCCCGGGCACAGGCTGTGATCACCTAAGGATTCAGATTGCCAGCTACTTTGAAAAGAATGCTTAGGACACAGCTTTCCTAAACACCGGAAGCCATTCAGCAAAGTAATCGAGCTAAAGTTGCAGAAAGTGCGCGTATGATTCCACGAGAGGTCAGACAGGGACAGAGCTCTCCAAAATGCAGAGTCTTCATATACAAGAAGGACGGCTTTTTGCCCAGAGGAAAAGTTGATGTGTGTCACTATCTGCAGTCCTTTTCTGTGGTATATCAGGCGTTTTGCAAATCTTAGACATCGTGAGAGGCCCAAAGAATGACACATGTGTAATCCGCTCTTAAGGGAAAAGTCAGTAAGCACAGACCTGGATATAGTCTAGAGACTGAAAAAAATTATGCAGATATTATGATTCAAGTGATGGTGGTCATAATGAAGAAAATATGAAGAATCAATATTTTAGTGAAGAGTTGAAAACTATGACTCGAAAGAAAATACTGGAAATTTAAAAATATTTGTTATGATTATTCTGCCGTAAAAAGGCTACATTTGACACATTCGTAGTGTTATGATCTGTATCCAGATGGCCCCCAAAGTCTCAAGGGGTCCTAATGATATAGGGGGAAGAGATGTGACTTGCCAACCTATCAGGTAACTGAATCGCAAGTTTGTGTTCTCTAAAATCGAAGAATGAATTCTAGGGAGAACGGAGGGTAAGAGTAGGAGAAATTTTTATTGAGGGGAAGGAAGCTCCTAAGAGAGACAGAAAGCAGACCAGAACATGGGCTGCCCGCCCACCCCACTTCCCCAAGATGTTTTATACAGCCAAGCCATGTGGGGAGGTGGGTACAAAGTGGGACAAAACTGTAAGACCCAATGGAAAGTTACAAAGTGGGAGTGAGGTGGGGCAAAGGCATGACCGACCAATAAGATTACAAGTACGGTCACCCGGGTGATATTGATTACATGGGGATCACATGGGGGAGCAAGTCATGTAGCGAGTGTACTCTGTGGGGCATCCTTCCAAAAGAATTAAAATAATCACATCACAGTGACGTATGCACACCTATGTTTATAGCAGCACAGTTTGCAATAGCTAAAACTTGGAAACAGCCCATTGGCGCATCCGTTGGAAACTGGATAAAGAAGATGTGGTTTTTTTTATAAAATGAAATACTACTCAGCCATAAAGAATGAGAAAGTAGATCCATTCATTGGCAAATGGATGCATTTTGAGGGTGTACTCCTAAGTGAAATACATAAGTCACACATGTGTAAATACCGAATAGTTTCTCTGGTGTGAAAAACTAAAATAGTACTCAAGATCCTAATGGGATAATTAACAATGTAAAATAGGAAGAAAAGGGCTAAAGTTGTAGGGAAAGTGGGAAGGGTAGGGGAAAGGTAATAAGGGAAAAGAAAAAAAATGTGAGAAAATGTAAAAATGGAATTAAAGTGTTTGTTAATGGGGAGGGGAGGAGGGGCTGAAGGTAGGGTGCGGACAAGGGGAAAAAAATGAGAACCAAGACCTGTCATGTAAAGGTACAAGATCCCAGTAATGAATGTAACTTTACTGTATCCCTAGAATGTACCAATAAACTCAATTTAAAAAAAAAAAGAATTTTCAGTAAGGGTGGGGGCAGGGATACTTTCTGGAAAGGCTGAGACCTTGCCCTCCACCCAGGTGATTGACACCTATTTAGAATGTCAGTCACTGCTATTTATCCTCAGGGGGAGCTCAGGGGTATAGTAGTTTCTCTTCTTTTATCATGTTGGCCCTCCGTGGATGTATCTTGATTCTTCTCTCTATTGGCTCCTGGATCCTCCATGTTGGTTTCTGGAGGGTCAGCCCTAACTAACTGCCTACAAGATGTCTAATGAAGTTACGTATCTACAATAGCAAGAGGTACTTTGTGGAGATGGCTGGTTCTGGAGTGTGTGAAGCTGGGACTAAGGGTGTGATGCCAAAATGGATTCCTGGTGCAATGCTAGGGTTAAGGCTACCCCACCCTGGTGTGAGGGAGAGGAGCAACAGGGTGTGAGGAAAAAAAGAGAGGAGGGGGAACAATTAGGAAAATTGAATTTTTGCCAATGGGAAGGGGACCATGACTTGGAAGGAGCAGAGTGTAAGGGAGCGAGATGAGGGATTAAAAAAAAAAAAGACAAATTAAGATATGTTATGTTCATGTACCAATTCTATATAATAAATGTAATCGCTACGTACTGAAGACATGTACCAATAAAGGTACGTTATGAAAAATGGCATTTTCATGAGCATCGTTCAACAGAAGACTTCAGAATTAAATGTGTGTGTCTCTCAGCGTAAGCAGATCCACAAGAGAATAAAAGGAAAAGCCATACATGGCTGAAAGAATTCTTCCAAAGATCCGCATTCCGCGAATGTTAGTAATGTAGGCCTAAACGAATCCAGGCGGTGAAATGGGGGGGAAAAAGGCACTCCCCTTGTCGGAACCAACAAAGATTCAGTAGATACGTGGAAAATTTCAACTACGTAATCAATCAAAATGAATCAATTTACCCTCACAGGATAGCATAACTAGCAACATCGGAAAGTAAACTTAGTTACAGGATTACACGGAGCATGCACTTGGGCAGTTAATATTCTCTTTCTTAAAATAAATCTAAGAAAAACATCACACTGAATGTGCTCACAGACTGAAAAAGCATATTGTGTTATAAATCAGCAGCAATAAATTTTTGGAAAAGCCCCAGCAGCTTATAAAAAAGCAGAAGTGTGTTTGTATATGCAAAATAAGAAGACAGAAGACAGAGTGAGAGGTAAGAGAGAGATAGACATACAAAAGATGGAGAAAAGGTGCAGATGTTCAAAATGAAGAAACTTTATTTTATACAACAGTTAAAGAAAATAGTATTTGACTTGCCTGAAATGTACCCCAAAAATGCATGAATATAAGTATTTATATAACTTTTTTTCTTTACCTGAAAAAAACCTTGAATTTAGGCGAATATCCAGCAAGTTGAAAAAGTATAAACACTGAAATGTTTGCTCAGGGAAGTGGCAAAGTACAACAACAACAACAAATAAAATGCAGTCCTATAAAAAACAAAAACAAAAACAAAAACAAACAAAAAAAACCAATACCGTGAGGAGTGTCGGAAGACTGATACCATCAGAAGTTTAAGGAAAAAGCAGAATTTAGCACTCTATTATCGACAAATACAAGGAGAGGAAAGAGTTGCACATGGTGAAAGATGTAAGAAAAGGGTTGTTTCTTTGGGGAGTGAATGGAGGAAAAGTAGGTGTATAAGATCATTCTCAAAGAGAAAAAATTTCCATACGAAGTATCAGGCGTTCTTTGCCTTTTGAATGCAGACAAAAAGTACTTGGTGATTAAAAAAAAGAAAAAAAACACTTAAAATCTGTCTATTCTACAGGAGGAAATTACATTTCCACGAAAATATATAGATTTTGATGCATCACTCCATTTTTTAAATAAAACAGTAAAAAAAAAAAAAACCCGCAAATTCCTTCTCTCAAGCAGAAGGCAAAAGAAAGAGAAAAATTAGTGACGCAAATGATTTATTTGCCAGGCAAAACATTTTATTTGAGAAGCAAATGCACTTTGAAGAAATCAACCATAATAACACTTAAGATTTGCAAATAAGAATGAGGTTGCAGGGCCGGGGATTTAGCCCAGTGGTAGTGCCGCTTGCCTTGCAAGCTCAAGGACCTGAGTTCAATCCCCAGTACCCCCAAAAAAAGAATGAAGATGCAAATATAGGGCAAAATAATCAGTCTTTATGCTACCAGTAAACGGAAGAAATTTTCCATACTTCCTTGGTTTGCATTCACCTCTAAACAACTCATATAGAAAACTCTTTTATCTATTGCCAAGCTCTGCGGTGAGTTTTATTAGTGGAGAGCAGAAAATCATTATAACAACGGTGGCTGAAATCCATAGACAGAGGACACAGCCAATTAACAGGGGTGGGATTGGATACAGTTTCAAATTATCATTAAATTGTACATCATCTTTTATCCAAGTGATGTCATCTTGCTACATGTTATTGCATTCTAATAGGATGTGCAAACAGCCCCCAGAAGGCAGACAAACGAGGTGGTGCTGCTCATTTCTGAGTCAGCTGCATATTTAGATGGTAGGGAAATGATCTGCCCCTGAGCTCCTACTTGGTGCAAACAGATTCAGCTCATAGACTGACACTCACTCAGTGACTTCATCTCTCATTCCAGGACTGAGAAGGTAAAGTCAAGTCTCTCAGCCTCATTTGAAATGTGGAGGTTTTCAGACTTTGTATGCACTGTGTCTAAGAGGAGAAAAAAAAAATTGCATGAATCTCAAATAAGCCTCCAAAAAAATTATGACTTAACCCATAGAATTCTTACATTAATAGCAAATTGGTAATCTTCGCCTTTATAAATATTTTCTAACGAATTGAACACTTTACCTTTCCTCCCCAAAATAAGTAACGTTACTTAGGATCTCTACCAAATCGAATACTATTTCTTTTCCCCTCAACCAGGATGGCTTCCTAGGTCAGATACTTGGATTAGCATGGAATCCTCCCTTTGACTTGTGGCTTTTGTAGTCTCTATTTCCAGGTGAGTACTTACAAGTGTAAATTTCCTACTTCTGCAATACAGTGTGATGCCCTTTATGGATTTTTAAGAAAGAGAAGTTTTTAAAAATCTGTTTTCTTAGCATCAGCAAAATATGAAATCTATTTTTTTTGTTTTTATTTTATTACCAATCTACATGTGTGTCTCTGAAGGACAGAAATGAAGGGAATAAAGAATTTTTATAACACCTTTTGATTGTCTCTATTCCCTGGAGTTTACTTCTTGGAATAATTGTTACATTTCAGAGCATGGAATTGAAGATCATCACCTCTTTATCGTTTAGTGGTCTCTTGCCTTGAACTTCTATTCTGCACCCTGTTGCAAACAGTGCAGTTTTACAAAATGTATCTTTTGAGGAGTACTTTTTTTAAAAATTAAGTAATAATGCCTATAAATATTGACTTGTCAATTAAACAAGATTTTCACAAGTTGAATTGTTAAGGGCATTAAACTCCTACGGTAACACAGTGGATCCTCGACTTAGGAACTCCATTCTTTCCCGAAGGCTGGTTGTACCTCAAGTCAGACAGTACAGGCTCAGCTCCTGTGCATGACCTTCACAGTCTCTCTCCTGCACACAGCAGATCTCATCGTCCTCAGAGAGATGCTGGCCCAGGATTTGTCAGTGAACCCCAAGTAGGAGAGGACGCTGTCCTGCTCCTTCCAGAGCTCTTTATGAATTCAGTCTGCATCGGAGATCATCAGGAGCCACAAGCTGCTGGAATTCAGGCCCTAATTGAAGACTTATTTCCTAAGTTTAAACTAAAATTCGGCCATAACCCAGGTTTCTCATGTGTCAGTCCCGTCTTGACTCCAGGGTCCACTGTATTTAGTATGTAAAATGTATTGCACAACAGCTATGAAAAACCTCTGTAATGTTAGTATCTCTTACAGATATTTTATGAGATGTTAATTCAATTTGTTGTCCTCAAAAATGGTCTCTCAATAAGGTGAGATTTATGTACAAGAGCTAGCATGAACTTTAAGCGGGCAGCTTCATGGATCTTAGTAAACAGATATAGAGAGGAGATTTAAAACATTTCTATCATCCAAGAAAGATAACATCATTCAAGGCAACCACTTCTCTGGTGCCTACTAATCTGTACAAGCCTTGCCTGGTTTTCTACTTCACACCAAGAAACCCTCAAGGATGAGATCAATTTTTTGCCTTTTTTTTTTTCTGACAAAGGCAATGGTTGTGAGGGTCATCAATGCTATGACAGAATCATTACTATTTTATTTGTTTACTTCCTGAAAGGTATTCCATTACATGACTACGACACCATTTATTTCTGTTTCTTTTCTTATATGAATGTATATTTAGTTGTTCTCCTTCTTCAAATTAACGTCACTTTTCTCTCCTTTCCTTTCTTTTTCCTTCTCTCTTTGTTTAACTCAGGGACACGATGGCTGAATCAGCTTTTTTTTGGGGGGGGGCGTCATAAAACACTTGAGATGCTAGACGCCTAAATAGATTTCTTTTGGCTCTTGGCTTCAGGGAGTTCTCTCCTAGACCTGCTGTCTTCAGGCTGAAGCAAGGCAGGAGTCAAAGGAGGAGCCCACATGAGAAGAAGATACAAAACTCACGAAAGCCAGGAAGCAAAGGGAACAGGAAGTGGCTTCAGGCGTCCCCTTCAGGACACGCCCCAGTGACCTCACTTCCGCCCCTTTGGCCCCTCCTTCTTAAGGTTCCACCCTTCCTAATAGCACAGTGGGCCAGGACCCAGTCTTTATCTTTAACTCTTTGAATGAGACATCTAGGAAAGGACTAGCTCACTTAAACACATCGTATTACAGTGGTTTGTGCATATATATCCATGTTCATAAGAGCACAACTCATAATAGCTAAATCTTGGAAGCAGCCTCTGTGACCATCACCAGATGAATAGATAAAGAAAATGCAGTGTTTACAAACAACAGATTACCTCTCTGCCACGAAGATGGTTGACCTTGAATCATTTGCAGGAAAACAGGTGTACCTTGAGACTGTAATGCTAAGTAAATCAGACACACAAGCTTCAATGTGGCATGGTTTCTCTTACATGAGAAACTCAAATTTTAAAGAAAGAGCAAAATAAAAGTTAGGTAATAGGAAGTAGAAAGATCTATCTCAAATGGGAAGAAGATCAGGATATGGAAAGAGGAGGCAGCAAAGGAAAAGAAGGAGATGCAAAAACAAAACAAAGAAAACAACAACAATGAAAAAAAGTTCCTAAACCTGAACCATATTCTGCACGATGCAAGTGTAATCATTAGACAGTGAAAGCACATACTAATAAAAATTTTAAAAGACTAAAAATCACCCTCCTTGTTTCCTCATATTTGACATTAGTATTGTAAGAAATTGTAATAGGGAATAACTCACAAAACAAAACGTGAAACTGAAATGGGGAAAAGTAAAGGCGCATTTGCTTCATGTTACTTAAAGTACACATTTTCCTCAGCAAAGACCTGAGAATCTAAATTGATAACAGGAAAAAGAAAAGAAAAGGAAAGAACAGGTCATTCTGGGTTCCCACAAGGGACTGGTTGTAACAATGCACTGATGTTGGTAGTATCCCGTTCTGCCTGTGACTCCTACCACCTTGGGAAAATTAGTTCCATGCATTGGGAGATGTACAGCATTTTTACAGCAAGGTTGCCAATTCTGAGGCACTGACACATTCTTATTCCTGGAAATCATTTTCTTTTGTGCACAGATGGGTTCAAGGGAAGACCGCAAACATTTCATTTTCATTGTGAGCATTGGCTGGTGGTTACCTCTTTAAATGCCTGTTATCCCTAAATTCGGAAAGACAGTTTAATCACCCCGGGTCAATTTCTCTTCTAAAGAAGCCATTCATAACCGGTGATCTGAGCCAAAAATTCCTTCAAATTGGTATGTTTGGGCATTTTTGTGGCAAAGGGAAATCATTTTCTTCTTACGCTCAATGCATTTTGTGAATCAAAGGATGCCCCAAACTTCTGCTTGAATAATGACATCTTCCATAGCCTTGAGAAGCCTCGAGAGATGTCAGAAAGAAATAATTTTTCAAAGGTGCCTCTCTGCTCTTGAAATAAAGCCCAATGGTTCTGTTTTCAAAATGTAGAAACTATTGCTGTTGCAGAAAAATTTCACTTTCATATACACCCCATCTAATTATAGATTGCTCAAAAACTAACTCAAACTGTTCTTTTAAATGCTTCTAAAGTTTTGAATTTATATAACAGAGCACGTAGGATTTCAGACCTTAGAGTCATAAAGAGGAGATATGCAGTACATATATACTTACTTGACTTGGGAACAAACGACTCAGTATATACTCAGTTTTTCGTGTTTTGGCACAGGGTAAAAAGTTTATTTTTAAAGATTATATAGCAGCTTCATTAAAATTACCTTTTTTATTAACTTTATTGGCAGGTTTTAGGCATACAATATAGTGACATTCATCATTGGGAAATTGTACCTTTACATGATGTATTGTGGTTCTTATTTTGTCCCCATTTCCCCGCCCTCCCTTCAACCCCTCCGCCCCTCCCTTTTTATAAAGACTGTGTTTGCATTGTTTTCATTTTCTCCTATTAATTCCATTCCCCTCTTCCCTTCCCCTACCCCTCCCATCTCCCTTTTCCCCTTTTCTTCCTATTTGACATTATAAAATTATCATTTTTCTTACCTAGAAAGGGACACTAAAATAACCTTCAGTCAGATGTTCTTTCAGAGGACTGGTTTACCATGTCTGTGCAGGGCTTTGTGGATGACAATTGTTAAACTTGCATCTGGACTTTTAAAAACGTATCAAGTGCTTACATTTGTGATTACAAATCCATTTCAAAGAACTCCAGCCCTGGAAGCTGCAAATTAAATATGTAAACAGGCATCATCTGTTTTGCACAAACCATACTTGGCCGACCCTGACAGGTTTGCCCACCCTTATCAATGCTGAATAGCTCACTGGGTGCCCTTCTACCTTAGGACAGCATGAGGCGTCCAGGCAGGCCTCGCTTAGCAGTGCTTTTCTGTGCTGCACATTGAAGACTGGGTTTTTAAGCCATCGTAAAGTTTTGTGGCAGCTTTATATCTAAACTGTGTGTGGGCTTCTTTCAAGAGTTCTGTAGTTGTTGGTGTTTTTGATACTAAAGCCTTTGAGTGAACGCATGTATCAAATGCTCTTGCACACTTAATAATTTGCTGTGTAGTGGATGCATAACATGTATGCATACGGAAGGCAAGACATCTGTGAAACTTATTTTATTGTTATATTCCCTTTATTGAAACGGTCTGCAACCGTACCTGGAACGTCATAGTGTAAGCCTGTTCTCAAGACACCCTGTGATCTCCCGAAATAGGACTGCGTCACAACTCTCACTTCAGCCCTCTCGTCTAAGCTATTTGAATTTCCAGTGGAAGAGCATCCGAGGGCTTTCTCCTTCCCAATCAAATGTCTGGAAAGATGAATGACACTTTTAAGAATGATTTCTGGAGGATTTGACCCAGATATTCTCCTGCTGGGTACCTTCCCAAAAGAATGAAAAGAACCATACCACAGTGATATGTGCTCACCCATGTTTACAGCAGCAGTCTGTGATAGCTAAAAGTTGGAAACAGCCCATTGCCCATCGACTGGAGACTGGATAAAGAAGATGTGTGTGTGTGTGTGTGTGTGTGTGTGTGTGTGTGTGTGTGTGTGTGTGTGTGTGTGTGTGTGTGTGTGTGTGTGTGTGTGTGTGTGTGTGTGTGTGTGTGTGTGTTTTAATAAAATGGAGTACTACTCAGCCGTAAAGAATGAGAAACTAGAACCATTTACAGCTAACTCGATTTACATTGAGGCCATACTCTTAAGTGAAATAAATAGGACGCACATATGCAAATATCAAGTAGTTTCCCTGGTGTGAGAAACTGGAAGCGTAAATAAGGATTAAAATGAACAATTGATAATGTGAAATAGGAAGCAAAGGTCCAAGAGGATAGGAGAAGTGGGAGGGATACGGGAACGTAAAGAAGGGAAAGGAAAAAATATATATAAGACAATGAAAAAATGGAAACAAAGTAGTTGTTAATAGGGAGGGGAAGAGGGGGTGAACAGAGAGCTGGGAAATGGGAAAACAATAAGAACCGAGATATATCATGTAAAGGTACAAGTTCCTAAACATAAATGTAAATGTATTGCATTCCTTAAATGTACAGGACCAGGGATTTCGCTCAGTGGTGCAGCCACCTGCCTCGCAAGTACAAGGTCCTGAGTTTGATCCCTGGTACCAAATAAATAAATAAGTAAATAAATAAAATGTACAAATAAAAGTATTTAACACTCCCACAAAAATAACAATTCCTGGATAATGACGGTGGTTTGTGTGTCTAGAGATAGAATCATAATTCTCTGACAACGATTAAAGTTGCTCATATATCAGAAAGCCCAAGAAAAACTATATACATATGAGACTTTACTTTGCTGTCAGATATTTTCTCTGTTGCTTCTTTTTTGTCTTTGGGGTCTGCCTTAGAGAAACTACCGTAACTGTCTCCCTGGAACAGTGAGTACTAGCTCAGAACTAAGTTACGATATTAATGCCAAGGGAAACTCTGGCTCGGACCACAGAGAAAAGCAGACTGGGCTGGTCTTAGACGCGTTGGCGAGCTGGTGTTAGGTGCCGTTTGTCAGCCAGCTCATCACGAGTTCCTCTAGCACTACCCCTCTGCAATCATTCATGGTGGTAACGGTAGCCTGACTTGAGCAAGCAAGGCCTACAGGATGAGTGAAGGTCTAGACACGTCCGTCAGTGAGTGACATTTAAGCTGCCAGTAGAGGAGGTAACATTCTCCCTGAATGTGGGTGTTACTATCCAATGGATTGGGAACCTGGATGGATAAAAAAGGAAAAGAAGATTTCCAGGCTTTATCATTGCCTTTGCTTATTTTCGTCCAGTTTCTTCAGGCTATCAGGACAGAGTCTCTCCAATATATTAGATCCTTCTGCTTTGCAACACACACGCCCCTCAGACTCTGCCCAGAGCTTCTTGCCTTCCACATTCTACTGGACCCCCTGCCTCTCCAATGCACAGACGGCCATTTTGCAAGCTTTGACTGCTGATTCCACGGACAGCCATTTTAAACCTACCTTGTAGATCCTTTATATACAGACATGTCAGATATCGATAATCTCACCCTCTCACTGCCTCCCTCTTCCTCATTCCGCTCCCCACACTTTCAGTCTTCAGAGAAGAAGAGCTCTCAGTAGTTCTCCCTGAATTTCTATGCTAGCACTCCTGAGTTCATTATACATTACAATGCTTCGCAAAGAAATTCTTTTGCTACAAGTATTCTTTTATATACCATACTGGGAGGCCAAAGGAAGGAGGTCGGAAGTTCCATCTCATCTGAGTTCCACCTCAGCAATTTTAAAAAGTGCTGAGGATATGGCCCAGTGCAGGGGCCAAGGTTTAATTGACAGTTCCAGCATGAAAGAAGAAACAGAAAAAAAAAAAAAGAAAGAAAGGAAGAGAGAAAAGAGAAGGTAAAAAGGAAAGAGTTAGAAAGGAAGGAAGGGAAGGAGGGAGGGAGGGAGGAAGAAATTCTTTTACTTAGAAGGGAAAAAAATTAAACGCAGAAACATTGTGTGATGGAGAACCACTAGATCACTCTACTTTCTGTCTTTAATTCCAGCTTCTATATCTTCACTGCACTTCTTTGATGACTAATATTTAAAACTTTCTATGTTTGGGAAATGTCTTTCTAAGAATATATATCTGAGTTTATTCTATAAAGGCATCACTTTGTCAAGGCTGGGGAATAATCATGGGGACGTTGATGCCAATTAAAGCTCACAGTCATAAAACAGAGCGTGTTTCATGTGCTTTTTGTGAAAGTAAGCTAATACATAGGAAAATATTTTACAGTGCTGCTGATGGATTGCATAAACTTGCTTGTAATAGAATGGAACTCACACTGACTTAGAAATATTCTTCATCTTTTACCTGAATGTACAAATTTCCTATATATAGACTCTCTCTCTCTCTCTCTCTCACAGTCATAAAACAGAGCGTGTTTCATGTGCTTTTTGTGAAAGTAAGCTAATACATAGGAAAATATTTTACAGTGCTGCTGATGGATTGCATAAACTTGCTTGTAATAGAATGGAACTCACACTGACTTAGAAATATTCTTCATCTTTTACCTGAATGTACAAATTTCCTATATATAGACTCTCTCTCTCTCTCTCTCTCTCTAAAAACAAACTCCACTATGTGCTTCTATGAAAAATGTTCAAAAGAATTAGGAGACTCTAATCAATGGAATGAGCTTGCAGTATAAAATATTCATTAGAACACAAGGCTTAAAGCAAATGTTACTAGAATAAATAAGAGGTAGTAATTACACTGGGATAAATTTCCAGTCAAATAATTCAAGCTATAATGCTACATTTGGGGGATTAATAAATGAAGACAACCCTATTTCGTGAGTAGACGAAGATCAACTTTGGGAATTACAATCATACAAAGGAGGCAAAATGTATACAGTGATGAATTATGACTGGCAAAAGAGAATCTAAACACTATTGTCAGGGGAAATCACATGATGTGGAGATTAAAGAAAAAGCAACGCTGCCTTTTCAGCTCAGAGTGACATAAGCCAATGTGTTCATATAATCAAAACTTGTTCCTTTTCAGGTCAGAAAGTTTCATAGATTATAAGGAGGCTAACAGGGTGGTTGAGAGATGATTTTTGTCCATGTGAAAGAGACCACTTTTTAATGAAAAGGTATAAAGAAGTGATTTTAAAATTATCTTATGGTGAATTTTTTCACATTCTTTTCTCTGTTTTTAGTAATATTGCAGAACATTTCTTACAGGTGACACTTGGCTTAGTTGTGTCCAGATGTTGTCTTCAGCACACACGGGGTAGTGCACAGCTGGAATGAATGTCAGTGTAATGTGTCTGAGCCAGTAATGCAGACAATGTGTTCATTGCCCAGACACAAAATGAGTCTTTGAATTGCATTATGTGCATTTAACAAAGGCAGAATTCCCTCTCTCTCTCTCTCTCTCTCTCTCTCTCTCTCTCTCTCTCGCCCTTCCTCTCCTTCCATCCCTCCTCTCTTCCTTTCCTTCTTTCTAGTGCTGGGGATAGAACCTAGTGTCTTCCCACTGAGCTATATCCCCAGCCCCCTTTTTAAAAAAAATTTAAGACAGGATCATATTGTGTCACTGAGTCACCGAGGTTGGGCGAGAACTTGTGATCCTCCTGCCTCCCAGAGTGCTGAGATTCTAAGCATGTACTACCAAGCCTGGCTCTTCCCCATCCACCCCCGATGTTGCTTCCAAATTCGGAGCTCAAAAGTTACTCAGTCGAATGAGTTTGTGTGTTTATCAAGGATTCCTGTGTTGAATTTTCTCCACCCATGGTCACTCAGCACAGAATCAGTTTGCGGAGAAAATTCGTTTATCATTTTGACCGCAGCACTTGACAATCCCTGGTAAAGCTGGGGCATTGGAACTTTTCTTATCTGGATAGATAGCAATGTATTTTAAAAAAGAAATCAATAAATACCTTTGACTTTACAGGCAAACTTCTCCATGCTGCCATTGTAGAGACTAGGTATCCGTAAACGGTGGAACATTCTTTCCATGAAATCTCAGGTTTGAAAACAGGAGGGTGATCGGATTTGGACCAGTGATTTTAGTGAATTAGGAAAACGAGCAAGTCAAGATCATTTTGTTTTATCTGGGGCAGGGGTGACTAGGAGGTCTACAGAGGTAAAAGTTGGGCTCAGCAAAGAATCAAGGTAGATGCAAAGGATTCCCAAAGAAGGGTGTAAAATGCAGGCCCTGCCTGACTAGATCTTCCACACTTGCCTTTGGTAATGTTCCAGAAACGTTCTTCAGTCCTGGCTTGATTGCACTCTTAAGTCATCCAGCGTGGAGAATTATTCGGAAGTACCTTGGACAGGATCCCGTGGGGCGTGCATGTTTTCTACCTTTCTGAAACACTCCTGTGCTTTTTCTTGGCACAGTAGCCAAGGGATGAAGGGACGGGGAATGCGCCCCGAGGTGTGTCCTTGCAGTTGGGATCTTTGCGATCATGTAATGCTTGCATTTTTCCATTGTGCTCATAGGGTGTGATATCCATGTGCATTCCTGTACCAGGGGCCTCCTTTCTGCACCTTGGTGTCTCATGCATGTGGCAATACTAATATCTTTCTGAGGTCCTAATTTCATTCGCGTTAAGTGTATTCCCCAAAGAGAGACTGCTTGATCGTATCCCCGTCGCCTTTTAAATCTCCCTACTTTTTTCCACAATGACTTCTCCAATTTACATTCCGATCATCTTTCAACAAGACAAAACCCTTGTAAAAACAGACAAAATTATTATTTCTTTTTTCCATGCAGAAATGAGAGATGCATCCTGTATGAAAAAGTGGGAAAGACAATCCGTGTGTATTTTAATTCTTTATTTTTAGAGCGCTTTTAGGGTGACAGCAATAGCGAAAACAAAGTACAGAGAGCCCCTTTAGAGCCTCTCCCTCCTTCTCATAACCTCCACGATAATCTAAAAACAGACAAAATTATTATTTCTTTTTTCCATGCAGAAATGAGAGATGCATCCTGTATGAAAAAGTGGGAAAGACAATCCGTGTGTATTTTAATTCTTTATTTTTAGAGCGCTTTTAGGGTGACAGCAATAGCGAAAACAAAGTACAGAGAGCCCCTTTAGAGCCTCTCCCTCCTTCTCATAACCTCCACGATAATCTCTAGCTTTGACTTTACAGGCAAACTTCTCCATGCTGCCATTGTAGAGACTAGGTATCCGTAAACGGTGGAACATTCTTTCCATGAAATCTCAGGTTTGAAAACAGGAGGGTGATCGGATTTGGACCAGTGATTTTAGTGAATTAGGAAAACGAGCAAGTCAAGATCATTTTGTTTTGTCTGGGGCAGGGGTGACTAGGAGGTCTACAGAGGTAAAAGTTGGGCTCAGCAAAGAATCAAGGTGGATGCAAAGGATTCCCAAAGAAGGGTGTAAAATGCAGGCCCTGCCTGACTAGATCTTCCACACTTGCCTTTGGTAATGTTCCAGAAACGTTCTTCAGTCCTGGCTTGATTGCACTCTTAAGTCATCCAGCGTGGAGAATTATTTGGAAGTACCTTGGACAGGATCCCATGGGGCGTGCATGTTTTCTACCTTTCTGAAACACTGCTGTGCTTTTTCTTGGCACAGTAGCCAAGGGATGAAGGGACGGGGAATGCGCCCCGAGGTGTGCTTTGGTAATGTTCCAGAAACGTTCTTCAGTCCTGGCTTGATTGCACTCTTAAGTCATCCAGCGTGGAGAATTATTTGGAAGTACCTTGGACAGGATCCCATGGGGCGTGCATGTTTTCTACCTTTCTGAAACACTGCTGTGCTTTTTCTTGGCACAGTAGCCAAGGGATGAAGGGACGGGGAATGCGCCCCGAGGTGTGTCCTTGCAGTTGGGAGATCTTTATCCCTACTTTTTTCCACAATGACTTCTCCAATTTACATTCCGATCATCTTCCAACAAGACAAAACCCTTGTAAAAACAGACAAAATTATTATTTCTTTTTTCCATGCAGAAATGAGAGATGCATCCTGTATGAAAAAGTGGGAAAGACAATCCGTGCGTATTTTAATTCTTTATTTTTAGAGCGCTTTTAGGGTGACAGCAATAGCAAAAACAAAGTACAGAGAGCCCCTTTAGAGCCTCTCCCTCCTTCTCATAACCTCCACGATAATCAGTGACTCACAGCAGACTGTAGTTACTGCAAATAAGGAGCCTACAGATTTTGGAAAGAGATCCTCAGCTGACATTTTATTCTTAAAAATGCATGCCAAACTTCCTAGGCAAGGTTAGAGCCTCTGAGTAGCAGAGAAGACAGAGATCGATGTGTAAAAGTTACTAGGAGGATGACTATGAGAAAACATAAGGTACAGGAGGCAGGAGAACCTTGTGTACACAACCAGACTCGGTTCCCATCTGAAGACGGAAGGAAGGAAAGGAAGTGGTCCTCTTTCACGGTAGCTTGTTGCAATGCTCAAGGTAAGCTTGCCAAGGCTGTCGGAGAATTTTCAAAAGAAAACTTCCAGTGCGAGCCTGTGACTCCAAGCCTCCCTTGATCTGTCACCAGCCGAGAAGGCTGAATTCATCGCAAATGTGACACAGCAGATTCCAGAGTTCAGAGGCTGAATCACCAGTCAAGAATCTGCCCCTCATTCAAAGATACGTCGCTTGCTTTCCATGAGTTCTGCTGCTACTTAGTCAGTCTACCCTGTAAAAGATGAGTGTTAGCAAACACTCTTGATTAAATTCAGGTGAGAGATACTCTCTGGGGGCATCAAAGCAGAATCACCAACCACAGTTCTCGACTGGTTGGTTCTAGCTGAAGTAATTCTTCATGTAGAGAGAATGTCATTACGGTTATGTTCGGCGCTCTCCTGGAAAAAAAAAAAATCCCAACACTCATGTCGGCTTCCCAGCTAACAAAGAAAGGCACCAATCTGATGCACACTGGGACTCTTGTTTAAAAAGACTTCAACGGCTTAGATCACTTGTTAACCTTTCTTCATGAGGCTCTGAAACCCTTGCTCCTGGCACAATTCTAAGATCATTCCAAAAGATGGTTTCTGTCGTCTAAGAGCTCTTTGGAATACAGACTTTCGAACATAGTAGAAGAGAAAGATGACTCTGTCCAAAAAGAACCTCATTTTCTCTCCATTCAGAGCAAAGCGCATCTTTGTTGTCATTTTTATAAGGTTATTGTAACGGGAGAGTGATGAGGTTGAAGGAGAGAACGCTGAACTTGGGGTGATGGTGGTGGAGGCAGCGATAACAATGATGGTGATGACGGTAAATGAGATTGATGTCGAGCTGATGATATTTATGATGACGGCCGTCATGAGAAGACAGTGGCAACCACGATCGCGACAGTGGTGATGGTGAGGAGGAAGACAGCGATGGTGGTGGTGAAGATGGGCGGTCATGGAGGTGCCGGTAACACTGACCGCGCTGATACTGTTGACCTGAAGGATATGGTAACGATTTCGGGGGTCATTCTGGAGGTGGTGAGCAAGGTGGCGGTGATGACGATGGTGGGGAAAGTGATGGTGGCTATAATGGTGGTGAAGTGGATGCTAGCAACAATGAGGTGGCTACACTACCTCGTGTGTCTCTTCTTCTACTACTTTGTGCAGTCTCCGCATCACTCCCATCCTTACATTTCCTAGAGGGCAGCATGGGAACGTCTTTCTTCCACCAACAAACCCTGTGTACTATTCGATATTCCTTGAGTTAAGCAATGAAGACCTGGGGAAGGCTTCTCTTTCCATTGTACCTGTAAATGTATGTATGCATTTATTTTCGTCCCCCTTTACAACATTATGGTTTGGACCCGGAATCATCACGTTGAACTCTATCCTCAGCACTTTTCTTCAAATAAAAAAAAAAAAGTAAGACGGCATCTTCCTGAGACAAAAAGTTGCCCAGGCTGGGCTCAAACTTGTGATGGATGGTACTGCCAAAGAATGTCAGAGTTCTGGGATTCCGTGCTCATACTACCAGGCCTGGCTTTCACCATTCTAGAAAACTGCAGAGTTACTAGGAATTCTTATCCCTTGAAAGCTGATATCCATATTGCCAAGTGGACTTGAAAAGCTTGAGCTGCACCTGGACTTGCAGTAAAGAACCTGGATGGCTTCACAAGAGTCTTGAATTTGGAAGTCAATACATTTTCGCGATTTGCCCTGTGGCTTCACAGATATTGTCATGATTTCGTTTCATGTAAAATGTACCCCGGATATCTTGTTTGGACAAGACAGAGGGACAGCTGTATGACAGACATTGCCAACAAGTCCAAAGAGATCATTCTTTGTTCTATGGACAATTTTCAGAGAGTTTAAACTGCCCATTGTTTTCTTCTTGTAAATTTCAGCATGCCTGTCCTGTGAGATGTCCCATGGCTAACTCACCGGGGTTTTGAGATTCCCGCATCAGGAGTGATTGGTAGCGACAATTTCTTTGTCTAAATGAAAGGAAATGGTGTGATGACTCATTTCACATTCTGTGTTTTATAAGCTTGACCTGAAATTAGCATAATCCATAGGTTCCTTATAACGGTGCATCTTGCAGTGTTTCCAGTTTCTGCTTCTGCTGGTAAACCATAACTTTTGCTCTAGAATTTCTCAAGTCTGCAGTGTGGCTACTCCTTAAAATTAGTCAGTAGCCTAAAGAAGAGGGTGTGAAAGTCAATCAGTAGATCTCACTTGTCGTTCCAAGATCAATCTCAGTGCATACACAGAAATTCCTAGGGTACTTCTGGATAACTGGGAAAATCAGGACATTAAATAGCCCAAAACTTTGGAAGTCGAGTTAATATTTGTCACACACTTGCATGTAATCACGACTGTGCAAGTGAAGATGGTCATTAAGGTCATTCTTCTTTATATATTGAGCCGGTATCTAAGTCACGGGACAACAAATTCCCATAATAAAAATCTTTCAAAACTGAAGAGGCACAGCGACGCTCAACAACTAGGCCACACACCGAGAGGTCCGACGGGAGACTTTATTCAGGAAGGCAGGTCAGAGAGAGAGGAGTGAGGAGAGAGAGGGAGCAAGAACAAAGAAAGGAAGGTCCTTTTATTGTTTTGGGGCTGGGCTATTACTTATGTATGAGGAGTGGGCTACTTTTAAGCTATCACAGGCCAGGTTGTCCACTATGGGCTCAGTCCTGAGGAAACTCAGGTTTAACTCCTCCGGACCGCTGTGGCCCTGGGTGCAGGGAAACTAAAGATAAGACCATGAGGTTTCTAAGAGGTGACAAGAGCCAGGAAATTGCAGCCTGTGATGGCGGTGTCAGGTCCCTAGCAAAAGCAATGAAAAGAATCATCCACAGTAATATATGCTCAGCCATGTTTAGAGTGGCACACTTTGTAATAGCTAAAACTTGGAAACAGCCCAACTGCACATCTACAGGAGACTGCATAAAGCAGATGAAATTTTTTTTCATAAAATGGAGTAATAGTCCTAAAGAATGAGAAACTAGAGGCATTTATAACTTAATTGATTGCACATGGAGGCCACAGTGAACTAAACAGGCACGCATGCATAAATACCAAACAGTTTGTCTGGGAGGAGAAATTGAAAGCGTAAATAAGGATCAAATTGTAAAACTGATGTTGTGAAATAGTAAGAAAAGGACTAAAGGGAGAAGGGGAAATGGGTGAAGTAGGGTAAAGGAAAGGAAAGAAGGGACTGGAATTAATATGAGTAAATGAAACAGTGGAAACAGTCTTTGTAAGCAGGGAGGGGTGGAGGGCTTGCAAGGAGGGAAGGGGAATGGTGAAAAATAAGAACCAAGGTACATCATGTAGTGCTATAAATTCCGAATGATGGACGTCATCATGTTGCAAACTTAAAATGTAATAATAAACTTAATAAAAAAGAGTAAAGATTTTGTGGGTACAGTGGATATGAATGTAGATACCAAAGTGGATATATATGAGCTCTATAATAACAAGACCTAGCTGATCTCTTTGGATATTTATCACTTCAGAGATATGAAAAGAATATTAACATTGATATAACATGATGACAAATGGTTGTAACACTTCAGACATGTCATAGGAGCTTATTAAACATCTTAACTTGTCACTGAACAATCTGGACCTCCCTAGTTTACTGTCATGGAAATTTAGACGTGAAGGCAAATATCTAACATTATCTTTTAAATCTCTATTGACAGGTGGAAAAAACTCTAGGATTCCATTAGGCACCCACGCCACCTGTGAGGTGCTGAGACTTTTTGCTAGGAAGCAATTGTCAACTGCCTCCTCCAGTAAAATCCATTAACAGGCAGTGGTAATTCCCTCCCTTCTGAAACGGGTTTGCAAGAAAGGACACAGTGCCAAACTTTGATCTCATTTCACAGTGACTGCAGGTATGGGTGATAGTTTGGGTCTGAAATGTTCCCCAAGAGCTCATTTTGGTGATTTGGTTGCCAGAGTGGGACAGTCTTAGGAAGGGGATTGGATGATGAAAGTTTATCCTGCATTAACACATTCGTGGATTCCTGGCTTGATAGCATTTGGAGAAATGATGGAAAGTTCCTCATTAGGAATTACTGGATAGTGGCAGCACACTGGGAGCATGGGGCTCTCAGACTGGTGTATCTTCTCCCCGTCCTCCTGTTCCTCGCCCCAATTCTGCCTTCTGCCTGTTGTGAACTGAGTATCTTTGCTGCACCATGACCTCCTGCCATATTGTTTTGAACCTGCAGCCAGTGGACCATGGACTGAGACCCCTGAATCCAAGAGCCGATATAAGTTTCTGCCTTTCAGTTAATTTTCTTTAATAGTCCGTCACCACTTACGGGAATGACAGAAAGCTGACTGACTCCATTTGGGAAATGAAGACATTTGCACAATCAGAAAAGTTTGAACCAGGAGATGACATGGATGATAGGGTGATGGACAGCTCCCTGGCAATACGTCCTATTCATGATCTCCCCTTCTTCCAAAGAAAGAAAACAGGAGGGCAAACGCTGCCTCATCGCCCCAAGTTTATAGACTCTCATAATTTTGTAGCTTTGTAGAAAGGTGATCTTTGAAGGCTAATTTTAAAACCTTGACATTTCACTAGCACCCAGGTCACTGTAAGTGGCCAAGATACTTTATATTCACATCCATAATACAGAGCACACAGGTGGTTGTGGAATAGTCACATGTCCATGACTGGCACGAAATTGCTATTAATTGCAAGAGAAAATAATCATTCTAAGAGTACACTTTAATGTACAGAATAATAATTGAGTGAGGATTTTAGAGAGTGTTGCTATTAATTTATAATTACATTTATTTTTTCCCCTCACTGAGTTTATCGGTACATTTTAGGTATACGGTATAATTACATTCATCATTGGGATCTTGTACCTTTATGTGACAGGTCTTGGTTCTCATTTTTCTCCTTTGACCCTGCCCTCCCTTCAACCCCTCCTCCCCTCCCCATTTGCAAACACTTTATTTCCATTTCTTCATTTTCTCATTATTTTTTGTTTTCCCTTATTACCTTTCCCCTACCCTTCCCACTTTCCCTATACCTTTATCCCTTTTCTTCCTATTTCACATGGTCAATTATAGCATTAGGATCTTATGTAGTATTACAGTTTTTCACACCACAGAAACTATTCAGTATTTACACACGTGTGCCTTATTTATTTCACTTAGGAGTATACCCTCAATATGTATCCATTTTCCTAAGAATGAATCTAAATTCTCATTCTTTATGGCAGAGTAGTATTCCATTTTATAGAAAAATCACATCTTCTTTATCCGGTCTCTAACTGATGGGCCAAGGGGCTGTTTCCAAGTTTTAGCTATTATAAACTGTGCCGCTATAAACATAGGTGTGCATATATCACTGTGATATGATTCTTTTAATTGTTTTGGAAAGATACCCAGCAGAGGGATGGCTGGGTCAAATGGAACCTCTAGTCCCAGGTCTTTGAGGTATCTCCAGATTGATTTCCATAGTGTTTGCACCAGTCTGCACTCCCACCAACAATGGAGAAGGGTTCCTTTCTCCCCACAACCCCACCAACATTTGTTATTGGTTGATTTCTTGCTAGCAGCCATTCTTTGTGGGGTGAGGTGGAATCTCAGTCTATAGTTACATTTAGTCATCTCAGAATTGGGTGGAATAGTTTTATTCTGAGAAATGATTATGTATCTGCCCTAGAACCATATAGTGAGGAGCACACATGAGCTGATTTTCAAGAGTAGTCATGTGCCGGTGTCCCTTAAATTCCTACTATAACTTTTTTTTTTTTTTGGTCTATGATATTGCATGAATTCGCCTCAATGTTTCTGTACATCCTTTTTAAGGATGGGAGATTTTTCAAAAATCTCAAACTAGATAAACATCCTTAAATTCCTACTATAACTTTTGTTTTTTTGTCTATGATATTGCATGAATTCGCTTCAATGTTTCTGTACATCCTTTTTAAGGATGGGAGATTTTTCAAAAATCTCAAACTAGATAAACCACTTGACCCAGCTGTTTCCCCTTTAATAATCTTCCTGACAAGTTAAAGACATCGTCTCACAGTGCACCCTGCACACCCATGCTTACAACAACACGGTTCATATTTAAGCTTTGGAAGCAGCCGCTAAGTCCTTCCACAGCTGAACAAAGAAAATGCGGTATTTACGCTAAGTGGAGTCCTACTCTTCCCTAAAGAAGGACAGCTTTGGGTCATTTGTTGGAAAATGCATGCAGTTTGAGATCATAATTTTAATTGAAAAATATCAGACACACACGTTTAAATAGCACATGACTTCTCTCACATGTGAAAAGTCCAAAGTGTAAATGAAAAGCAAAACAAAACACAGATAACAGGAATGAGGGAGACTGAAATGACTTCAGTGAGAAGGACACAAACATCTGCCGAGTGGGGGAAGTAAGGCGAAAGGGGATTAAAGAGGGAAACTGAGATGTGTTCTGCCAATGCACCCACCCCACTCAAGGACAAATTTTTTCTTTGAAACTGTGTTCCTACTTGTATTCCCCTTGGCCCGCAACTGATTCAAAACTACTGGGATAGGAACTAACATGGACTCATCTTCCTAAATCTCATCATCTGGCAATCGGCACAGTGAGTCTTTTCTTTGGGAGGCTGGCAGGGGGGTGCATTTTAGATAAGCACATATCTCCGAATTAACCTTTATTTGAATTCGAGTAGGAACTAATGTATCCCTGTCTTTCCTTGGAAACTCTGTGCTCCTCCAAACTGGGGAGTGAATTGGGAAGGTTTTAATATTGGAGTCAACTACTTGTGTCTCTGACATGGGGTGTGTGTTTTACGGGAAAGACCGATCCGAGCCTCCTCCTCGGTTGGCATAACCACACACGGGGATCAATAACTCACAATCCTCATGGGATCAAATTACCATGAATTACGTATTGGCAATCAGCAGTTGGAGTCATCCACTGAAGGGACTATGAATAAATCCTGCAACCCGCATTTGCAAATAGCAATTCCACGCCTTTTTAATCAGAGCGCCGGTCAGAACACCGTCTGTGCCAAATAAAACATTAAAGGCCCTACTCCCTCGCTTTGACGTTCTTTGAGTCTTGTTCTTTTCTGCAAGAACAAGCTCAAAGAAACTCCGCACAGAAGGGAAATGCAGAGCTCAATGACAGGGAGTAGTCTTCACAGTTTTGCTCATTAAATAGCAAGGGGCACTGGGGTCATTTATATTTTAGGGAGCACAGACGCCCTCACTGGTGTTGAGCTCAGCAAGAGGATGAGCGTGGGGATCATGAGTATTGGTTGTAAGCATTGTTAACTTTAGTAACTCTGTATGTGTTAAGTTTCTCCAGTTTAGCAGGTAGAGTGTTTCCTTTGTGGAATTCCTGAAAGTTACAGTTTCTTGTCTCTGACCTTTAGATGTGTGGTTGTCCGGGTTACTACTCCTCACGGTGGGTTGTTTTGGTGAACCTGTTTGCTCTTTTCCTGTGTGACCTTTCAGTTACTATGGTAAACCCATCCCATAATAGTTTGTGGGTTTTTTTGCTTTAAAAGGCCGGTGCTTGCCGGCAATAAACGTCGCCTTGATCAGACTCTTGTCTTGGTGTCCTTCCTTTCTCTCTGCCCCATCTCCACCCCGCTGCTCTTTCAGGTTTGAGGCACTGCTGGACAGTGCTCTGCGTCGCTGGCTCGCGACAGATGAGAAGCCAAAGGACGTCCGAGAGGGGCTTCTCTCTCCGTTACTGAGTGAGGACACTCGCCGTTCAATGTCAGCGCGACTGAGCTAGGCGAGATTTCCTTCGAACGTGGGTGCTCCCGAGTGTGGTCTGAGGTGAAGTGTGCTCGGCAGGTGGAATTCCACGTGACGTGGGTTTGTACAACCAGGGAGTAAATTCCTAGGAGACACGGCGTAGCTTCCACTCTTGGGTTAAAGTAGATTTCTGAGAGCTACTTAATATTTTCACCACACAGGGTAGAAATGCAAAGTCCAGCAGCAGATGGAAAAGTGAAAGGATCCTACCAAGGACCACTGGTCAGATGGGGAGGAAACACAGGCACATTCTGCAAACACACGTACACACATGCTATGTTCCAGCATGCCCGTCGGGTGAGCTCTCTTGGCGTGCAACAAAACCAGTTGACTCTTCCTTAGAAGAAACTTTAAACCTACATGGACACAGCAATAAAAAAGGATACCCTGCTATCTATCTGTCTTTCACCAGAAAAGTAGAAGCCTTCACGGGGCCCCTGAAGTTTACAGCTCACTGAGCCCGACTAACACCCTGCATTCCTGTCACTGGTCACTGAGAGTCTCCCTGTGCTTGTTAATGTCCTACCCAACCCTCAGAAACTCTTCTGCGGCTACATGCTTCCTCCTCTGCAAGGCTGACTTTTACTTATTCTTGGGGTTTAATTCTAATATCTCCTTTTCCCGAACAGTTTCTTTCCAAATCTTTACCCATTCGGCCACAAACTTTAAAATGCAGTGGAAGATAAATCAGGCTGATTCCCCACCCCAATTCCTGTTGTTTATTTCTTCAGGTAAGCTGAAAATTCTTTCTCTATTTGACACCATGTGTGTCCCCTAAGCAGGCAGGGACTCAGGTATATAAAAATGACTCAATCAAACACCCCTTGATTAGATTTTGTTTCTAAGAAAAGGTCTCCCATATAAACATGTGGCTCTTGACAGCTTTTCTTTCTGTGGCCTGCAATGGATGATAAATGTAGAGATGGTCTCCTTATGGTGTCGTCCGTTTCCTTCATGGTGCAGACATTCCGTCATGAGATGGAATCACATCTGCTGCTTTTCAGTATTCTTCTTTGTATCACTGCGTTTCAACTCATCAAGTCCTGACCTATGCCTATGATTTCGAGTTTTGCCTATTTCATCTTCCAGCAGATTAAGAGCTTCTGTTTCAACTTGTAAACCTTTGATCCACTTTTGAGTGTTATTTAGCACACAGTGGAAAATGTAATCACTATGTACTGCAAACACGTACTAGGAAAACAGAAGAAGGAAAAAGTACAAATGAAATTTTAAGCTGAGGGGAAAAAAATGAAAATAATCATAAAGTAGCAGACATGGGAATTTGTTATAATGAAATATAAATCTCTGTCCCAGTGGCTTGCAATAATACACCTCCATGTGAGATACAATTTCAAATAAAATGTTGATGAAAAATGTAATAGACACTGATAAAAAATAGAACTACGATGGCATCAGAGATTTTATGGTGACAGAATTCCCTAGGATGCAAAATACAGTAAGTAATAAATATAATAATAACGAGTAATACAATAGTAACAAAATAAATCCCGGTTCTGGGTCTCATTTCTTCCAGGAGCTGCAGTCGAAGCTGTGCCTTTTTAGCATCATCATGAAACAATTAACAGCTTTGGCTTCAATTAATTTTACCGGAATGAGATAGAGCAGTTCTCTCAGTTGCATTCGAAGGAGTGGAAAATTCCTGTAGCTTGAAATATGGCAAAATTCCCAGTGTGTAATAGTGCACCGGTGTATACATTTGTCTTCGCTTCATCACCGGTACTGGACATAGACTGACCTGAAGTTATGAACAAGAAATATATACACATACGCGCGCGCACACACACACACACACACACACAGCTATATATCTATAGCTATATAGCTATACATATGACTATTGTCAAAAGTCCTGCCTCACTGCTGATGGAGAGTAAAATTCAGATTCTGATGAAGAAAAACCATCGTCACGGAGCTGGAAGGGACCCCACGAATGCACACTCTGCCTCTTTGAAAGGAATTTAGTTATCCTGGATGGAAGGACGGTGCCTGGAGCCTGAGCCCACAGGAGGATGCAGGGGACGCCCCGCTCCCCGCTCTGCCGAGGCTGATTTCAATGCCCTTTGCTGCCCACCCCATCCTGCAAGCCGTCATTTTTCCTCTTTTCCACCTCGAAGTTTTGCCGCCGCCGCCTCTGGACACAGGGTACAGAGCGCCACCTACTGGTCCGGTCCGATTGCTTCCTGGAGCTCAGAACATGGGAGATTTTTTTGGCTTTGGGGGAAAATGTATTTCTGATGATCACACGAATGAATTAGGCAGTAGACAAATAGGTATACAAAGTATCTATCTATCTTTATGGTTCTATGCATGGACATAATTATATGTGTACACATAATATATAGGTATTGATAATCAAATCATAATATATATTGTAATTACTATAGCATATAGTATAATATGTAATATATAGTAATGTTATATCATATAACATGTAACATATCACACATATATACACACTACA
>NW_022900951.1:2655884-2657496 GCF_012274545.1 Fukomys damarensis
GTGTGTATGCACACACACACACGCACACACACACACACATATATGTTTATCACAAGTTCAAGCCCAGCCCAGCCTGGGCAATTCACTGACTCAGTAAGACCCTGTATCAAAATAAAAAATAAAAAGGAGCTGGGAAATAGCTCACTGCAAAGGTCCAGGTTGTATTCACCCAAAGATTAAGGAGAGGGTTGAAGACTATAACATCCTTATTCAAAGTTAAACCTCTATCAGAAGGCCTGCAGAGAGAAATTGAGATCAGGTTGGTCCCAGACGAAACCCAAATTTCTATCACAAAACAGTTCCCCGGTGTGAGAAGACGCTAGCAATGGGAGGAATTCTCAGCCACTTAGCTTACCTGTTCTCTCTGCAAAGGGTGGTTGTAAGTCACAGAAAGTATCTTAGTAAGACAGACTAGAAGCACACGATTGGCCAGACTAGAGACACAGTATATAGGTCAGACATTACTCATTTGTACAATGATTTAGGCCTATAGACTGCTACACATTTTCTTACAGTCAATCTTAGAGGTATCCTCATTTCAGACCATTTGACTAGAACGATATATGAGTACGAAAGTATATTTTTAAACATGTGTGACTCATGTACAGTGTATGTGTATTTGTCTTTTGTATACCACGTACACATATATGCTTAGCCACATAAGAGACAATATTGTGTGGTGGGGGGCGCTCCTTCATCAGTAAAAAATCATTTCTAAAGGAAGAAGCACAAGCTGGCCTTTCCTTTTCTGGCAAGTGAAAATGTAGGTGTGGGACACTGCATTGTGGGAAATTGTCCAAGATGACTAAAATCTTTCCGCATCAGTAAGCAGTGGCTTTTCTTGTGGCACAGTTCTGTGAAAGTGTAGGGTTTGCGACACGGGTATCTGTGAACATGTGTTTGGGGACACACAAAGTCATTTCTCATGACAAAAGACAAGTTCAAAAGGTGCTACTATTACAAGGCTGATGACCTAAATGTCTTCGAATTTCTAATAGGCTTGAATATCTTTGACACAGACGCTAACAGTGCTTGAGTGGTCAAAAAAAAAAATGAAGTAGACATGCTCGGGTGGGGGCAGCATTCTGATCTCCGTAAAGGAGGAGTGGCTGGGTGTGGTGCTGCACAGCCATTGTTACGGTTTCGATCTAAAATGCCCCCTCAAAGAAGTAAATAAATAAAATAAAATGCCCCTCCATGTCTAAAGTGTGTGGAAGGTAACGGGATCATAGGGTGCTCTGCTCAGCAGTGGATCCATCTTGGGAGAGTTAAATGGACTGCAGGAGGTGGGGCCCGGCGGGAGGTGGTCACCGTGGTATGACCTGGAAGGCTGAGTCCTTGTCCCCAGCTCCTCCCTGCTCCCTCTGTGTCCTGGCCGCCATGATGTGAGCGTCTTTCTTCCTCCACGCTCACCCGCCATGATGGTCCTGCCTTGCAGAAGCCGACCATGGACTGAGCCCTTTGATATCCTGAGAACCATGCCCCCCCCACTTCCTGGCCACCATGATGTTAGAATCTTTCCTCCTCCACACCCACCCATCATCCTACACCTGCCTTGGACACAGCCAACCATGGAATGAAATCGGGAGTCAAAATAACCCTCTGCTTCTTA
>NW_022900951.1:2657583-2679675 GCF_012274545.1 Fukomys damarensis
TCCACACCCACATCATCCTACACCTGCCTTGGACACAGCCAACCATGGAATGAAATCGGGAGTCAAAATAACCCTCTGCTTCTTACAGTTGTGGTGTGTGGCATTTTGTCCCAGGCACGAGACCGTGGCTTAATATACTTCTAGTCCTAGCATTCTGGGAGGCCAAGGCAGGCAATGGGCAGTTTGAGGCCAGAGTAGGCAATTTATTGACTTAGCGAAGGCATGTAGCTCAGTGTGAAGGCCCTGGGTTCAATCCCCAGTAAGAATAAAATTAATTGATTGGTTGATTCCTCCGTGGAGAACATTCAGATTTTGGCAACAACCTGGCTGAACACGGAGGCTATTGTGCCGAACGAAATTATACTGACAAAGTAAAACAAATACCGCTACAGAATGGAAAATATATCAAAATAAAAAATTATAAAGACTTTGTAATGACTGAGGGTGAGGAAATAGAATCCTGTTGGTCAGAATTTGTAGCATCTTAATTGGGAGGAAGAAATGATAAGCATTCTAAGTGATGGACTTAAGTGTGAATCAACTTGATGAACTACTTCTTCGGGTGTGCAATCATCATATCTATAAGGAGACGCAACTATGATTCGACAGTACTTTAAAGAATAAAAAAAGATGTGTGCGAGGTATGGCATTGTAGCTTTCCATGAGGCTAAAATTGTTCTAAAATTGAAAGAAGAAAATAGTAGATTGAACAGTGCATTCCTGTGATCCCGGCATTTTGGAAGCTGAGGCAGGAGGATGGAAAGTCTGGTCCGACTAGGTAATGTAGTGAGTTCAAGGCCAGTCTGGACCACATAGTGAGACCCTGTCTCTTTTTAAAAAGATAGAGTGAATGGTGATGTTTCAACATAACCCATGCGTGCTTTGTAGAAATGTTAGTTCTTGTACAGCCATTCGGAGGGGAGAGGGTCCTGGGCCTTTGCAGGGACCTCTACAAACACATTTTCCCCCACACGTACTCTGGATAAGTCTCTTAGTCTCCCAAGCTGGTAACAAAGTTGCGATTCTCCTGCCTCAGCATAGCTGGGTGCTGGGGTGAGGCCTGCACAACCACGCCTAGCGAAGATTCTTCTTCTGGCAGAACCAGGGAGAGAGAACTCCAGTGGTTCTTGTTTCCTCCAACAGCACGTGCACCCACAAGTCTGAGAGGCTCCCACCTCCTGACGGTAGAGTTCCTCCTGGTCTACCTCACCTCCTCCTCTGAACGGAGGTCAGGAATGTTTCCTCCGTGTTTCCATATTCTTCCTGGACACAGTGAACGGCACAGGGTTCTCTCTGCTCTACACAGACATAAACTGTGGATGTCTGGTGTTTATTCCGTCCCCACCCCCACCCCCGGAACCTAGTTGCACACCTGCTATCAGGATGTCAAGTACAGCCAGGAAGGAAGCAAGCCAAACAAACCAAACCCTGGCATAGGTCACCAGGCAGGGTTCACAGACCTCAGCCGCGCAGGGTGACCCCCCCCCACACACCTGATTGCCTCCAGGGTTACTTGGAAACGGACTTTAGCGTGAGCCCCATTAGTTGCAGCGCTGGCAGATGTTTATGTCTTGATACATTTCTCCAGTTTGGGCTCTCGGTGCAACTTTTGCTCCATGCTGAGGGTCAGCCCGTCTGATGCTCTCCATTTTTTGACAGACAACATCCAGAGAAGGTGAGTTGAATTCCAATCAACACCACAGGACAATAAGAGACAACCCCGATTCAGGTGCACTCGTGCTGCATGATCCTCTCTCTCTCTCTCTTCTTATTTGTTTTTTCAGTTCAGGCAGATCTTGAACTCCCTATGTAGCCAAGGCTGCCCCGGAACTCATGAATTCACAGTGATCCTCCTGCCTCAGCCTCCCCAGTGCTAGGATTACAGGTGTGAGTCACCACAATACTTCTTTTTAAAATAATAATAGTAATAATAATAATAATAATAATAATAAAATTTGGCGGTGCTGATAGAAGCTAAGCCTTGCACATACAAGGCAAGTCCTCTAAACTGAGTTATACTCAGTCACTCATTGCCTTCTTTAAAAGCAGAAAATGGTGTTTTAACCAATCCTGAGGATATAGACATTGATAACATCCTCTTCCCTCACTCTCTGGGCACCACAATGCTCCCCAGGTATGCCTTATTTTTATTTCTTCTGACACAAACTTGTAAGCCATGTCCACCCCCTACCTGTTAACATCAATCAATGTAGCTGCTTTTGCTTTTTAAAAAATTAAAATAAAATAAAGTGAAAGTATAATAAAACATAAAGTGAACGACTTCTCTTAACTCTCCATACTCCCTGTACCACTCCTCCAGTGATGTGTTTGATATTTTGATGTGCAGTTTCCTTGTCTGTATGCAACACATATTGCCGTGATGGAGGAAGATGTAAAAGTCTGACCAGAGGAACCCACACTTATTTGGGGGGCAGCGCTTTTCACCTGTATGTTTACACTTGGACGCCATACTCTAGCACAGTGCTATGCGCCTCCCTTCCCAAGGCACCGGGGGTCGCTCCTGTTGGCAACGGAAGAAAAAGTCATACTCCGCATTTTTGTTCACCTCAGACCTGATGATGTGGTGCACCTTCGACTTACGACTGGCCTGACATACAACCTGGGTTGCCACTGGAATTTTAGTGTTATTTTAAGACCAAAATCTTGAGCCATAACCCAAATCATGGCCGCCTGTCCTTCCAGATGTGCTCAGATGCAGACCGGACCCCCGAAGAGTCGCAGGAGGAGCAGGACAGCATCCTCTCCTGTGTGGGGTTCACTGAGAAACCCTGGGCCAGTGGCTTTCTAAGGACACTGAGATCAGCCTGTGTGCAGGAGAGAGACGCTGGAGGCCGCACAGAGGGGCTGAGCCTGCACTGACCGACTTGAGTTATAACCAGCCCTCGAGAACAAATGGAGTTCTTAAGTCGAGGGTCCAGTGTAACTATAAAAATATGTCTGCTCCAGTGTGCTGCTATAAGCTACCTGGTGCTTGCTTTCCCTTCCATCAGTGCTCCCTAGATCTGATTTGGAACAGTTGGGAGGATTTGGAGGTCTTTTGTTGCTTTCTTTTGCCATATATATGGAAATATATACTGTATGTATTATATATAATATATAATATATATATGGAGAGAGAGAGAGAGAGAGAGAGATACACAAGTGTTCACCCTATCATTTAATGTTCAGCATGGACATCTCAGTAGTGTCAAGCAGAATCCAGAGAACTTGTGCCTCATGCCTGAACCTGCAAGTTGCCCTGAGTGAACTCCCCAGTCCCAGAGGCATTCAAAAGACATAACAAGATGAAGCTTTTTCCTGCTTTCTCCCTCTGTCCACAGAGGATCGCGGTGCTATATCATCTATGCAATGAAGCAAAGCTAGCAGGTGATTTTCGACTAATAGTTTTGCTCAATAAAGAGCCGTGCATCCTACTTAGAAGCTATAGTTCCATCTAACTCTGAATCACTACGTCCTTTTGTGTGTTTTTTTTTTTTTCTAATAGGCTGACTACTGATGCTTGTGGAAGTATCTGTTCGCCCCACAAACCGCATTACACTCACTGGCTGCTGGACAGCGGTCTTCTTGGAGGACATCGGACAGGTGTCCGCTCCCATAAATCCACACCCCTCTGCCATCAGATCCGACTCCATCAAAGGCCCTGTCCGGCTTTTGCTAATGGGACTGGACTTTAGAAAGAGGCCGGGGAAATGGCTGGCTTAGGTCGCTGTCACTTTATCACCGGGGTGGTCAGGATGGAGTAGCGAGCGAGGCCCCCGTGTGTATCCGGTGTCTCAGGTGAGTTTCCTCACACATCCCAAGAGAAGATAAAAACGCAGAAGCAGAGTATTGAACAAGGACAAACAAACTGCTGAATTTGTTCAGGGCAAGGTAATCGTTTGCAGACAGAAGACACGGACGGACTGGGGTGTCGTCCGACTTACTCCAGGCCTCTCCCTTGCATAGCCTTGGCTGGCGGTAGCGTCACTCTAAACCAAGAGTATCGAGTAGAAACACAGCAAAACCTCCGCGTATCCAAAATGATCCTGAAAACAAGAGGAAGACCTTTGGTACGGATGATGATACTATAGCTTGTGCCAAGTGTGAGGGCAAAATATGGGGAATGTTTACATTATAAAATTTATTACGGTAGACAGTTCCACTGGTCACCCTCAGCTGTCCTTTTGACCTTGGGGAAGAGCCAGAAGCTGTGCAGCGCCAGATCTGGGGATGCAAGCGAGGGGCCCACAGGAGCTGCTTTTCCGTGGGAAGGTACTGCACAGTAGCGTTCACTGTGCTTTTCACCGCAACTGGAAAAGACCCTCAGGAAAGAGGAGCCAGAGCTGCTACAAAAAGTGGCACGGAAGAGGGTGTTCAAAGTGAGGGACACTCATGGCGGTGTCTTTTTCTTTTGCGCATTTTCACAACTTAAACATTCCATTCACCCTATATTTCGGTCACCCTTTGAATTTAGTGTGTGATTTTAAGAAAAAGAAACTCGTCAGGCAAAGTCTGTTAGAAACTGTGTTTGGAGCACAATTGTACCTTCCTTCAAGAAATCTCCCCTGCTCTCCCTGATCATGGTGATGTTTTATTCAACGCTTCTGACTGAAGAGCTAGCTTTAAATCTCTTTGCTGTCATTTATATTTCAAATATATCCCCTGGGTGGGCTTTTCTGTTTTTATTATGGGAGGTCTCTATTGATATCAATCGTCCTTGATTGTTTTAGCATTATAATTTGCTAAGTATGAATTGAGGTACACCTTTTTATTTATTTTTTTTAAATTTTTGCTAAGTAGGAAAAACTTGGTGAAAAAGAAGTAGCATTCTATAGCCAGGAAAGCAATCAAACAAATAAATTAACAACAAAAAAGTGTATACCCTGCCCCTCTTTCAAGAAAGGAAATATAAAACCTGGATGAAAATCCACAGCTCTTCCAAGTTCTACGGACTTCACAGCAACTTGTCCAATGTTCAGTGGGATAGACATCCCGGAAGGTGTACGAAGACCGATTCTAGGACATGATCACGGCTTCTGTGTTAGACAGCTCGCTCTGCTATCTGGAACATTCTTGATAGGGTGGATTCACACCGTGACCATCACACTCATGCTACTTGCAATAGAAATGTGTCCCCATAAAGGACAACACGTTGTGGTATATCTTGGTGTGGATGTCAGCATGACAATTCCTCCAGAAGTCTAGGCCCTGGAGAAGATAGACTTTACATTACATTTATTTCCTCAAAATGCAAGAGTTCCAGGCTCATAGACCAAATGAAAAAAAAAAAAGTGAGATGTAATTGTTTCATCCTCCCCAAATTTTACATGTACTCTGACATTTTTTTACCATCAACACCTACATAGACAATAAAATATAAGATTGCAATGTCTATTTTCAAAATTAGAGACATCAACTCTTTCATTTGTCCATTACTGGAACAAAATGTCCAAAGTCTATTTTAGAAATTAACTGTCACTTATTTTAAAGAAAGGAATTTTTACTAATGTTTTTTGCTCACTTTATATTCTCTAATATATAAATAGTTAAAATAACTGTGACATCCTAACATATTAGTTTGAGCTTTGAGTCTGCTAGTGAACAGGATAGATTTAATTAAGATTATAAAATGATTCCCTGGTTTAGAAGAACATAGCTAAAATTTCTTTCAGTTTGAGCCTCCCTATATTAAAAATTCAAAATCTGACATGCTCCCAAGTGTGTATTAACTCCCCATGATAAATGCAACCATTATGCATTGCAAACAGGCACTAATAAAAATAAATTTAAAAAAAATTAAAAATCTGAAACTTTTTTAGGGCCCAAAATGAACAGAAAACGGAAATTTTCCTAGCCAAATTTATGTGGTAGGTTGCACTGAGAACACAGGTGTACAAAAAATGTAAGGAAAAGGTCTAAAGGGTTAAGGGAGGCCTAGGGGGAAGGAAAAAAGGAAAAATAATAAATATGAGAAAAGGAAAAACCAGAAACTTATAAAAAGGGAGAGGTGGAGGGGTTAAAGGGAGGGCAAGGGAATGGGAAAAATAAGAAACAAGATATATCATGTACAGGTACAATATCCCAATGCTGAATGTCATCATATTGTGTAGCTACAAGGTACCAATAAACCTAATGAATTTTTAAAGATTAAGGTTTACAATGACCTATAGTTTACATGTACAAAGTAGGATTTAAAAATAAAAAAAATGAGTTTTGTTTACATCTGGATCCCATGTGCCTGGTATTTCACTATGCTGGGGGGAAATACCACAGTTTTTTTGTTTGTTTTTTGATTTTGGTTTTTTTTTTTTTTTTTTTTTTTTTTCTCATTGAGTTTATTGGTACTTTTTTAGGTTCTAATGGTATAATTGACACTGTGAAATAGAAAGAAAAGGGCTAAAGGTGTAGGGGAAACGGGAAGGGTAGGAGAAAGGAAATACCATAGTATTTTTTAAAAAATCAAACCCAAAAAGTCTATTATAAAACTGTGACTTAAAGAAACACAAATAGCTACCAAATTGCCAGTGAAGTTTCTCTCTCTCTCCCTCTCTCTGTCTCTCTCTCTCTGTCTCTCTCTCTCTCTCTCTTTGGGACATGCCAACACCTAGAACAATATGTAGAGGAGTGTGTATGTGCACGTGGGTGTGTGTTAAGGACACTTGCAGTGAAAAATATTACATGAAAAATATCATAGATGTTCCAGGCAGATGCCTTTTCTGCCTTAAAATGATACCATTACACAGACAGAGATTATGTCCTTGACCACAAAGAGAATAGACCCTTTTAAGTTTGTTTAAGAGAGGAGCAGAAACTCCCTTTGCAGCAGGATGGCTTCACTCTGGGAATGGGAGATCCTTGTACAACCCAGGAGGACACAGTGACACTCTTGGGATGGTAAGCCGATTAAAACAGCTTCTTATTTCTTAAAGACTAGAAAAGGAAAAACATGGAAACAAAGTCTCTGTAAACAGGGAGGGTGGAGGGGGAAGAGGGAGGGCAGGTGAATGGGGAAAAAAAGAAGAACCAAGATACATCATGTAAAGGTGCAAGTTCCCCATGATGAATGTAAATGTATTGTTTACCTAAAATGTACCAAGAATCTTAATGGAAACAAGAAAGAGACAAACAAACAAAGAAAAAGCAGCTTCTTATTTCTTGACCCGGGCACTCACAGGAAACTGACAGGCAGTTGGTGAGGAGTTTGGGGCTATTGATTTTCATGTCAGGCAACTGCTACTTTTTCCCCAAAACCCGTCATCATGATGTCTTTGGTAAGCACTTTGTAGCAGCACATGTTTTGTGTCCTGCGCTACAGGTAAAATGAGAAAGAAAAAATTAAAACGTCAGCTGCCATGCGACTCTACACAATGGTTTCCATACCCTGAATCTACCCTGCATAGATTCAAGGGTTATGGGAGTGTCTTATACGTACACGTTTAAAGATTGAAGGCTTCATGTAGTCAAGGCAGGCAAGGATAACAGAGGCTTTTATTTACTTATTTACTTTTGCATTTGGTTTCTGTATGTTTTTGGCACTTTGGAAAATGACTGCAGGGGACGTAGATCTGCACTGAAAGAGGACTTTAGTAAACATTCGGGGAGAGCACACACTCAGGCCAATGCGAACACTGGCTGCTTTGTTTTTCATGGTGGAGTTTCCTGCAGCTCACTGATCCTTCTGTACCTGACTCCTCACCTGTGAAAAGAGAGAAAGTTGTACTCTGAGGCTGGTGTAAGGAGTCAGTGGCTTCGCGCCTGTAACTTATTGAGAACACATTCTAAAGGTTATTCCAAAGGTTTCCATTTCCAAGTAAGTTCTTATTCTTTACAGGATCGAGTCAATATTTTTGAAACCTGAGTGTTTGCTTCAAATGCTTTTTCTACAACATATTTGGACTGGAACCTTTTCATCCTTGAAGTGATTCAAGGTTCTTTAAATGGTCCGTAAGGACGCTGGGCATTTGTTTTCAAAGCATGCCTGCAAACCGGAAATGGTGAAACGCCTCTAGGCCCAGCACGGTGCAAGGCTGCGGCGGAAGGATTTCAAGTTGGAGCAGAGCCTGAGCTATTTCGTGAGTTAGCAAGATCCCATCTCGAAACAGGAATAAGAAGAGATCCGAGGATGTAGTTCAGTGTAAAAGCCCTGGGCTTTGCTATTTTTATATAGTCATTTATTGCTTAAGGATATTTCAGGGCACGGAGAAAACAATGCTCCCCTACGATGATAGCAAAGTTGAAAACTGTTGCCTAGTTTCAGTAGCAATCATTATGTGTGTAGAGATGTTGAGATACACAAATACCATTGTGTTACAACTACCTACGGTTTCGGTCACAGGCTGTGCAGTTTCATCATGTAGGAGCTCTAGGGTAGACCATATATCCCAGACGTGTCCTGGGCTAGACCCTCTACGTCTGTCTACACACCCCAACACTGTGAGAATGTTTCCCCTTCTTTAACCGATGCTTGAAAGATGCAGTCATTTGGGAAACACAGCGGATCCTCAAGTTACCACCGACCTGCCTTACAAACCACTTCCGTTGATTAGGTTAATGGAAGATCCATCTGCCTCTCCTTCTCTATGGCACATACGCTAGCCAATATCTAGATCGCAGCTGCATTGACTTACAACCAACCAGAGTTACAACGAGCCCTCGGGGAAAGGATTGAGTTGGTAAGTCAAGGGTCAACTGTACTTGAAATAAGAAGAAAACCCAGCAGTGGTTTAGCGTGCACACCCTGTTGATACTTAATGCGTTTTACCACAGGAAACTCAAGTGTGTTGTGTAAATAAGCTTAACCCCCGAAGACATTAAAACCTGGTTTGACTCATTTCACAGTGGAAGCGTGTGAGGGCTTCTAATACCTGTAATTAGGGATGGTTCCACGTTGTGGTTTCTATGGGGAACTTTTAGGATCCTATACTGGGGTACCAGGAATCTATCTCAATATTCACTTATTCTGTGAAAGGCTGAGTCTGGAGTCCAAGGATCTTGGGTGACATTTCCGTCCCACCTCAGCTGTTTGCCAGCGAGGTCAGTATCGAGCAGTCTTTGCCGGGGAGCCCTAATCCCTTTCCACGTACGTCTAGACCATCAAGGGTCAGTGTGTTCTCTAGAGTGCGCCCGTGGAGGGTCACGTTTCAGCAAGGCATCCTGGTGACAGATCTTACTCTCTATGTCCACCTTTTTCTTTTTTAAACGTTTATGTCTGGGCGTGGTTGTCAGGCACCGTAGTTTGGTTCACCTGGAGAGATGGTGCATTCACAAACTCCTCTCCATCTTCATGATGACCCCTTCCCTTCCCACCCCCTTTGTCCCTCCATCTCTGCTTCTACTTCTTGAAATATGTTCTTGAGAATCCCTGCTGAGAGATTTTCACTTTTGTTTGCTTCCCCCAACCTAGATTTTTTTTTAAAGAGAGACGAGACAGACATTTCAAAGAAGTTCTGATAAAGGAGAAGAAAAAAACAACAAACAATAACCCCGCCACTTGGCCAGCTTGGTAATCAACACCATCGTGAATCTGGGTGAATCAGTGCTCACAGGGACATGCTTGCCTGCACAGCGTCATTTCAGGGAGGAAGCCTACAGCCTCTGTGGGCAGACACCACATAAATAACTGACCCCTGTCTCTGAAAAGTACCCCAGCAGACAGCCAACTGCTTTTTCCTTCGTTGTTTTGCCACCGAAGACAGCTGTACTCTTAAACTTCATACATCTACCTTCGTGGCTCAATATTGTTAGCGCACAAGTGGGTCCAAGTTAACATCCAGCACTGTGCTGTAGCATTTCTGGAAATGTAATTATAACACTGTGTAAAGATTCTTTCTTTCATTCTCTCTCTCTCTCTCTCTCTCTCTCTCTCTCTTCTGCTCCAACTTGTAACCCTACTGCCTCAGCCTCCAGAGTGCTGGGATTACAGTCACACACCATCACATGCTGTGGAAAATTTTTTAATGAGCCCAGATGTACCTTTGGTCCATCTCTCCATCACCCCTGAAAGGACCCCAATATCTAACTTGCCAGTGATTCCTCTCACTGCCTCTTTTAATGTCTTCAAATCTCCCTCATCCTGTTTCAAATCATCCTCTTGACTTCTCCAGTGCACAGCCCCCAAAAGAGTGGGGGAATAGTCAAAGACATGCATCTGAGCGCGGTGCCACCTTGTGGGGGAGACACGCGGACCCCCTGCACACGCCTGGATGGGGATCTGCAGTTGGCGCAGCAGAGCCCTTCCTGGGAGTGGCCCTGCATGGGAGGTAGCTTCAGACGTGAAGAGACGGTCACACCACTTTGTGACTCCACTTGGAGTTTCCCCCTTTACCCCAGGACAAAGTGCACACCCCTTCTCTCCTATCGGCTGGCTACTGTTACTTTCGAACAATCTCTGATGGTTTACTTCAATGCTGAAGTGGCCACTGTTGCCCAAACTTCTAGGTCCTCTCCCTTTGAAGGTGAAGAATTTTGCCTCCTCTGACCACCTCAATGCCCCCCCCCACTTCCAAAGACCTGGCATTCAGAGGACCTCCTTGAAAATGGCTCCTGCCCCTCAAAGATGAGAGAAAGGGGCTGGGACTAGACTTTCTTTAGCAAGGACTGTACTGTGTCCAGCACCCACTTCGGTTCACCAGCTCTGGGCTCCCCTACCTACTCCAAGTTAGGGCGTTAAAGGAGCTTGATCCATTCTTCTAGTTATTTTCTTTTTGCGGTGTTGGGGATTGAACCCCCAGCCTCAGGCCAGCTAAACAAGTGCCCCCCAGCAGACTTACTTTTGCTATTTCATTTTGAGACAGGGTTTTGCTACATTCCCTGGGCTGAGTCTGAACCTGTGAATCTCTTGCCTCATGCTTCCGACTTGTTGGGATCGCAGGAGTGCACCGCCGTGCCTGGCTTAAGGCTATCTTTAAGTGACGGAACACAAGGCATGGTGTGGAGTGGATATTCCAAAAAATCTGCCGAAGGCATGAATGAATGCATCTATTTTTACATTCTAGAAGGCTAAAAATGTGTAAACTGGCAAAAAAATGGGAGATTCAGCTAATGTTTGCTAATAGATTAGATTCAAATCCTTTAAGATGCATTTCTATGACATGTTTACACGTGTATTTACGGGAATATGTATTCAGAGGCAGATGGGTATATAATTTGTGCTTCAATGCGTGTGTGTACACATATAATGGAAAATACAATCAATAGATATGCAACACACATGGATCTAGTAGATAAGCATCTGCGTTGGGCATAGACACAGATATGTATCTGTGTCCACGATTATCTAAGCACACCACACATACAAGCAGATGCATGTCATTTGTTTGCGTACATAAGGATATGTGTTTCTCTGTGCATTTACGCACTTCATGCAGGTGATATTTGGAGAATTTAAGGAACATGTATATCTGCGTGCACATATGTGGTGTGTGTTTCCACACATGTGCAACCATCAAGTGTGTAAAGTGCATGCATTTCCGCGAATACATGCTTCTGTGTGGAATATGGTGGAGTGTTTTCCTGCATAATGCGTTGACCCTGGGCAGGCACACATACACACATCCATAGCTACACATGTGTACAGAAGCACCCACCTACATGTACATATTTGTATGATTTGTGTGTGTGTGTGTGTACATTTAATAAACATTCCAAGTTTACACATTTAAACTGCACATGTACCTGCCTCTGTGTGGAGCATGTGTACACCACGCACCTTCTTGTACATGTTTCACCTTATTGAGGTATCACTTGTGAGCACAGCAAATTGAGCCAGCATCTCATGAACTATATTTAGAGATACTAGCACTACAGGGGGCTTCACAGCATTTATGAAGTAAAATGCAAATACGGTGGATCGCCCGTTATGACCAACCTGACATACAAACAACCTGGGATTTTATTTTTAAAACCAGAATTTTATATTTAATTTAAGACCAAAGTCTTGAGTTATGGGCCAAATGCCAGCTGCGTGTGCTTCCACATGGTCTCAGACGCAGACTGAACCACTACAGAGCTCTGGAAGCAACAGGACAGCGTCCTCTCCTGTGTGGGGTTCACTGAGAACCCCGGGCCAGCGTCTCTCTAAGGACCCTGAGATCTGCTGTGTGCAGGAGAGAGACGCTGAAGGCCGGGCGGAGGAGCCGAGCCTGCGCTGGCCGACTAGAGTTACAAACAAACCTCTGAAAGGGACTGAGTTCATAAATCAAGGGTCGAATGCATATATTTTATGTCTATATCTTCATGTATACACATATGCATAATATGCAGATGGTGTCAACCTATGCTATAGCAGATATCTATGGTATCTGTGTGTGTAAATATGTATATCCATGCTTGCATCCGTATGTCATGTATACGGTGCATGTGTATGTATGGTGTATGTGTGTGATGTAATGTATATGCACAGTGTCTGTGTGTGTATGGGTACACACACATGCATCTTCACATGCACACATTTTTCCAAAACCACCACCAGTACCGTCACACAGAGGTGAAATACAGTACTACAACACTTTGTTTCTTTCTGCGGCACTTGGCTGGGGATTTTACCTCTCAGTCCTTGCAAAGCTTGACTGCACGCACTCCTGAGGGAGAGGCTGCTCTCTGAGGGGCCCTAAGTGGTTCAGAGTGGAGCTCTCCTCCCTTCTGGCTCTGGGTGTCCAGCTGCCTACATCCCCTTTTATCCCATGCCAGTTGGGCAGGGATGTGCCCCTCTGCCGGTCGAGTAAAATGTGGGTGGCAGGACCCCTCGGAGGACTCGAGAATGGACGTGCCCACAGTAGGACCGAGGCACCCACATCCTGAGAGAGGTCAGTGGGGATGCTTGGTGTCCCTTAAAGATGTGCTCACAGCGTGCTTTCTGCTGGGCAGCTTTATAGCACTCGCCTGTCAGGCAGGACTCAAAGCGCTGCCAGAATGGGCAGTGGTGGAAGGAAAGAAAGGAAACCTTCTAACACAGGCAGGACCTGGCCTGCCCAAGGAAGCCAAGGGCAGCTACCTCAAAGGCAGAGCAAAACACTGTGCACCAAGCCAAACCAAATCACTCATCTCCCCCCACTTGAGTTCACCCCTTTATAGTCTTAATGTCAAAAGCACTGTTGCTCTCTACCAGAGAGAAAGGGCTACCAGGATGATAAAACGACAACAAAACAAACAACATGCACCACCTACAAAGAAAGAATGGACACATAATTATTTGCACAAAGCATTAGAAAATACTGTGATATTTTATTATTAAAAATGCTGCTGAAAAGTTTATACATATGTGTCCAGCCATATATATCTTCTATCATTACTTAAGGCAAAATCAAAAAACAAAATTGCAAAATAATAACCCAATGAACCATTAAACCCTGCGTGCCTTTGAAGATCGAGAATAAAAGCCTAAGAAAGTATTTTTTTTCTTGTTTTTTTTCTCCTTTTTTTCTTTTTTCTCTTTTTTATAGATAGCAAGTATATCCTTTTTTTTTTAATCTCATAGAACTCTAGGAAGATTCTATAACCTCTTTCCATGTAGAAATAAGATATCCTTTACGATGTATTAAATTGCTTTTGCTCATAATCCTCTGTAAAAGCTAAAATTATTCACTAAACATGAACTCTGTGTCCTTATCCAAACGTCACGAGGCGGACGGACGCATGAGGGTACACACTGCTAGCAGAAGACGAAACAGATACTGGAATTCGTGTTACAAACATACAGAGCCAGCAGCGATGGGAAAGCCATCCAGTCCCTTCGCAGGTCTCCTGTTTGCTCTAAGCCTCCGGGGGATGGAACATAGCTTGCAGGAAATGGCTTGGAAAATTGCTTTAGAAGAGAATGATGAATTGGGGCCAACACATTCGCTCCATGACATGTCCCGGTCAGGAAAGGACTGTTGGTTCTTCGAGCGTCCTAAGTCGGGGTCACTACATGCCACAAGCTTATATATACAGAGAGGAACTCTTGAAATGGAACCCACATATGCAGCAGGATTGATTGCATGATATATATATATATATATTTTTTTTGTATTTCTGAAAACTCTTTTTAATTTTTTTTTTTGGGGGGACAGCTAGAGATCACACACTTTTAGCTACCACTACCGTTTTAGTGCAGGAAATTTCAAAAGTGAAAAGCTGTTGCTGTGGGGAAATGGAAGCAGCTGGACCACATTCATGCAAAAAACCTACCTGGACCGTGGTATCTAAGTCTGGATTTCTACAGCACTTCAAATCCAGACCAGTCCTCACTCCACGTTCAAACATCTTTGGCTACTGTTTCTTGGCGATGAAATCATATTTGAAGGGCAAGAAAGAAACGTAACCATGACTCTCCTGTTTCATTCCACCTTGCAACCCCCAAGACATCCCTTAGAGGAAAAATAACGATAGTAGTAGTGGAAGAAAAGGAGCCATGACAAGGGACCAATCTGAAGGTGGCAAATTCAAAGTGGGTGAATAATTTCTATTGATTTCCTTGACAGTGCAGCTCTCTGAATTACCCAGAGGACCCATTCAAAGAATTCCTCATACGGTGTCATTTGGGGATTTTTTTTTTTCCTTCTTTTCTGGGCTGTTCATTAATGGTGATTGCTACACAAATGTGCAAAAAGTGCTGTTTTTCAGACAAGCATATGTTTTATCCCATAAATGATAGGGAGATTTTTTGGAGGTGTGTGTGGGGGGCTTGGTTGCTTGTAAATAAGAGACACACTGCTTAAACAAAAAGCAAAGCTCCCTAGAGCTGATTATTTACGCTAAGCAGGTAGCCCCAAAGCCACAGCCCCTGCAGCTGTAGTGAAACACAAAGCCGTATTGACTAGGGGAGGCACAATCCTTCCAAAGACAAGCTTTCTCTCCCTTTTGGCAACATCCTAGGATGGGAAGGAACTCTTGCTAAATATATTCAAAGGGTCAGGATTACAGAATGAGACTTGTATTACGGTGTGTTTGGGTTTTTTTGTTCTCTCTCTCTCTCTCTCTCTCCCTCTCCTGTCTCCTCGCTGGCTGTCTGTATGTGTCCCTGAATTCGACATATGCCTCGATATCCTCAACTCGGGGAAACAACGTTGCGTGGGGAATTTGAGGAAGGTTGACTATACCAGAAAATAAGTTTTGAGAGGAAGAAAAAAAGATAATAAACATAACAGTCTCCCTAAGAATGTTCTGTCTCATGCATTTTGCAAAACTGGAAAAGGGGGCTCAGCCTACATGGACGGTCAGGGTTTCTCTTTCATGACACCACATCCTCTCACACATGAACTAAAAAAATCCCATTTCCTTTTTTTTTCTTCTTTAAACCACAAATTATGAAGAACCAGAGCTTTGTTTTTTGTGGGTTTGCTTGTTGTTGCTGGGGAGGAAACAAGTGGTGATATGACCAATGTATGTGTGTGTGTATGTGTATATACATATACATATATATATAAGTTCAAACTCACAGCTATATACAATTTCATTTTTTTTATTTTTACAAAGTTTCTTAAATATAGTTCAGGCTGGCAAAACAGCTCTTTGCACAGAATCTTATTGGTTTTGTTTTTCTGCATAGTCAAGTCTTTTATTTTAATAATAAAATTCTACATTTTTCCTTACAACTCTTTAGGTATGCTGGGTAAAAAAAAAATAATAATAAAAGAACGCACAGATACTCTCTTTGCTTACTTTGAGCCATCCATGGTATGGCACGTAGAGAACTCTTTTTTTTTTTTTTCCAATTGTAATCCTTTTTAAATTAAAAAAAAGTCGGAGGGCGGGTGGGCGGGCAGAGGGAGAGGAAGCTGTGGATGAGAGAGGTCTCGGGGGATGGGTGAGAAACTTTAAAGCAGCGTGGGTCGGAGAACTGTCGGCTCTTCACATTTCGTAGGGTGCAAAGACGTGGGTCTACCAGGCCAGGGAAATGTCGTCGAGGGCGGCCGGAAGAAGAGGGCTCCCGGTGTGGAGTGCCCAGGGTCTCCCAGTGTGGAGTGCCCAGGGTCTCCCAGTGCGGTGTGCACACGTTGTCTTTCCGAGTCTCTCGACGTCCGCTGCGAGAGGGAGGGGAGGCGGGCGGAGGAGAGCTATACTCGGGTGGTGGAGTGTCCGTGCGGTAAATTCGTACTGTTCTGCCCCCCACTGAAGGTGTTGAACGTGTGCAGCGGCTGCATGGCCGGCAGCGCATTGGGGATCATGGTGATGGTGTTCGGCGTCATCAATGGGATGTCGTCGGGCGAGCGGCGCAGCGTGAGCGTGTAGTCGGGGGGACAGGTGAGCCTCAGGGTGTCGTGGGCCTGCAGGGATTCACACTCGTGGTCGTGCTCCAACTGCTTCATCTGCAGGGACAGGATCTCCTCGTTCTGGATGTGCGCGATGTCGTTGGTGGTGTTCCTCTGCGGGCTGGGGCGCCGGTGCGTTTCGTGGCGCCTCTTGTCCTTCTTGTAGTAAAGGGCGGCGAAGGCCAGGATGTTGAGGAACAGCAGCGAGGCGCCCACGGCGATGGTGACGCTCAGCTCCGTGGAGTAATCGCGCTTGGTCTCGATGAGTACCGTGGTGTCCTCGGGCCCGGGTTTCTGCGCGTCCTTGGCCTGTTTCGGGCTGTTGGCGGGGGTGATGGCCGGGCGCTTGGTGGTCGGCCAGATCTTGGCCGGAGAGCGGCGGGTGCCGTAGGGGAAAGAGGTCATGTCGGGCGGGGGCACCTTGGTGGTGGTGGACACGTACTGGAAGATCTCGTTCAGGTTGTGCAGGTGGGGGACCAGCTCCAGCCAGAAAGCCACTTTGGTGGCGCGGTAGTGATCCCGCACTCGGGGTTTCAGGCCGATGTGCAGGTACAGCTGGTCCTTGGGATTGTACTTGGACCAGGCCACCTCCTCGAAGCGGTTGGGCTTGGTGTGGATGAACTTGGTGTCCTGTGGGACGGGCTGGTTTGGGTCCCTAGGAGTGGGTGACAAGAGAGAGGAATGAGAGAAACTCAGGTCTGCGCTTTCCTGTGGGTGGGGAAGACTCTAAATGCCAAGATAATTTGGATGCAGCTTGCGGCAGTTTTGTGAATGAAAAGGATGTATCCAAGCAGATACAGCCTGCTTTCATGCAATGCACTTCTATCATTTGATACTTTTTCCACACTCTTACGAGACACTTCTCAGAAGTACAAACGACCCATCGATCCGTGAAAACGTATCCAACATCTCTGGCCATTGCAGAAATGCAAATTATCCCAAGGCTGAAAAGATTCCATCTAATTCCAGAAAGAATGGTCATCTCAAAAACAGTAAATAACGTCCTGGGTGTGCTGCTGCACCCCTGTTATCCTAGCACTCAGGAGGCTAAGGCAGGAGGATCACCATGAATTCAAACCCAGCCTGGGCTGGAGATTTAGCTCAGTGTCACTGCCACCTGCCTGAAAAGCACAAGGTCCTGAGTTTGATCCCCAGTATGAAAAACAAACAAAACAAAACAAATAAACAACAAAACAAAGACACAAAACAAACCTCAAAGCTGGACTGGGCTATGTCGTGAGCTCAAGTCCAGCCTGAATGACATTGTTAGACCCTGTCTCAGAAAATAAATGGAGAGAAAAGAGAAATCAAATAATAACAAAAGCCATGGAGTCTTTGGGGAGAAAGCAACCCTGACACACTCTTGGTAGTAATGGAAAGTAGTCCAAGCACTTTCAATACCGAGATAGATATTCCTAAAATAACTAAATATAGAAATCCCATTCTGACAAGATGTTCCTCTTCTGGGTATGTTCCCAAGAGAATTAAGGGTATCGTATCACAGCGATTCATGCATAATTATGCTCACAGCAGCACAATTCATAATACTAAACTATTTGAAGCAGCCTATGTGTTCATGTTCATTAACAGATGAACAGATTGAACAATGTGGTATTTATACAACTTGGACTACTACTCTGCCACAAAAAGATAAACCTGAGTCATTTGTAGAAAAGTGGAGGCATTTTGAGACCACAATACTGAGTGAGTAAGTCAGACACATACGATGAAATCATACATAGTTTCTATAACAGAGGAATGGTTTTTAAAATGTGGTATTTATACAATGTGGAGTACTATTCTGCCATAAAAAAGATTAATTTGAGTCACTTGTAGCAAAATGGAGGCATTTTGAGAATACAACACTGAATGAGATAAGTCAGACAAATAAGCCTAAGTATAACATAGTTTCTGTTCTATGAGAAACGCAGGACATGAATAAAGAATGGCATAAAATAGAGATAATAGTAAGAAATGGGGACATAAGTCTTTTAGAAATGGGAACAGAAGGAAGAGAGGAAGGGGGGAGGCAGAAGGAAGTAGCATGAAGACATGCTGTGTACATGAAACAACTCCCTTGAAAAGTGTAAATTTTATGCATCGTCAGCATGTATTCATAAAAATAAAAATTTTGAGGAAGACGTCTTCAAAAAACAGCAAATCTTAAGCCTAGCATGATGGCATCTTCATTACATTTTCCCTGTGTTTTGCATTCACCAGTGCATGTTCAAGAATGATAAAGGAAAACTACATGCTTCTAGGAATATTTTCAGGATTTCATATCCTTTGGAAATATACTTCGTTCTTTCACTAGAAGTGAAAGAAAAGAAAGGAAGAAGGAAAGAAGGAAATAAAAAGATGGATAGATGACAGGTCACAGAGAGATAAAAATAGGAAGGAAGATAAGCTTTACAATGACAAATTATAAATACATGCATGAGTCTTTTGATCCTTATTTCAAAGGGTACTAAGCACATATTCAGACATATTTTAAAGGCTGAGTGAGAAAAAAAAGTCAAGCAACATTCCATGAAATATAAGAAGTCTGGTACAATGGCACTTTTAGATATGGTGATGTTTTTGTCCTGTCCGCACTACAAAAAATCACCACGCACGGAAGTGTGCATTAGTCTGGGTCCTAAGTGTGCTTGACACCTATGAGACAAAGAAATTATCTCATTAATTGGCTCGCAGTAGCAAAGGCAGGCTGAAGGAGAATCAGCAAGTTTTACAGATAACCCACAAAACTGAGCAACTCTGGGCAGATGGCTATTCTCATGTCTTCTGTTCATTGTGACAGTGAGTTTAGCTGTAAAACAGCTCGTCATATAGGTTATAAGGATTTTGAGATGATGTGTGACCCAGGAAAGAGCGTGACCCCCGAGACACTGACATGCTGAATTAAATATCTTGGGAGTCACAAAGCCCTCCACGGTTCCGAGTGCATTATCACCCAAATTCAAAGTCGACCTTCCTTAGCAGGGAGGTCTGGGAAATTCCTATTTCATTCCACAGTTGAAGGCCAGGAGGCAGAATGGACTCATGGAAGATTTGCCATTTAACATGCAATGCACAGATTCAGTCACACCATTTGGTTTTCCATGCTGTGAAAATAATCAATCTCATCCATCCATCAATCAATCTTTCAACAATCAATTTTTTGAATTTCTGTGCTCTCCTCCCCCACCACCACCCTGTACTTGGGATTGAGCCCAGGACCTTCATGTTGAGCTACCTACATAGTCCTTTTTATTTTATTTTTAGTATTAACTTTTTTAAAATTTTGAGACGAGATTTCACTAAATTACTCAGTTGCTCAGCCTGCTAAGGAACTTCCAATCCTTCAGCCTTTCAGGGTACTTAGATTCCAGATATAGATGCCAGCACATGCAGCTTTCCAGGTCTCTAGATTGTACTATGAAAGCTTGAGTAAGTTCTTCAGCCTCAGTAGGATTTACTTTACCGATGTGATTTGCCACTAAGAATATCAGGCTTGGGGGATAGAGAAGAACCTCAAAAAAGAAAACAACAACAAAAAACACCCAAGTAAAACACGTGGGGAGCAGTAAAAAGGCAAGAAAGAAATAGTAACTACCATCTTTAGATACATACATTAAAACAGTGCTAAGGAAGGAAGCCTGTGGGGTCATGATGTGTTTGTTGGCCAGTATATATATGTGGCTTTCAACATATGCGCTCCGTGTATGCAAGTATCTTGCCTATGATACATTGCACTCGAGTGCAGTGTAAGCCATTGTCTCTCTTGAAGGTTACAAAGCCCTTGATTTATGATGCAGTTGTGAACTGGTGAACATATCCTCATCTGAAAATATCTTAATAGCCAGCATCCTGGGAATACTGATCACAAACTGGCAGCCCGGGAGGGGGAGCAATGTGAAAATTCAAAAGCTGCTATGGCACGCATATTGGTTTTGTAGAACTATTCAATTAAAAGGTAGTACGTAGGACCATTCAGGATGAATCAAACCAGTATATGTGACAACCATCTGTAAATTGCAGGGTGTATAATATACGCGAGTATTCTGGGTGTTCTATTCCTTGTAGCATGTTATTCAACACCTGTATACCTTACATGGAATATATAGAAACAGACTGCATACTGTCTTTTCAGTCCAACAGTATATGTAGTAAGCTGGGCATGGTGGCTTAGGCCTGTAATCCTAGCACTCGGGAGGCTGAGGCAGGAAGATCGCTGTGAGTTTGAGACCAGCCTGGCCTACCTAGTGAGTGCCAGATCAGTCTCAACTACATAGTGAGACCCTGTCTCAAAAAACAAAAACAAAAACAAAAAAACCAACCCCCCCAAAAAAACCAAAAAACAATATATGTAGTGTCTATATTTCATGCTGTGTATAGTGTTTACAACTGCCTTGCCTTCTCTATATACTTCTTGCATTCTATTTACTGTATAAAGGTAATTTTTCTATATATAAACCTATATATGTTACAAAACCTTATACAGACAATTAAAGTTTACCTACATGGTTAAACTATGTACACGCTAATTAATGTGATTTTGCCTTCACTAATAAAATGAACACACACACATATACATATATATGAAATGTTATAGGTCTTCATATCATGAGTTTTCTTATTTAGTTACAAACATTAACATATTTAAATTCAGTTGATTATGTACAGGTACAAATTGCATAGGGTGAATATGATGCTTGTATCTCTCTAAAATGTACCAATAAAAGTTAAAAATACTAAAGTAAGATATTTGATTGTTACTTACCACTTTGGTATGTGTACACGGTTTTTGAAAATGAACGATTGAATACAATACCTCTTTTATCTTTCATCTATTTGCTGGTGTATATTTTAATTTTTTTCTTTCTTTAAGTGAAATATGGCTTGTCAAAAATTTTAAATCTGTCTTTATTGTTTTAAAAGGAAATGGAGGGAGGGGAGGGAGGAAAGGGGGATGAAAGAAGAATTGAGAAAAAAGGAGAAAGATCTTTTGCATATTGGAAAGGGAACAAGAGAGGGTGGAAAACAGGACGGAGGAAAACGGAAGGAGTTGAAGGAGTTAATGTGCGTCGTGTGCACGTACCAAGTTCCCATGACGACTGTAATTATTAGGTACTGCAAACATGCCCTTGTGACCAATGTCCAAAAAGAAAGAGGGAAAGGATTCCCATTATCCATCTCCATGGGTCTAATTCTGGCAGTCGGGACAATCTCATGGAGAACTCTCATTAATCACTGGGAACCCAGATGAGAACAGAATATTCTGGTCGTGTTGGCTGATAGGTGATGTTTGAAGGAATGCCGTGTATATTTCGGAGGTAAAGAAACACCTTTATTCTGTCCTCCAAGAAAAGAGTGCTGGGATTGGAGCACACAGAAAAAGTCAGCTTTAGCCCGATGCAGTTTATTATTCAAGTTCTTGGAGATGCACAGCGAGACTTCTTAAACCAAGATAACCTCTCAGAGATTTTGAAACCCCTCACTGTCCTCCTTGCCAAACACTCCAATGACAGGAGGATCTGTATGTGGGCTTTTGCTGTTTATATTTGAGACTATATTTCAGTGTACAAAGTGTTATAGTTCCCCTGTGCAGAATGAAGGATTATGATGAGGAACAGAGGAAAGAAATACACACAACCTTGTCTTCCCCGCAAAGAGGCTCAAGACATAGCTTCCCCTGTATTTTACAACACTCCACGTGCTCTCCCACCCGCTCTCTTTTATGTAAGATATGATCTTGACAGCAAGGTCAAATGCATTTCTAAGACTTGTGGTTCAATTCATTTGTTACAGATACATATTCTGATTTCTGTAAAAAATATTAGTGAGCCTGGCTATCAGATGCCTTGTGCAATAAAAAAAAAAA
>NW_022900951.1:2679760-2762730 GCF_012274545.1 Fukomys damarensis
TTCATTTGTTAGATACATATTCTGATTTCTGTAAAAAATATTAGTGAGCCTGGCTATCAGATGCCTTGTGCAAAAAAAAAAAAAATATCCTAACACTTAAAAGCAATGTAAGAATAAACTATCTGGTGTTACTTTTATGTGTGTCTAGGGTGTGCAGTACCTCAACCCAGGCATCAGGTGGCACCGGAAGGCCATTTAGTGTAGAGTGACTTTTGATCATTTGTAGGAAAATTGATGCGCCTTGAGCCTATAATGTTAAATGCAAGAAATCAGACCTACAGCTTAACTACCGCATGGTTTCTCTTGGATGAGGAACCCAAAGTATTAAGTAGATGAAAAAGTGGGGTGAAAAACAGACTTTAGGAAACAGGAAGTTACACGTTCAGCATCCGGGAAGGGGACTGGGAGATGGAGGGAGACTCTGGACGGAAGGGAGAAGAGGGGACATGAAAAGAATTAAAATCTGTTATGTACATGTACCGACTTCCCATGAAGAATGTAATCACTCTGTACTAAAAACATGGACTACTGAAAAGGAATCCAATTTAGCCTGCACTTCCTGTCAGCCTTTTTTCTCTCTCTCTTGTTTCCAAAGGTGTTGCAACGGTGATATAAAGTAATCAGAAGTACCTGCAAAGTAGACTCTGCATTAAAAGCGATCAAAAGAAAAACAAAACAAAACACTTGACGATGTCAAGATTATATTACTGGGCATAAATTTAAAAATAAATTCCGATACATGCTCCTTTTATTGCTCCTGAAGTCTGACTTTCCCATTTCTGAACATTAATTGTACTGAGGGTCACTGATGTGAAAGGATTGATTAAAATCCACGGACACTCAAGACGTTAACAAAGATCATTACCTTGTCGTTGACTTCTTCCAAAGAGAAATCAGACTGAATTGCCATCTCTTCTCTCCTTCTTGTCTTCCCTCTATTTTTCTTCCCTTCTCTCCCTCCCTCTTTTCTGTCTTTCCTTCCAACTATCCATCCATCCATCCATCCATCCATCCCCTTTGCTTTTCCTTCTTATTCTCAGAGACTTTAGCAATCAGAAAAACCTAATGACAATTTCTTGTCTTGTTTGGATTGCACTCTATTTTTAGCAGTTGTTACATTAAAGCTTCAAAGAATGAGGCTAGCTTCTCATTCCAGTAACTCACAGAAAGCTCATTTTCAAAACATGCAAGACACACACATACACAAGCTTGTGTTTTAAAGAAAGTTTGGATAAGCGGTTGATACAGGAAGTATGTAGCTATTGGTACAAGAAGTACATAGCTGTTCACACAGGAAGTACATGGCCATTGATACAGGAAGTGCATGGCTGTTGACACAGGAAGTACATGGCTGTTGACACAGTAAGTACTTGGTCATTGATACAGGAAGTCCATAACAGAGGTGGATTCTCATGTAGGGAGCCCAGAGCAGACCAGGGCAGCACATAGGGGAAACCATCATGTAAATCCTGTTTCTAGAGAATGAAAATCCAGTCTGACTTAGTTCCCATGGAAAAATCAGGCATGGACCTGCCTACAGTATGTAGGCTTCATTTGGGAGTCCCCTCAAATTAAGATACACTGAACTCCTGTCAGGTTGGGTGGCACAAACCTGTCATTGCAGCCCTCAGGAGGCTGAGACTGAACCATGAGTTCAAGGTCAGGTTGGAATACATAGTGAGTTCAAGACCAGCCTTAGGTACATAGCAAGCTCCCATTTTGACAAAACAAAGAGTGACAATGAGAACAACAAAACCATCTCCAAAAACAAAATAACGACCACCAAGCAGGCTTACTGAACTCCTAACCTCAGGAGGTGATCTTAGACTGATTTAGGCTCCCAGTAGATGTAAGAGGTTAAGGGGAGTCTGTCTTGGATTGAGAAGTATTGCATGTCCTTCTACAGGATGGGTGTGGTTTTTGAAGTAGGAACGTGGAGGACAGCAAGAAGGGAACTGTCTCAAGTTGGGGTGCAGTTGTAAACAATGGAAAGTCTCTCTTCTAGGAAACCAACTAGGAGCAAGCAACTGTCCCCTCAAGAGCATTAAAATGAGCTCAGACCTCTTTTGTAAAGAGGGAGTGGTGGGCCTGGTAGCTTCCTGCACTGTGAGATGGTAACTTTCTGCCATTTTGTAAACATTGCATTTCTGTGTTATTTATATTATAATACAGATTGCAAGCCTCATGTGGAGCTGGTTGCATCTACTGTACATAATACATCTTAATTCTTTTTTCTCTTCTTCCTGACCTGTCCCTCCAGCTCTTGACCCCTCTCCCTTTTGCAGAAGATCTCTCTCCAAGTTCCCTGTTATCTTCTTTTTATTTTACTCTTTAGTTCATTTGTACATTGGCTTCCTCATATGCAAGGAGACATGTGATATCAAAGCCTGTGGTCTGACTGATTTGACTTAACATCGTGATCTCAAAGTACATCCGGTTTCCCACAAATGACTCCAGCTCATCCTTCTTCACAGCAGAGTAGTACTCCACTGTGGGCAAATACTACATTTTCTTTATCTATTCATCTGTTGATGGACATGTAGGCTGCTTCCGAGGTTCAGCTGCTATGAGCTTTTTGGTATAAGCATGGGTTTGCATGGAACACTGCAGGATGATGTCCTTAATTCTTTTCGGAAGATGCCTGGGAGGGGCAGAGCTGGGTCATTTTGATAACCCACAGTTTTTGACCTCTCAGGCAGCCCTAAGAAGTTAAACAAAAAGCATTACTTTGAAAACTTGTGCTTCCTCATTTCTTGGTTGAAGAAATAAATTTTGTCTCCTGGGCAACCATAAGTCTTGCATGTCTACACCACCTTCCATCCCTCCTATCATTCTGGTGGCTTTTCTTAGATCAGATGTATAAAGCTGGCATTTCTAAGGTTGGCGTTCTTATGATATATTTTTCCCATTCTATCTGTTTTTTTAATTTTTGTTTTGTTTTGTTTTTCATTACCGAGGATTGAACTCAGGACCTTGCATTCAGAAACCAGGCATGGAACCACTGAACTAAATCCCTGGCTCTCTATAAAATTTGTGTTAAGACCATGCTATTAAATCAGTCCTTGTCAAGAAATAAGAAAGTCAAAGAAAAAGAAGACCAAATGAGAAACACTGTACAAATTTTGCTTGCTGAAAATCTCAGCACTGGAACTCTGGCATCCCCAAAGCCACCCCGCAGTACCGCGTGGGACCGAAGTGCTGCTAGTTGTCTGATTCCGACATTTGCCTCGGCAAAACGGAAATTTGCCATCATTCTGGCTCATGAGCCTCTCCAGTTTCCATCTGGGACAAGGTGATCAAGGTTAGTTAGCAAAGGACAGGGAGGTGGAAGAGACAGAGACCTCATCAGTTTTTAAAATTATGTTATTCAGGAAAGGTGGCCTTCTGTTCGTAGCCTCCTAAGATAATTGGGTTTCATTTCTCAACTGTATATTGTTAGGTGCTTAGTAGAATGTAGGTTGATCCCATTTATGTGCTTCTTTTGCTTCTTTTATATTTTCTACTACACTGAGGCCAATAAATTACATATATATATATATATATATAATTATACACACATATATATAATTATACACATATATACTTGCAGATATCTGCATAGATTTGCATACAGACATATTTATAAATATAAGATATATATAAATAAATATATCTATAAATATAAGATATATATTATATAAGGATATAGGTTTCTGTTGTTTTAATGAATTAACATCTATCTTTGTCTCTATCTCTCTCTGTCCCTAAACATAGAATCAGTTCTTTGTGTCTGAAATTTCTACATCTACAAATTCAAAGAACCATACTGGAAAACGATGTGGAAAAAAGATTTGTCAGAACTGAGCCCACAGAGATGTTCCTCGCCTTTCCCTAGCCCCCAACAGTACAAAGTAACAATTGCACGGACACTACTTACCTTGAATGAATCATTTCAACTCAATTAGCGGTGAGATAAGGGGTTGTGCCAATGTTCTGGATAAATTTGCTGGTGTGTGTGTGTGTGTGTGTGTGTGTGTGTGTGTGTGCATGTGGGCACATGTACGCAGATACACCCATGCATCTGCATACATGTCCAATATTAAGACATATATGTTATTTATCCATGCATGTGTGCAGAAACACACACAGTAGTCTTTCTGTGTAAGGGTTAGGGGATTTGCTTATTCTTATGGCTGTGTACCGAGTGCAGTATCCAAAGAGGTACTGGCACCTCAGTAAGCCTGTTATTTAGCCAATGAAACGGGGTCCTAACGAGACTGGAAATTCTGCGGTCAGCTTGGTCAACTTTGTGACAGTCATACAGAAGAACCTGCAGAATTTTCAATCAGCTCCTAGCTATCAAATTTTAAATTTCTTCTTCTTTTTTGTTTTTTGTGGTCCTGTGAATCGATCTCAGGACCTTGCGCTTGCAAGGCAGGCAGAGGAACCACTGAGCTGAATCCCTGGCCCTTGAATCAAAAAACCTTGTGACAAAAAACTATTTAGGAGTAAAACCAAATGAGTTTCAGGTTGAGGGAACAGCTGCGTGGCAGACCCCTTCCTTAGCTCATAAGTGGTCCTGGGTTCGATCCCCAGCACTGCGAAAAATGGATTCCCATAGTGGTTGGATATATATTTTTTTAAAATGAGTGATTAGTGTTGTGTGTGTGTGTGTGTGTGTATGTTTGTGTGTGCAAGCCGTGAATGGAAGCTGATCCCACTGAGGGACAAGAGCCACGAGCTAGGCAAGGAACAGGACGATACCCAAAGGAGAACATACCCGGTCTTGGCAAAATTGGTCCAGTAAGTCATCACCACGGCACTCAGCATCACGTCGTTCTTGGAGAAGTTACAGCTGAAAAGCTCTGTGGGGCCGATCATGGGGATGCCGAAGACGTAGGGGACCTCGTCCCCGTGCGCCGAGTCTGCCCAACTGGGCTTCATTTCGCTCTGACAGTGGTGGTAGAAAGCGTAGAAGTAGGTGGGCGAGCCGTACTGCGCGTGGAGGTCGGCGGTGGCCACCGCGGGGGCCACCCACTGGTGGTCGGTGAAGAGGGCCACCAGGGTTTTCCGGCGAGTTTCCGGGTTCTCCTTGTCAGCCCAGTCCGTGTACATGAACTTGATGGTCTCCCGCAAGGTGTCTTTGCCCTCGGGGTAGCCGTAGAGGTTGTCCACGAAGTTGGACACCGAGAAGTCGAAGTCGTTGGGGGTCACACCGTCCTCGCTGTCCACCATGCCATCCACGAACTTCAGCCCCTCTCCCTGGTTCACCCCCAGCATGATGTCGTAGTTGAGGAACTCGCCCTGCTCCATGAGGATCTGGGGGTCGTCGGGGATGACATCCCCGTCGATGACGGGCCCGAAGGCAATGTGGTAGGTGGCGGGGGTGATGGCCTGCTGAATGAGTTCTTTGTAGTTCTTGTTCCGCAGGCATTCCACCATGTCCGTGGTGTCCAGCATGTTGCAGCCCACTTTATCTGCCAACATCCGAGTATATTTGGCAGGCTGGTAGTTCACCGCCCAGCTGGACAGGGCCGTGCCGCTCTGGATGATGGCCTTCTGGAACAGACCTGCAGGTGCAAAATTGTGGACATGCAAATGAAAACCCGCGGGGAGGGGGCAGGAAAGTAGCTTTTCACCGGGAAGAAGGCTCCGATTGTTGGGAGTTTCCGCGTGGAGAGGCATTCAGCTCTATCTGGGCTGCTCTGACCCTTGGTGTTTCCCATCCCCCCTTGGGCTGGACGCTCATTTTGTGGGATGTTACTCTGCACACACACACACACACACACACACACACACACACAAATACAGATATTCACATGGATGCATGGATATACACACACATCGGCGTTTAGAAAATGAAACCGTGCTGACATTTTTCTTACAGCAGTAAAAGGAACCAACCGGAATAGGCAGAATTAAAACATGCAATTCATTTCTGATTTCAGCATTTGCTGTAGGTTTGGAATCCACATTTGGTGCACAAAAGATTCTCTCCCTGGAAGTTCCTTTTGCTAGATGTTATCATTCCACAGAGAGATAGAAATGGTGACAGGTAGAGACAGAGGAGACAGAGACAGAGACGGAGATAGAAAAACACAGCATTCATGAATGAATACACACCCACCACAGTTTTACAACAAAGGTCAATCGACTTTTTCTGCAGCAATAAAAACAAGTGCAATTAGTGAATCTTTCATAATCTCGTGTAGATTTCAAATCCAGCACACATGCAAAAAAAATTCTCAGCACCAGCGAACCCAACCCCACCCCTTTCTCTAATAACATGCCTTGTATCAGGATGATGTTAAAAGTTCTCCGGAGGGGTCGGGGCTTTGGCCACGCAAGCACAAGGGCCCAAGTCTGATCCCCGGTAACGCCCCCCAAATAAATAAAATTTTTAAAAAATAAAAGTTCTCCAGGGATTGACAGCAGATAGAAGCTAAAAAACACATACAACTCTGGGATGGGAAAGAAAAATCCCATGGCATTGATTTTAGATTGGGAATTTAGGGCTGTTGCTTTTCCAATCAAAATTAGCTCATTACTTGATGACCTGTTCCATTACGTATTCAAAATCAGTAGCTCAGCTTGAAGAAATCTTAGTGTATTTGCTGCACAAGTGAGCACAGTTTAAGGGCATCTTACACTGAGTATTCGAAAATACATATATGTCTGTATGTCATTTATTTCCAAATCGCACTCATTTTCAATTGGGAATTTTCTGTATTTTATTCTGGTCTCTTAGTGTCAACATGAAGCGAGAAACTTGATGAGTACTGGGCAAGGTGAGGAGTGGAACTGTGGATTTAAGTCTTAAAGTTTTCTCTGAGATCGGGATGTGGCACGTTTGTGCTGCAGGATAAAACAGGATAAAAGAGGAACCTATCCTGCCTTTGCATGAATTTCCCCATGACTCCAACCCTAAAGAATGCAGCACTCATCCCTGAGTTCAGTAATTGACACCCTGATGGCTGGAAAGGTCCTGGAAGCAGGCAGGCGCGTGGGAAATGTGATTGCCATCAGGAAGATGTGATTTTAAAGTCTGGGAGATTGCCCACAGGGGACACACAAGCTGGGGAAGTTAAATCTATCTGGCTTTGCTCAGTGTGACATTAAAGCCCACATTAGCATCATTGCTTTCAGAAGCTCACCCGCTCTGACGTGTCAGGCTATGAAGATTGGTACTTTAAAACACCTAAAAGGAATCCTGTCATCATTTGGCCTGAAACAATCAAAAGGTAAAACAACCAGAACTAGAAATGTGGTGTGAGACAGAAGAAGGTGTTTCTTTTTTTCTCTACTCACAACTCATTGAAGAAATTTGGCAGAAATAGATACTAGAGAGATGATAGATAGCAGGATAGATGGTGCGATAGATAGGAGATAGATAGATAAAGGAAACATTGGAAGACAGATACGTAAAGGATGGGCATGCAGATGGGAATAAATACACAAAAGATTTATGACATATGGAAGGACAGAGGACAGATGATGGATAGATAATAGAGAGGTAGCTGATATTGGAAACATGGAAAGAGATACATACATAAAATGTTGGACATGTAGATATGAGAGTTGAAGGTACAATCGGTGCACCATGTATGGAAAGATAGGTGATAGATAGACAGGTGATAGATGGATAGATATTAATAAAGCACTACTTGCCTCCTACAGACATAGCATGGATTTACTACAAAAACTGAAGAGAAACCATTCCTTCATCATTCAATCTTTAAAACGGAAATTATGGTAGCGTAATCACTGTGCTAATAACTAGTACAATACTATTTTTCAAACTCCTTTTTTCTGCTTCTTAGAGTTCCTTTGTGCCCAGTCTTGCTCCATCTAGGAACTGCTTTCTGAAGTGTTTTTCAAACTCTCCTATCTTCTGGGAGCAATTCCTGAATCCCTGCTTCCTTGATTAAGTCTTCACTGGGCCGTATTAACCCCTCCCTGGGCAGTCTTTCAGCTTTGCCTCTCATGTTTTGGCCAAGATGCTAACAGTTGGATGGATGTCTTTGAAAAGTGTGCTTTATCCATGTTTGCTTTGATTTCAGGAGACTAGAGAAGTAGAAATAGAATTCTGAAGACAAGAAACCTGGCCTTGTATCGCTGTCACTGTCATTATCACGAGGGGCATTTTGATGCTTTCTGTGGGCTCCGTGGAGAAATGTAGAACAGCAAGGCTTTCCCAGACCGTAGTCACCTCTAACCCATTGATTCCAATAATCACCACCTTTCTCCCTCCAAGGAATTTGGCTTCCCTGTATTTCATTACAGCTGAAGCTGGCCTGGGTTCCTTTTTACAGAGTGAACCATGATTATGTGTGCAGGGCAGAACAAGGATCTCAACAATTTTTATTTGGTTGCTTTTTTTTTCCTTGGTGGTACCAGGGATCAAACTCAGGTCCTTGAGCTTGTGGGGCAGGCGTTGGAACCACTGAGCTAAACCCCTGGCCCTCAACAATTTTTAAAAATGTGTTTGGAATTTAGATGAGGCATGGTTCATCCATCGGATCTTCGTGCTTTTTGTTTTATCTTTTTTATTTTATTTTATTTGGTGCCAGGAATCAAACTCAGGGCCTTGCGCTGGTCAGGCAGGGGTGGTGCCAGTGAGCTATGTCCCTGTCCCCTGTTATATTCTTAAACTGGTTCCATATTTCTGACCCACTTTCAATAAGTTTTTATGGTTGATTTTTTGCTCTTTACTTCCATATGTTTGTGGTACACGATCTATCTGGATTCTGTATAGGGAACAGATACAAAACATGCCTAGTCCTCATAATTTTCACGTCCCTTTCCCCTCAAAACAGCCTGGTGGAATTTTCAGTCTGATGCACAATGGGTGCGGCAAAAGAAAGAATCCAGAAATTCAGATACCAGAGAAAGAAAAAAAAAAATCATTGATTGCATCTTTTAAAAAAATAATCCAGGGACACACATCACCAGAAACTAGTCCAAACTGTTACAAAAAGCCAAGAGAAGAATGTGAAAGGATCACAGACCATAACAGCATCCACTCTTAAAGACTCTGGTGGTGCTTGCTTCTAATCCCAGCTACTCAGTGTCCTGATGCAGGAGGATCCCAAGGTCAGCTGAGGGAATTTAAAGAACCCCTCCTAAAAAATAAAATCAGAAGGGGCTGGGGCTGGAGCTCTCCAGTAGTAGAAAAGCCCCGGGTTCCATTTCCAGTACCGAATAAAACAAAAACAACCAAAAATGTACCTATGGACTTCTTTCCACCTCTGCCTATAAAATGCCTCGCCTTGGGGGCAAGGGATTTAGCTCAGTAGAGGCCGCTGCCTGCTTTGCAAGCATAAGGTCCAGAGTTTGACCTCTGGTACACAAAAATAAAAAGGCTCTCTTTCACTTCTTGTGACTTCTCTTTTGAGTCTCTCGTGTGACAGCCTGCAGCCTCCCTTGCCGTGGGGACAGGTACACTTGGTCTCCACTTGGACCCTCAGAAACAGCTGGGGAAGACCCGACACAGGAATGCTGGGCTGGGCCGGCTGCTCACTATTTCCCTGAGTCACTCTCCGTGAGTTCTTGAATGTGTTTCTCTTTGCTCCTGCTTATTCCGCACTAGTACGTTTTTTTGGTCTACATAAAGGGAGAGAGAGAGAGAGAAAAAGTATGAGAGAGGCAGATCTTTTGTAAACCGGAAGGAAGCCAAGCGAGGGAGAGACGGAGGAGACCAGATCGGGGAGGATGTCAAAATATTGAGGATTGTTCTCTACACGTACCATGAGGAATTTATCGTGTACTGCAAACATGGGCTAATAAGAGTAAACATGAAAATATATTTTCTTTCAGAAGATGCCCAGAAATGGCCCGATAGAGAAATGTCTATAAACTCTAGGACTAAAGCTGCCCGTGGGATGTGCTTGCACTGCCAACAGAGGGGTTTTCCTTCTGGTTCCCCCCGGGGGGGTGGGTTCTGCGCTCACTGATTTACTCCTGCTCGGAGGAGGACAGGTGCGGAGAGCTCTGTCCGGCGTACGCAGAGAATTTTAACGCCTTTAGTCTCTGAACCGGACATGGCGATAGATCCCCTGCCTCAATGGCGCAGGCACTGTGCTCCGTACTGAAAGTCACCAAGAAATGACTTGAAGCTTAAGACCGAGTGTACCCGGGCTCACAGGATACGTGCACCATCTTGGACAGGAATTGGAAGGCCTGAGGCCCTTCACTCCCTTACTGTGCATTGGAATCACTTTCCAGGCGACTGCAAGCGGGGACTGCATTTCCTTCAGCTTTACCATAGATGCTAACAAAGCTTAAGATGGACCAAACGATGGGAGAATGGAAAAAAGAAACTATCACATACGGGTTTCTAAAGAAGTCACTCTGTCATCGTAACTAATATCTTATCGTTCTAAATTTAAATTGGGGGGATTTAGTTCAGTGGGCCTGGACCTGCCTCTCAAGTGCAAGGTCCTAAGTTCAATCCCTGGTGCACACAAACACACACACAAACACACACACACACACACACAAGCAAGTTATAGTCTGGAGTGAAGGAACATAGGAAGATGCCCGCAGTCCCAGCACTTTGGGAGGCTGAAGCAAAAGTATCTCAAGTATGAGCTCCACCCTGGCAATTTAGAGAGATCCGATTTGAAAATTTAAAGAATGGGCTCAGTGTGAGAGCTCTGGGTTTGAGCTCCAAGACAGCAAAGAAATAAAAACAGTGAATTAAAGACCTGGGATGTAATTTGCCGGTTGAGCGTTTGGCTACCCAGCCAGAGGCCCTGGGTTCCCTGCCCAGTACCACAGGCCAGGGAAAGTGAGGTGGGAAGAACAGAGATTGTGGAATGCAGCGGATAGGATTTTTTGTTCAGGTTCCCAATCCCGCCCTGCAACTCGGGGTGATCTTAGCGGAGCTCAGGGCAGGGCTCCTGTTTGAGTCTGCAGCCCCACCCCAGGGCAGGCCGGTTACCTTCTGAATAGTGCGACAAAGTCAGCAGACTGACACAGGAGGCTCCGGCCCCAGACCCAAAGATGGTCACTCTCTTGGGGTCACCACCAAAAGCTCCCACGTTCTCCTCGATCCACCGCAAGGCTTGGATCTGGTCCAAGAGTCCGTAGTTACCTTTCGCCGCCTGGTCCCCGGTGCTTAAAAACCCTGCAAAAAAAAAAAAAATAAAAATAAAAAGGACCCAGGGTTGAACATGTAGCGCAGTGGTAGAGCACATGCCTAACATGCCTGAGGACTTGGGTCAAATCCAGCACCACAAATAAAAACGAGCAAAATCACAACCCTGGGTGAGCTAGGTATAAACACCGAGAAGCACTTCACCAGCTCTCTCCCCTCTTTGTAAAGGTGTCTTAACTCTTTCTCACCTGTCCGTTCCCTCTCTGCCCTGCCACCCCATCGATAGAAACAACCTTGCAGGTAAATTCTTCAGAGCAGAATTATATTACACATACACCCCAGTGAGCATTCCTTTTGGAATTATAATAAAATACCTCCCTTATGGGAACGCACGTGGCTGCAACGGAGGACAGGGGCTGAGGATTTAGCGTAGCTCAAAGGTCCTGAGTTCAAATCCCAAATCCCAAAAAGAAAAAAAAATCAATTAAATGAAAAATAAAATAAAAAATAGAGGACAAAAGTGGTCTAAAATCTTTACAGTACAATAGTAGAACATATGTTATAAATTGCCTAGCATGCATGAAGGCGGTGGGTCCAATCTCCAGTACCCCAAGAACCAAGCTCTCTCTTTTTTTTTTTTGCTCACAGTTTCATTTTCTCAGGAAAAAAAAAAAAAAAGGAAAATGGAACAGGCTCCTCCAGGAAAATTTTCAAGGGGAAAAATAATGCTTGTAGGGTGAGGAAGTCTGAGAAAGGGTGTGTATGTGTGCAAAAATAACATAGGTCGAGTTTGTTCCATTGAGTGGGTAAGATTTGAAAATAACTCCTTTTGTTGCTTATGTGTCACAGTAAATGACAGGCATCTTAGAATCCCATCTGAAGTTAAATTCCTACCCATCTCTCCCTCCAAACGCCTCTGCCTCTTTTTTCTTGAGCTGGAGGTGGAACCCGAGGCCTGGCACGCACTAGACAAGTGCTTCCCGCCTTTTCTTGTTATTTAGAGAATATGTTGGTGTTTCAGACCCTCACGTACTATTCCATAATCTCACCCAGAAGCCAGTGCAACCCCCTAACCTAATGCCCAACACCACGCACTGGTGGTTAGGCAAGGAGTTTTCTCTAAGCCAACCAACTTAGTTTCACCCAAGGTGTGAATGCTCCCTCAGAATTTTTCTTTCTGCATGATTACATTTTCCCCAATTTCCACGTGTTCCACCCAAGAGAGGTTTCCTCATTCATTGAGCAGAGTGGCATATATCCTGTGCTCCCAGCACTCTGGGAGGCTGAGGCAGGAGGATCCCAAGCTCATGCTCGAACCGGACAACTTAGGAACAAAGTGAGACCCTCCCTCAAAACAAAGAAACAAACAAAAAATTTAAAAAAGGCCAGGATGCAGTTTAGTGTGAAGGCTCTGCATTCAATCCTTTGGACCTCAGAAAAAGAACTGTTGAAGTCATGATCAACTCCAGGTCAAATTTGTATGAAGATGACCCCCCTCTGAGCTCCTGCATAGCATAAATCCAAAGATTCTCTCTTGGAATCACATTGCCACCCCAACTAGATGAATTTCAGGAATCTACATACAGGCCACCAGCTTCCAAATCCTAAAACCAAGTAAGTCAAGGATGGGGCTGAGGACCAAGAAAGCCAACGAGCTTCTCTTGGAAGCATTTCTCGATTTTCAGCGATCCAAGCCAGAGATCACAAATGAACGGGTGGCTCAGAAGAAAGCCCCACACGACTTTTGGTTCACAAAACGCAATAAAAATTCCAAAGCTCAGGCCGGGCTGCCAACCCCCGTTTCTTACAACACAGCCACAGAATGGTGCATTGTAAATGAATCCCGTGGGTCCAGCCTCCTTCCTTCCTCGAAGCAAATGCATGTAGGATGAGCTGTGATTTCCAAGAGTCGAGAATTCACTCTCCCCAGCCCTTATTCGATTAGCAATCACTGATTACCGATTCATGCCCAAAACGTTCGGCACACAGCACGAATCCTCCCTCTTCTGCGCTCAGAACACAACTCCTGATTTGGAGGGGACACCCCCACACACGTGCTAAGTAGATAGGTGTTTGGTCACCCCAAAGTCAGTGCCCTGTAGTGACTCTAAGACAGAGTTGTCTTCCCCCTTGGAAGAAAGACGGGGTTTGTGCCAAAGGGTCCGGTACCCTTCTGGCAAAACGAATCTGTGTTGAACTCTTTTCTTTACTCCCCTCTTCCCTTCTCTACGCTAGTGGAAGAAGGATCTAATTGCTAATTTGAATTCTGCAAAAGAGAGGGAAATCTGCAATCCGATGTCAATCCTGAGTCTTTATGGTATCATAGTCCTCCCCAGCCCCTAGTAAAATTCGACGGCTCCAACTGTAAAGCTGCTGCAGGTTAAGAAGTATCCCTTACTCCTGCACCTGTGAGGTGGGTCATTGTGATGCTGAATTCCTTCCAAAGAGTAAACATGTTGGCCACGGAAACCAGTGCTTGCATGTTTAAATTTGGAGGGAAAAAAAAGGTAAATGTGGTGCTGTGGGAAACTGGTGTCTCCACAGTTTTTGCTATGGAATCTTCATTAACTGAACTATTGAAAGATTTTCCTTTTTCCCCCCTTCGTTTTTGCTTGGCCACGCAGGGGCTCAGACTCAAGACTGTGATAAAGTGAGGCAAACAGTCTTCTTCCACTGAGCTACACTCTAGCTTTGTCTCTTTTTCTTCTCTTTTTAAAACTTAAAGCATCTACCAGATGCAGTTACATCTCTGGTACGGGAGGAAAGAGAACGATTTTCTTTTCTTTGCAGTTGTTAGCATTCAGGTTCCGAGCCGCGGAGCGCGGTGCTTGGTGTGAATCAGACTTGAGATGTGGGGAAGATGACAAACATGGTAGTAAGTGTGGGTCAGAGGAAAAAAATGCTTATTTTCCAAAGATACAGAATTATCAAGCTGTTGGCATCGCTGTATCCAACCGAAGCTGGATGCATCTACGTGAAATCAAGGAGATTTTAACTCAGCAGAAAGAATGGTCACCCAGAAAGCAAAACCAGCCCAGCAGTCCATCAACTGGAGACTGGATAAGGAAAATGTGTGAGTTTTTAAAAGGATAAAATGGCATACTACTGAGCCATAAAGAATGGGAAACTGAAGTCATTTATAGCTCATAGGACGCACACTGAGGTGATGCTCTCAAGTGAAATAAATAGGACACACATGTAAATACTGAACAGTTTCTCTGCTGGGAGAAACTGAAAGTGTAAATGAGGATCAAAATGTATAAAAGACTGTGTGAAATAGGAAGAAAAGATCCAACGGGGGAGGGGAGGTGGGAGGAGTTGGGAAAGGAACGAAGGGAAAAGAAAATAATACAAGAAAAGAAAAAAATGGAAACAAAGTGTAAACGGGAAAGAGTGGAGGGGTGAAGGGAGGGCAGGGGAATGGGGAAAAATAAGAACCAAGGTCCATCATGCCAAGGTACAAATTCCCAATGCTGAAAGGCATCATGTAGCGTACCTACAACATACCAATTTTAAAAGAAAACAAATCATAACAAATGCCCGGGAGGCTAAGGGGCAAAGCCTGCACTCCTACATTATTGGTGGACTTGTAAACTGGTACAAGCTCAGAAAAAATCAGGGTGGGGATTCCCCTAATAATTGAAAACAGAAATTCTGTCTTCTCCAGGTATTCTGGTTTCTAGGTATGTTCCCAAAAGAAATAAAGACATCCTATCACTGTCATCCCTGCACACCCATGTTCATAGCAGCACAACTCACAGCAGGTAAATTTGGAAAGTAGCCTCTATGACCATCAGCAGGTGAATGGACAAAGAAAATGTGGTGTTTGCACACCGTGGGACACTACTCTGCCATGAAAAAGGACAAGCGAGTCAACTGTAGGAAAATGGATGCACCTGAAGGCCATGAGTTTGAGTGACATGAATCAGGAAGACTTAACTTTAAAGGCATATCCTTGATACACTAGCGGAAGAAGACAAAGGGCTGTGTAAAGTCATAGGTTTGCGACAGGAAGTATACTTTCTGTCCCAAACACACTAAGCCTGTCCGCCGATGGAATAGTTGGCATGTGAGGTTCACCGTCCGGAAATGCAGCTTGGAGATGTGTAACCCCCACACCCTTAGGCGACAAAAGTCTCAAACTAGTCTATTGAAAGACATGCAGGCAAACAGCTGCACAGATGCTAGCATTCACGGGGAACTCCAAGGTGACAAACAGGACCGGAAAAATGCAGACAGGAAGTGGGCTGAGTTCACGAGATTTCCTTCACAGGTCTTGTAGAGAAGATGCTTCAAAATGGGAGCCATAATTTCCATGGGTGTGGGCGCGTTCAGCTAGAGCTGCTGCATGTGTGTGATACGCGTGTATAACTGTGTGTGCACATGTGTGTGTGCACGTGTTTACCCACACAAACATGTGCAAATATGAACAATTTAAGGCGCAAAGCCCAGGCGGGAATATTTCAGTGAAAGCCTTTCGGAGCTGTACAGAAGAGCCCCAAGAGGGAATCTGTGTCATAAGACTCACAGGAGCAGTATAAGAAGTAGGAAAATGAGTCAAACGGATACACATCCGGACTCATGCTAGGTTGTTTTCCAGAAGTCGATCATGAGCACATTTACTGCAAGGTGAAGCCCATTTTGTGACCAGAACCATTTAGGCTTTGACAAAATCATTTATATAGGATGGAACCAAACGGAAGCTTTCATGGATTGACTGACTGATTGATTGATATTTGTTTCATTTTAATCTTTTCCCACTAAGTACATTTTAGGTATACAATACAATGACATTCATCATTGGGAACTTGTTTATCTGGAGAGAGGGTCTCCTGGTGTAGTTCAGGCCGGTTTTAAACTCAGTATGTAGCTCAGGCTGACCTCGAACTCATGGAGAGCCCCCTGCCTCAGCCTCACAGCACTGTGATTAAAGGTTGGAGCCACCACTGACAACTTAGAAAAATTAGACATTTAAATGATACAGGCCTGATGCTTAAGGATGAGTGAAATTCATCCTTCCCATTTTAAGGATTTCATGGATGGATTTATTAGGATTTTTCACTTACTAACCAAAGGAGGAATACTTCTCTCTTCTCAAGTTGCCACACAGATGTTGCTCAAATCTACTTCTCCCCACCAGCACAGTCTACGGAATAATGGTGCAGACCCAAGGCTTGCAATGCACAGGTTACCCAATGTTGGACCATATTAATTACCTTTCAGGTCTCACCTGTGCTCTTTTCACGCACTATTATCAGCTCCCCAGCTCCCTGTCTCTCAGGCGACTGAAAATGTTGGGAAGGTTTCAGCTAAGACTATACCCACCCCGAATCTGACACTGAGCGAATACTAGAAATAACATAAGACACAATAGAAACCATAGAAATAATAATTTTTAAAATTCTGTTTATTGTACAGTACATGTTGTTATTTGAAGGTAATTAACACATGAGTTTCCAAGTGAGGAAATGTGAGGCCAGCCGTGTAGCGAATCTCTTCGGCCAACTTAAATTCTTTTTCTTTTCTTTTTCTTTCTGTTTTGCTGGAGGCTGAACTGAGGGGCCTTTAGACAGAGCTATATCCGTGACCCGCCTCCCTCCCACCCTTCCTTCCTTCCTTCCTTCCTTCCTTCCTTCCTTCCTTCCTTCCTTCCTTCCTTCCTTCCTTCCCTATTTCAATTTGGAGACCAGGTCTCTCTAAGTTATCCTGGCTGGGCTGGAAATTATTCATCCTCCTGCCTCAGCCTCTGGAGTAGCTGGTGTGTCCCATCTGTCATGCTTTGGGTCACTTCCTCCTAATACTTTTCCACCCACATTTGTTTAAATCTTGCCATTCCTCCTTTATTGCCATTAGAGCAGCTCTTCTTTTCCAAAAGCTGGCAAAGAAAGGAGACAAATCCCACACCCTGACCTAAAAGCTGTCATTTTCCAAGTCCGGTCCACTTCATGGCCACATGTTTTGGGTTTCCCCCAACCATATCAGCCATACAAGCAGTGACTCCTGATTATGAAAGGATGCACACAAATCCTGAACATCAATCCTGGATGCTTAGGCTGGGCAGCTATAGGTCTCTAAGTATCTTCTACAGAAGTCATTGCCCTAATATGTCAAAATAGCAGCCCTGGATCTGCAATTCACCTGCAATTTAATTCTCAAAGCAAAACAAATTCAACAAATTCATGCTCTGTGAACAGATGTGGTGAATGAATTCGGTGGGCAGAGGTCGTAAGGAATATCCATATGTCTCGGGAGAAGGCATCGCACTGGTGAATATTGCGCACAGCATGATGCTTTTGTGTTGATGTCATAAAACAGATGTATAAGGTATAAAATAAGGCAAGAAATGCAACGCGGAATTCTGGCTACCTCGAGGTGTGTGGGTGTAGAGACTTTATACACGTCACTTCTGTCTCATTCTGTTCCCAATGTCTTTTCCTTTTTCCCATTTTCTTTTTTCTTTCTTCTTTTTTTTCATTGTTTCCTTGTTTTTCTCCTCTCCTGTGTTCTTTCTTTCTTGCTTTGTCTTTTTTTCCTCTTCCCTCCTTTCTTACCCTCCCCCACGTCCTTGGACTTTTTTACTTTTTGGTTTTTCTTTTGCAACACTGGGGATGAGAACCCAGGTGTAATGCATGCCATGCAAGCCGCCAACTACTGAACTACACTATCAACCTTTTAACTCCCTCAGCAGCCGCAATGCCTCCTCTCCCCGCTCTCTCCCACGTGTGCTGTAAAAATACAAACTTATTTGTGGGACCGGAAGGGCCTTTCCGTGTGGCCACACCTCACCGTCTCAAGCTTTCCACGCGACTTGTTACCTCCCTGCAGGGTACGCTTGGCAGGCGCATATATATTTCTTACGTGCGTTCTGCTACGTCTAGGGTCCTCTGTGCAGAGCTGCCTGCCTTTTCCAAATTTGCCTTGAGATCTCCTGGCTCTCCGGGTTGCACTGCGGCCCTACAGCACAGCGCCCCCTGCAGATGGATTTCGGAACTGTGCTCTGCGGAGATCTTTTCCAGTCCTGTATCTAAGGAAACCCTGCTGAAAAAATCCCTGCTTGTTTCCATCCTGCCCGCACCGTTAATGCTTTACCCGAGGGCGTACTGTTCCACTTACACCTGCACGTTAAGGGCCTCGGTAGATTGCATCTCGGTATCCGTCTTCGCATCTCAGTCTTTGGCATCTCAAGCTTTGGTCGTGGAAAAGAAGATTTCCAAGCCTCGCTTTTCCCACGTGTGAAATGGACAGCACAAGAGTGCTCATCTGATGGTGGAGATCGGGGAACTCAATTGAGTTCTGACACTAAGATAAACAGTGTGCTGCCTGCCAGGGGATATGGGGACAATGCTGCCCCCTGGACTGGTGTCCTTCATTTCAGGGGCAATGCTGTGGATCGGCCCGTGTCCCTCCAATAACCTGAAATAACATAAACTGCAGCTGTTAATCAGCTTCCAGCCTCACGATTATGCAGATGATGTTCAAAGATCATAGGCTCTGGGACTGGATTGTGAAGAATGCACTTCGTGCTGTCTGTGAAAGTTTCCCTTGCCTGAAATTAATGCATGTGCGGGCACTCGGTGAATTTACTTAAGAGTTGTAAAACCGAGAGGGAGAAAAAACAAAATTGAAAACATATCGTCGTTTTTACTCGTGGTGTGAAATTTACATCAACATTCACCCGACCGGTTTTTAGGAGATGTCACGTGTGGGGTAAATGTGGAGGGAAATTTATAATATTTGAGTGGATTTCCATGGTTTCTAATTGTACTGATCAATTAATTTTTAATTAATTATAATTTACTTATGTAGGTACTAGAGTTTGAATCCTAAGCATTCACACTGAGCTACATCCCCAGCCCGTTTTTAACTTTCATTTTATTGTTTTAATTTTGAAAATTAACTCCCCCCCGCTTTCTATGATCTTTTATTGTATGGGGATTGATCCCAGGACTTTGACTCCAAACTACATCTTGAACCGTCTTCCTTTCTGTTCTTCAGGACAGAGTCTAACTGATTTGCTCAGGTTGGTCTCCGAGCGGAGACCCTCCTGTCTTAGCCTCTTAGAGCGCTGGAATTATAGATGTGTGTCTCCAAACCTGGTTCACTGGCATTTTGCAAACTCACAGAAAAAACAAAATGGGGTGGGCATGAGTACATTTAAATTTTCTTCTAATAAAAATTTTTTAAAAATTATTTAATGGAATTTATATTTTTGCTCTGAAATGATACTTATAAAGCATAAACTATACCTTGCCTATCTGCATGTCATTTAGGATTCTGTAAAATGCATGGAGAGAAACATGACTGGTACAGGAATATATACAGTTAATACTGAACACTTTTCATAGTTCCTTTTGGAGTCCGTTCATTCACAACACACTGTTTTGATTAGGTATCCGGTTCTTGGTTCACCTGCAAAGTTAGTGAAGTCAGACCAGGAAAATCCCTCCTAAATGGGAATAAGAGAGAACGTGGGTCCTCTTCTCTGGACCCCAAAGGCTGCCCAAATTCCTGGACTCAAGGCCCTATTTTCTATCGTCACTGGCAGCGGCATAGTGTCCTCCTCTATCTGGCCTCTGTTTTGCGCCTGAGGTCTTCTCTGTGCCCCTTTTTATCAGGACATGGTTTACTACACCGAACCCAAATGGTACGTGAAAAATCACTCCCATCCCCTCTCTAGGTCACACCGACAATGATTCCTCTCACCTCATGGATTCGTCGGGTTTTGGTTGATGGAAAAATAAAACAGACTGACATATACAATTTATCGGAGAAAGATTAATCTTGGCTTGTGGCTTCAGAGGGTTCAGTCCGAGACTGACTCATGGTTTCAGTGGCTCAGTCCACTATTGGCTGGTTCTTCTGAGGCAGAAACATCATGGTATAAGGTAGTGCTGGAGAGCAGATGCCCAATTCATGGCAGCCAGGGAGCACAGAACAGGGGACGAGGCCAAGAGGGAAGGGCCAGGGACCACATCTAGTCCCCAGGGTCCCAGCCCCATGGCCCAGCCAGACACTCCGGAAGAGTTCTTTGCTGGTTCTCTCTGTATCTCTCACATCATCAAACTGAACAACCAGGTGACCCACCTGATACCAGGGTGTTCACGTACTGAGAGCTGTGCTGTTCTGCTGATAGCTTGTTGCCCTTACCGCTGACTTGGGAGAGACTTTTTTTTATATTCTGGATACAAGCTCTGCATCTGCTGTACTTTGTAGCACTTATGAGCACGGGGGTACTTCATTCACTGCAGTGCTCCTCGGACACAGGACTTGCAATTAACTCCTACAGGAAGTCGCTGGCCTAAAGGTTTGGCTATGATTGCACCAATATACACTGCGTACAAAAAGTGGAATGTCACGTTTCACTCCATAAATACGGACAATAGTTAGGTGTTGATTTAAAATTAAAATAAGGGGGAAAAGAAGCCTGTGCAATGTGAGGTTTAAGTGGCCATCAGGGGCAGAGAGGGTAGCTCAGGTGTGGGGCATTTGCCTAGCATGTGCAAAGGTCCTGGGTCAAATCCACAGTACTAATAAATAAATTTATAAATAGATGAATAAATGCATTATATATGTGCCCTACCTCTTTCTCAGTCTCCTTTTCGTGCTGTTTATCAACTGTCTGTGTAGCTTCATCCCAACGTATAACCACCACGATTAAAGGAGAGTGAATTGGTTTATTTAATCAACTAAATTTTTTATATAAGAAATGCACCTCGAACCAGCTAAGTGTGTATGTCTTCATATTCATTCATCAAGTATGTATAATTAACTGTTACATATTCGGATAATTATGTCAGTTTACAAGATCTTCGAGTTAAATACACATAAATATATTTACATATTTATAAATATTTCATCATTTTTTCTGATTTCAGCTCACAGCCGCACACACAGCAAAGAATCACTTCATAACTGTGAGAAGTCCCAAGGTCTCCTCACCTCACAGACTAAATTAGAGCTAAAAATAGAGACCCCAAAGAAGGTATGTTCTCTCTCGTTTCTAAAAATTCTCTCAGGACAAAAAGCTGCTTCTCCCTGACTCAATATTAGCATTGATAACAAGATACGGGGAGAGGGAGAGGGAGAGAGAGAGGCAGGGCAGGAGAGATAGGAATATATTCCCATTCATTCTGAGGCAGGATCTTGATAAACTGACCAGGTAGGGCTCAAATTTGTAACCCTCCTGCCTCAGCCTACTGGAACGCTGGGATTACAGGCTTGGATGATGACCACGTTGAGCGAGCACCAGCTTCTTCAGGTTTTAATCATCATCATTTTTTGTTATTGCTCTTGGAGATTTGTATTCTGCCTGACCATATGCAAATCAGCTGTGAGTCATGTTTAATCAGGGAGACGCTGGGGACAGACGCACCGCAATTATCGAGACTGATTCCAAAGCATGGAAAATCTCCCATGCTCCTGAAACCTTCCCCTCAGCCAAGAGGCCTCTCCGACTGCACGAATTGGCTGAACCCGAAATCACAGCTCATTTTCAGCAGATATCGCCTCTGACACCAAGCCTAACATTCAGTTTCCAAGAAAGACCCTATTTTCTTTGCACGGCGACACCCTACCCTCTCACACTTCTTCTCTGTGCTTCAAGGCACATCATCACATGAAACAAATCTCTAACAGAGCCTTTGAGGAATACCCAGCCTCGGTAGGTAATTCAATGTGTCACTGGTGAATTTCTTTTTGAATTTTACCTTATTTTATCGGTACAGTGCAAAGGGAGTGTCCCCTCTCTCCCTGATATTTTGTGCATCCTGGCTTAAATGCACGGATGACTTATGATTTGTAATAGATTATAGTCATACAAGTCATTTTATTTTCCACCTTCTTGGCTACAAGCTACCTACCCCATAGATTGGCTTGGAAGATACTTGTTTCCTATTCTCAGGGTTCATCCTAAATACCTGGGAGTCTTCTAAGGAATACGACTTCACCTCATAATGAGGTAGTTTTGAGGAAGTGTGTAGGCACATGGATTAAACATATGTAAGAATAAACACATATATGCATATGTATGTCCGGGTAACTAGAAATACAAAGCAAACTCTGAGACATTCTCTTGTAAGGACAAGGCAAGTACAAACCATGGCTACATCTCTTCCCATGTAAAATCCTTTCCTAGTCACTAGAACTTTGGCTTCTGAAGAACAGGGATGAAGTAAATTGTCTTGCTGGGCAGTGCCTCTCAAAGTTTTCCTCAGACACCCATGTCACCAGGAGGGCTTGGGAAACAGAATTCAGATTTCAGAATCCCGACGCTTCTCCTGGAGCAAGGACCTACTAATCTGTATCTCTAATAAGTTGACGGTGAGTGAACTAGTTGCCACGAAAGAGCCCAAGTTCCACAGTTAAGAATTCTAAATCGTGTTCTGCTTTTTCTCCTTGTTCTGCTTTTTTTTTTCCCCTGCCACCTGGTATTTTGTTCTGAAGTTGGAAGAGATTCATTTTTCCCACTGTGGCAAGAATCTGCAACTAGGAAGAACTCTGTCAGCTCACGGAAACCCAGCCAGAGCCACATGGTAACCAGTGATTGCATTGACAATTCTCTTAACCGACTGATGATTGAACTCAGGTGTACAGAATTCCACTCTAAAAGAGCAAAGATCACCTTACATTTTCCAACTGATGTTTTACAAAGCGTCGGTGATGTTACTTCATTTGCACGTTTAAGTTCATGACTTCTTGATATCCTTGTTCCTTCTGAATGTCTTCACTCAAAGCCTACTCTCTGCCAGCAAATTTTTAGCTACTCGAAAATTTCATGGTTATGGGATCCTGGGGGCTTTGTTCTTCTGCATGGACTCATTCACTTTTGAGTTAAGAGCTGAATGCGGTGTAGGAGCTGGGCTGTGGTTGGAGGTGGTCACTGGGGTGTGACCTGGAAGGGCAAGCACCTTTCCACAGGTCCTCCCTTCTCTCTGTTTACTGGCTGCCATGATGTGAGCGACTTTTCTTCATCCACCATGATGTTCCTGCCTTGGAGCAGCCGACCTCGGACTGAAGACACTGAGACCACTGGAGCAGCCAAACATGGGCTGAACCCTTGATTCCACTGGAGCAGCTAACCATGCGCTCAACCCCCGAGACCACTGGGGCAGCCAACCATGGACTTATCTGCCTGAGACCACTGGAGCAGCCGACCATGGACTGAACTCTCTGAGACCATTGGAGCAGCCAACCATGCACTTTAGGAGTTAAAATCAACCTTTCCTTAAAGTTTTGGGTGTAGGGGGCCAGGGATTTTGCTCAACAGTTCAATGGCCTGCCTTGCAAGCACAAGGACATGAGTTTAATCCCCAGTACAAAAAAAAAAAAAAAAAAAAATTTTGGGAAAAAAAAAGTTTTGGGTGTAAATTGTTGTATCCCAGAATTGGAAAGTAAGACAACAGATGTGTATAACTTACTTGCCCAGATTTGTTATTTATTGATCAAAGTAATTGTGCTCCTTTTCCCTTAAAATGGAGGCATATTTTCTTAAAAGCACCATCATTTTGGTTACCTATGAGGGGGAAACCAATGTTTTTTGGAAGCTACTCACATAGGAATATCATAAAATTGAAAGAAAAATAATGAAACCATCAGTAAAGAGTATGAATTACTTACATATTGTGCATTAAAAAAACTACCATCATTAAATAACAAATAGTAAACAAAAAGTGATTGCTTTTGATCTAATCACCACAAATGTTAGGAATTTAAAAGGACTTAAAGCCTGATAGTCTGGTGTGAGACTGTCATGCCGGAACTCTGGGAGGCTGAGGCGGGAGAATCACAACTTTTAGCCCGGCCTGGGCAACTCAATGACTTAAGGGTAAACGTGTCTCAAAATAAAAAATAAAAAGCACTGGGGATATAGCTCACTGTGAATGCATCACCTGGACTGAAGACTCTCCTCTCCTACTTTAATTTGCTGCTGTTACAGACTTTGTTCCAGTTAAAGGCAACTGGGGCTAAGCCAGTCTCATCATAGGATGGATATTTACATTTTTTGAGTATCTGGATCAATACATGCACTTTATGTACTTATCACTGTCTCTTATTTACGCATCCTGTTCTTACAGATGTTCAAACTGTATCACTGCAGTAAGTCAAAATTTCTTTGAAGGGCAGTTTTGTTCTGTGTTTTCCTAGTTTCCTTGTTTTATAAGTTTAGACACATGCAAATGTGTGCTGAACCAACAAACTGATATCTCCTTTTGTTAGAACTTTCTCCTTCATGATTTTTGGCATTCCAAATCCATAGTGATAAAGATTGGAAGTTTTAGCCAGCAGAGAACTAGACAAGCCAAAGCGACTAACAATGGAAATGGAACAAAGATGTCATCTGTAATAGAATCCAGACGTGGAGCTCTTGCCCAAAGCGTTTTATGATATTGGAATAGCTTCAGGAAGAAACAAAACCATAGTAACAGGTTAATTCTGGTATCCGTACAGCCAACTTTTCTTTCATTGTTCCTTCAGTGGCAAATCTAAGAAATTACTGCCAGAAAATTGTACGTGTTGATGTACGCAGTATGCACCGACTTGAAGAGAAATCGTTAAGAATTAAGTTTGCTGCTTAACTGAATGCAAATATCGCTGTACATTGTACGTGTTCCTAACAGATGGAAAGCGCAAGAAATCCATATCCTGCTTGCCTACCTCCCCTTAAAGTACCAGGGGAGTAGAAAAGAAAGTAAAAGCAAACAGACATTAATTCTTGCAGCTTTAAAAGGAATGTCTCAAGATGGCTTCACCTTCTGTAGGATTTTGCAAATCCAGTCTGATGTTTTCTCCACCATCCACCCAGTAACAGTCACACTTTCTGTCTTTAGGGTTTTGACGCGGATCCTAATTCTAATTCCTTTCATGCTTGGTTATTTTTGCCCCAACTGAGAGGTCTTGTCTTGCCTAACGCTCTGTGGATCCAACGCAGAGCAAAAAGTCTTTAACCCCTTCCAACTGCTCTTCTTTTCCCGTGACCCAAGCAAGCCATACAAATGCAGCTCCACATTTGAAGATGTCAGACTCATACTTGGACCTCAAAAGCTCAGCCTGACGCCTTGCTCATTGGGAGTTATATTATTTCCCCTCCCGAAACGATAATGAAGGTCATTTAATCTGCTTTCCAGAACCATATTTCATCGCTCAGATGGTGGAAACCACTGCTCAGTTAGCATTCTGGGCAAAGGGATTTCCCCCTTTTATTTCTTTCCTTTTACTATTGCTATAATTATTATTATTATTATTTTGACGTTCTAAAGATGTAGGTCGGGGATGCCATAATGTGTGCTGAACCAACAAACTGATATCTCCTTTTGTTAGAACTTTCTCCTTCATGATTTTTGGCATTCCAAATCCATAGTGATAAAGATTGGAAGTTTTAGCCAGCAGAGAACTAGACAAGCCAAAGCGACTAACAATGGAAATGGAACAAAGATGTCATCTGTAATAGAATCCAGACGTGGAGCTCTTGCCCAAAGCGTTTTATGATATTGGAATAGCTTCAGGAAGAAACAAAACCATAGTAACAGGTTAATTCTGGTATCCGTACAGCCAACTTTTCTTTCATTGTTCCTTCAGTGGCAAATCTAAGAAATTACTGCCAGAAAATTGTACGTGTTGATGTACGCAGTATGCACCGACTTGAAGAGAAATCGTTAAGAATTAAGTTTGCTGCTTAACTGAATGCAAATATCGCTGTACATTGTACGTGTTCCTAACAGATGGAAAGCGCAAGAAATCCATATCCTGCTTGCCTACCTCCCCTTAAAGTACCAGGGGAGTAGAAAAGAAAGTAAAAGCAAACAGACATTAATTCTTGCAGCTTTAAAAGGAATGTCTCAAGATGGCTTCATCTTCTGTAGGATTTTGCAAATCCAGTCTGATGTTTTCTCCACCATCCACCCAGTAACAGTCACACTTTCTGTCTTTAGGGTTTTGACGCGGATCCTAATTCTAATTCCTTTCATGCTTGGTTATTTTTGCCCCAACTGAGAGGTCTTGTCTTGCCTAACGCTCTGTGGATCCAACGCAGAGCAAAAAGTCTTTAACCCCTTCCAACTGCTCTTCTTTTCCCGTGACCCAAGCAAGCCATACAAATGCAGCTCCACATTTGAAGATGTCAGACTCATACTTGGACCTCAAAAGCTCAGCCTGACGCCTTGCTCATTGGGAGTTATATTATTTCCCCTCCCGAAACGATAATGAAGGTCATTTAATCTGCTTTCCAGAACCATATTTCATCGCTCAGATGGTGGAAACCACTGCTCAGTTAGCATTCTGGGCAAAGGGATTTCCCCCTTTTATTTCTTTCCTTTTACTATTGCTATAATTATTATTATTATTATTTTGACGTTCTAAAGATGTAGGTCGGGGATGCCATACCACAGTGTTACACCCCCAGCCCTTTTCATTTTCTTAAGATAGCATCAGCCTCAGTGGCCAAGGCTGGCCTTGAACTTGTAATCTTCCTGCTTCAGCCTCCCTATCTGTGAGGATTAAAGGTATGCACCGTGGTGTTGTGCCCAGTAAATGTTTTCAGTAGGTTATCATATATACTCATTCTTAAAAACCTTTTTGCATATTTCTTTATTTATTTTTCTTTTTACTTTTTTTTTGGAGACATTCTCTTACTATGTACTTGAGACTGGCCTGTAACTCACTATGTAGCCCAGGCTGGTCTCGAATTCTCAGCCATTGTCCTGCCTCAGCCTCCCGAGTGCTGAGATGACAGCAGTGCACCACCACGCCCAGCCTTGCTTATTTATTTTTATTAGGACACATGCGCAGTGTATAAAATTCATCTCCTACCCCTCCCCTCCTTTCACTGACCTCTAGATCCCCTTGCCATTCAAGAAAGATCTACTTTCCTATTTCCTAGCTATCTGTATTTCATTTTGATTTTAGTTATATGTAGGTTTCTCCTATAAGAGAAACCATGTGATACTCAAGCTGGTGCATCTGATTTCCTTCACCTGGCCTGAGGGCCTGCAGGTGCCTACGTTTTCCTACAGCTGACTCCAGTTTATCCTTCTGCTCAGTTGAGTAGTACTCCACTGCATGTGAAGAAATCCCAACTCTGCAGTGAAGAGCTTTTTATGCTTTTAAAGCCTTGCTGCCCCAAGCAACATTCCATAGCAACAAGACTTTCCACAGCAAAAAGAATCACACGAAATGATTCACTCCAGAGCCAGGTGTGGTGGCGGATGCCTGTAATCTGAGTGCTCGGGAGGCTGAAGCAGGACGATCACGGCAGGTTCAAAGCAAGCCTGGGCTGCACAGTGAGATCCCATCCCGAAAACAAAAGACCGGTGCACACGAATCCCTTTAGAAGATGTTTCTGAAGTCGCTGGATGGACTATAATTCCATCAATTACAGAAGATATCTGCCTAAGCTTGGCTAGACACTTATGAGCAAACCCAAGGAATCGCATTCTGCACTGGAGGAGGTGTGGGAAAGCCCCAGTTTCACACAGTCGCCGGATGTGACATTCGTGGGGGGCTTAGGCGGGGTGAAACGTGGGAGGCCACTCTTGTTATGAAGAAAGCCTCGTGAACTTTATCTAAATGGTGGAAGGAAAAGAATGAGCCTCAGATACAACAATCATCCTTCTAATCGCTGCATTTTCTCCTTTGCAGATTTTTTTTTTATGGTGTCCTAGGTCTTTTGTCCTAAAATTTGCTCTCCCCTGATTGTTAAGTGTCGCTAAACATCCAGTTCAACCGCTATGATTCGTGACAATGCAGTCACTGAAGAAAAACGCCCCACCGTTGGAGTCCCAAGCCCCAAAGTGATATACTTCTTATTCCATCACATTGGATAAAAATAGCATAGCTAGGATACACTCGAGTAAATACCAAATGGTTTGTCTGGTGTGAAAAAGTAAAAGTATAAACAAGGCTCAAATGGTATAACTGAGAGTGTGAAATAGGAAGAAAATGGCTAAAGGGGAAGTGGGAAGGGGGGAAAGGAAATAACGGGAAATAAAAAATGTGAAAAAATGGAAACAAAGTCTTTGTAAATGGGGAAGGGAGGAGGGGGTGAAGGGAGGGCAGGGACACGGGGAAAAATGAGAACCAAGACCTGTCGTGTAGAGGTACAAGATCCTGATGATGAATGTAACTACACTGTATATCTAAAATGTACCAGTAAACTCAATGGGGGAAAATAGCATAGCTCTATAGGTAATGGCTAAAGAAGAGTTCTATAAATAATGGATTCCTCCAATGAATGTTGTGAGGAGCAATCGCGGAATGGAGCTTATCACAAACTTCTGCTTAAAAATTCATCACGTAATCAAAATATATATCAAGGGATCCCAGCACATACCAGCCTCTTGTGTTAGCTGTCATTGTGAGTCATTAAATATTTTGGTATGAGTAGCGGAGCTACGATAATACTGTGATGTGTTCACAGTGCAGTAGGCACAAACAGAGCGTTTGGAAAATGTCCACGGAAAGTCTAGGACTCTTTTCAGGAGCAGATGAAAGCCAACCAGACAGCTTATGACAAGTGAGCGGCAAATAAATACATATTTTCAATCCCCGGGTAATCTTTTTCACAGTATTTGCTGTGTAGAAATAGAAATCTACTTCTGTGGATCTGAGAGGGGCTGTAAATAAGGCAGAGGGTGGAAAGGGCGAAAGCAGCATTTTGGTGTTCACTCTCCTTTCAGTTTTTCTCCTCCTACAATGTTAAATCACTCTGTACCTTCTGTTCCTCTCCCCAAGTGACACTGACGATCCTGGGCTGCAGACGGATGGAGAAAAGTTCACCCTCACTGGCCAGTCGGTTAAAAATTTAAAGCGCCAGAAATTACCTGTGGCCAGTGATGGGCTTTTTCTATTTTCCCAAGAACAATGCAAAGTGAGCTCACAGGCTACCTTGACTCTTCTTGATTGGAAAAACTTTACAATTTCGAATAAAAAGCTCTTTATTACAGGGTTTTCTAGTGCCCCAGAGTACTGGACAGGTCTTCACTTCTCTACCCTTTGCTTTTCGTGGTGCTGGTGAATAAACTCAGGGTCTCCACGAGGGATGAATACCAAATTCATAATTAAAAACGGCAATGGTTATATTTATTACCTAAGAAAAACATCAAGTGCAGAAGCCAAAAGACATTCCGGATTATACCCATTCATGAGGCTCCACCCTCAGGACCTCAGCACCTCCCAGAGTCCCCAGACCTGACAACCTCACTTTGGGGTGAGGATTCAACACAGAGATTTTGTGCAAATCCATCCGATTTGAGATCATAGCACGTGGAAAGGAAAATCCTCCAATAAGATACTTGCCAGAAACACTTCTGGCAGAAACCTTTCAAAAATACCTCCAGCAATTTGAGCAGCGTGACATAAAAACTAGATAATCGAACATCTGTCATCACAGGTTGGAGGACATACGTTGGTTGAGAAATGACCTTCTCAAGTGTTAATACCACAAGCACACAGAGATATGATACAGTGGATCAACTGAAAATCTTAGGGAAAACTTTGCAGAAAAAAAAAATCCTTTGCTTCAGTATGGAGAAAAAAAAAATCCTTACTTATATAATCTTATCAATTTGTAGGACAGAAAGAAACCATCATTTGTAGGGAAATGAATGCACCTTGAGACCAGGATGTGAAATGAAATAAATCAGACCTACAAGCTTCAATATCGCATAGCTTCTCTTATACAAGAAACCCAGTGTACAAATAAAGAGCAAAGTAAAAGATAACAGGAAGTAGGGGGGAGGATCTTTCTCAGAAGGGAAAGGGACCAAGAGACAAGAGACAGGGGAAAGGAGAAAAAAAGGAAAAGTCATTAAGATGTGTGATGTTCACAGCCAGCCATTTTCCACAGTGAATGCAAACCTCACTGAGATACTAAGGAAAATTAAAGAAAGAATTCTAACTTTCAACCTGCTACTGTTAAGCCAGAAGCTAATGCAAAGTATTATATGTAAAGATCTGTGGTGTAAATGTTTAAATTCCACATCGTCTCTGTGGTCTGGGAAACTGAAAGCGGCATTAAGGACCAATATACATAACGCATACTGTGAAAGAGAAAGAAACTGTGCAAATGGGAAGGAACAGACAAGAAGAAAGTGAAACTAGGAGGAAACGATGCTTCTGTGTCTACTGGGGAAAGTGAGAAATGCAGTTTATGTTGAAAAATGAATTAATAAAAAAAAACATCGTCTCTGTGGTCTGGGAAACTGAAAGCGGCATTAAGGACCAATATACATAACGCATACTGTGAAAGAGAAAGAAACTGTGCAAATGGGAAGGAACAGACAAGAAGAAAGTGAAACTAGGAGGAAACGATGCTTCTGTGTCTACTGGGGAAAGTGAGAAATGCAGTTTATGTTGAAAAATGAATTAATAAAAAAAATGCAGGGGGTAAAGTGGGTCAGTGCTAGATGTGTGCTGAACGTGTGTGAGATTCTGGGTAGAGACCCCAACACTGAAACCCCACGTTAATGGATAAAGGATTAAAAATAAACACCTGCAGATTTAGCCCTGCCGTCGCCAGAACAAAGCACAACACTTGGACTTCAATGAACTGAGGAAGAAATGCGGGTTGAGACTCACGGGCTAGGGCTGGGGTTTGGCTTAGTGGTGCTACCTTGCAAGTGCAAGGTCCCGAGTTCGATTCCCAGTGCCAAAACTAAACAAAAAGACTCAGGGCCAGAGTTTATGACCTGCCAAAACTTGAGCTGGTTGACCTTTCAAGCTGCTAAATTTGTCATATTTTTCTAAGATAGCTTTAGAGAATTAATGTCACAGAGTACTGAGGGCCTGAGAGGTGGCCAACAAACATTTACAAGTATAATATTTACATGTGCATTTGTGTGTGTGTTGCTTGTGAAATGAATACCGGATTATCTCTCCAAAGTACACAGGAAAGAAATGATGCTAGCGAGTACACTAGAAAAATCATTAGGCTGAAGAGGAGAAATTACGGAGAAGTCCAGCACCTTTAAAGCATGAGTCATTTTTTAAAATATAAATTCTCCGAGAATGTAGGAAGAAATGTTCTTACTCATTGTGTGGAGCTAATATTAGTTGGCATTGAAACCGGGAAAAGATCAGCACGCATAAGGAAAATTACAGCCTATCTTATCGTGCAGAGATATGCAAGAAAATACACATAATGAATCTATAATTAACAGTAAATACAATGTCTTGGATGATGCATTATCTGTCACACATAGTTTCACATCGTATAATTCAGTTCATGGACAAATTAAACCATCAATGATGTGAAAACATGGGAGAGGAGAAAATGATGTAAGATGTTATACTCAGTATAAAAGAGATTTATATCTCTTAATCTGAGAATGGTAATTTGTGCATATTACACTGTAAGTATTATAGACAACGTGAAAGTCTAAGAACTTTTGTTTCTATGAAGATGAGCAGTGAAGGGTGCCTATTTCATTTCTCTTTGAATTGTCTTTGTCCCAGTGAGAGTTGTGAAAGATTAATGCAAAAAGTCCCTTTCTATTCTCGGAGTATAGATCTAGGTGAACCATACCGATTTTGGACCGTAGAATGTACTTCTAAATACATACCTATGGCAGAAAACGGTGACTCTATTTCCAGAAAAAGAAACTTCAGCAGTCTTTTTCAACGAGAAACATGGACAAAATATTCATCACAGTACAGTTTAAACAATGGTACATTTAGACCCACTTTCTAGTTTCACAAAGAGTTAAATATCTTGTACTATTGCAACACGTGGGGTGCTGTTTATCGTGTAACATGAAATAATACTCATCTCAAGCATAGTTGTCGCTGAGCATTACAAATGTAGTACTTAATAAAAAAGTCATCAGGCCATGATGCCGATACACCTGAAATCCCAGCACTTTGGAGAGGCTGAGTCAGGAAGGCTTTTAAAATTCTAGTCGAGACTGGGCAACTTTGCTCAACCTTAAGATGAGAATAGAGTGATCTTATTTATAAGACATCAAAAACAGACTCCACTTAAATTACTATTAGGGGTGTTCTGGAACAGACAATTTTGTAGGCTAACACTGAGTAAAAGAAGGAAATAATAGCTGGATGTGGTGTAATCCCAGCACTCAGGAAGCTGAGGCAGGAGGATCGCTGCGAGATCTAGACCAGCCTGGGCTACACAGTGAGTTCCAGGTCAGTCTCAACTACACAGTCAGACCCTGTCTCAAAAAAAAAAAAAAAATGAAATAATAAGTGTGATTCGAATGGGATTTATGTGTAGGGTGAGTCCAAAGGAACAAAATAGATAAAAGCAAGAGGGAATGAGCCAACAGTCTTCACAGTACTCTAATTTTAATTTGGGTCATATGCAGAAAAGTATCTATTTCATCATTCTTTTGCACAAACCAAATATTCTCTGTAAAACTGTCTAAGAAAGCTGGATACTCGACTGCATAAAGCAAGTAGGCAAATCAAATAAAACATGTCCTTTCAGTAGCTTCAGGTCACATCCAGCAGTTTAAAACTGCTCCCGATGTATGCCCCTAAATTTCCTAATCTGCAGAACTGATGTGTGTGGCAATCATTTAAAACAGCTGCCCATCTGGAAGGGAGAAAATGCTACCTCTTTCTAGGTTCCCTAGCTGTGTACCCTGTGTGAGTTTATATTCACCCCAGCAAGCTGATTGGTTAATTAAGTCTCAATACATATTGAGACATTTATTAAAATGGTCTTTAAAATTAATGTTTTCCTGTTCTCCCTTGTGGCGTCTGGAGAAAATATCACTTATAATATGCTTCATTTGGTGGTTTCCCTACACAATATGGCTGCGTAGAAGTGATCCTTAAGAAGGTCCTGGGCCATCTCTCCCGTGGGTTCCGGCTGTTACTGGAATCGGCAGGCAGCAAAATTATTCAAGACCGGGGAAAGGGGATCCCAGTGGGTGCTAAGCGATTTCCGTAGAGGATCGCGCTCACTTCCATGCAGAAAAGCAAAACTTCATGTCAGTGACAGACATGCATTTCGGGGAATTCTTCGTTAAGTCACGGGCAGCAAAGGGTGAGATCGAAACTCAAGGAGCGATGATCGACTTACTCTAGAAAATCTGTGGCATCGGAAAAGACAGAGGAGGAAAAAAACCTAGAAGGAAATTCCCAGGGTCAGAACCCCGAGGGGCACGTTCAATTTGGAAGGCTGCTCTTCCCATCGTGGTGAAGAAATGCGCCTGGCTTCTGTCCTGAAATCATCTGTTAAATCCACTAAGCACACACAAACACACGCACGCGTGCACACACACAAACACACACACACACACAACACACACACTTCCGAATTGCGATGCAGCTGATACTTTCAGGATAAATAGAGATGCCCCAAATAACTATGCTTTGAAGTAAACATGGTACGTAATAACAAGATCAAAGGAAGCTCCAACTCTGCCCTTCTTGGAATTGGGAAAAATGATTGGCTTCCCACGGGATTCCTGTGGACTGTGAGGTTTGGATCAAAAACGTACCGGTTACGGAGACTCACTAGGAGTGTGGCCATTTCAATGGTGAGGTCTTCCGGAAGTCTTGTTAGGAGTTGCATGGGGACTGGACAATCATTTCTGGTCCACGGTGTATTAGGGTGTTGGGCCATGTGCATTTTCAGGGAGGCAGAAGCCCCTGTGACTTCTGGAAGATGGTGGCATACAACTGGAAACGCGCCGGTCGAAGCCCCGTGCATTTCGCAAGAGTTCGCGAACACAGATGCTGAGAATGCGTATTTCAACACTCACTCGGATTTCCTTCCAGATAATCGCAATTGACCACATTTGTCTGATTCTGCCCGACCTATAGCAATTGCAGAGAGGAACAAGTCACACCTGACGTTTGGTGTGAGAGATCCCTCGTATGAATGCTCGTATCCCTGTGTTCAGGGCACGGTCTCCCTTTCCTGAGCTGAGGCGTGCGATCAGGGACTGGCGTCAGGTTGAAACATGGGTCACGATTCAGGTCTCAGAGCAAAGGATGTGCCTGTTGGTTCCGGCGCCAGTTAGGGCTCCATCCACAAAAGTCCGGGAGTGAAACTCGGAGGGTGAAAGGTCAAGGGTCAAGGGTGAGGAGGGGTTACAGGTGGACTCGGGGGTCAGGTTAGATTTCTGGTTCAAGCTCTGGTGGGGTTGTAAACTTAGATTACAAAATCTATGTTGAGTGAGAGTACATGTTCAGTGTTATGATCTAAAGATCAGTGGTACGGTCTTTCTCATGTTAGAGACAGTAGTTAAAAATTAGGATCACGTTCTGAGGCTACTTGTTCAGAGTCTGCTGTTTGTTTCTTTGTTTGGGAGCTATCACTGCCAAAATCTTGTCCAAAGTGCCTTGAAGGGGAATGTTGTATAAAATTCAGGGGCGCTTATGCATACCCAGGTACTCATTTTCTGTAGGTCAAATTTCTGAACTTGCCAGGAGCTGGTGTTCATTTGTAATCAAGAGATCAAAGGCCCCTATTCCCTCAAGTAAGCTGAACCCACTTCTAAGCTTTTAAGTTATCCTTGGCGCAGTAATGTTTTCTGTGCTCATAGAACGTACTTTACTTTAAATCCCTCCATGCTCAGTGATGCCTATATTGTAATATTTCTAGTTTGTAAAAAAGTAGAAGTATTAGGCTTTTCATTTTCCATGTAATATTATTATCATTGTTCTTGCTGTTGTTGTTATTGTTTCGGGACAGGGCCTCACTAAGTTGCTAAACTGTCCAGGCTGGGATCCACCTTGCAGTCCTCATGCCTCTGCCTCCAAAATCTGTTTGTTTTTTTTTGTTTGTTTGTTTTTGACACAGGGTCTCACTATGTAGTTGAGATTGACCTGGAACTTACTATGTAGCCCAGGCTGGTTTCGAACTCACAGCGATCCTCCTGCCTCAGCCTCCTGAGTGCTGGGATTACAGGTGTGTGCCACCAAACCCAACTGCCTCCAAAATCTTGAGAGTACAAGCTTGGACCCCCACGCCCAGCTTCTATGCACCTTCCTAGTTATACTTTTCTATAGTAATAAGGAAAGGGTTAAAGGTCCTCTGCAGAGTTTTGAGTTTGCGGTTGTATCCCAAAATTAAAATGTGATGCCCAAACCCAAAACAAGCCAGGAAGGAACACCAAAACTAAATGGCCTACTCAATGATATTACCTTTCCAGGATGTGGTACATCTATAACGTCTCCTATTTTTAGCTACTTGGACACTCTTTTTCTGTCCAAATGTTAATTTTTTAAAAAGTATTCCCTGGTGTTAAATTTCTTGCTGAGGTAAAATAGCAGCACTATAAATATACATCCCACCATCTCTTAAAAAGGAAAAAGGAGCAACAGAAAATTAGAAAATGTCCTTTCTTCATTACCAAGACCTTGTCCTAGGTAACCTAGAAGACTTGGAGGTAAAGACTGCAGTACCGCAGCACTAAATGTGCTGCAATACATTGTGTCCCACACATACCCTGTGGCAGGAGCGACATTTCATTGAAGAAAAAAACCAAGTAAACCCTCGATTCTGTTAGGAAAATAGGACACACATTTCATGGATTCAATCAATACCTCTAACATTATACTTATTTTCTTACTTAGGACAGAGGCAGATTTAAAAGTCACTTTCTTATCTTCTGCGCACATTTTTATTAAGCTCTCTAGTATAGTTTAAATTCTTCATCGAACTCTGATGTGACCAAGAGTTTGCGAGGTTGAAATAGATGGGTCAAACATCGCTTTCCAATTAGTCTTCCATTTACTGTACTAAAGGAAGCTAATGTTGCTGCCTTCAGTAAAATCGCACAAGAGCCATTGCAGTCCTAATAAAAATGGAGAAAAATGGTAGAGTCGTATCCTTCTGAAGATTGAATACTTCAAAGCATTTCCATTAATGTCCAATATAGGAAAAGTAAGATATAAAACATAATGGCACAATGTGATTCTCTTTCTTAGAATTTTTTTTTCTTTTCCTTTTCTTTTTTAAGCTGAGCCAATTTGGTTCAACATCCAGCAATTACTTTAAAGGACTTTTGTTTTTCCTCTTCACTCTATTATAAGCTATTGTGGCACTGGAGAATTTGTTAAAGCATGAGGAAAAAGAATAATACATCACAAGAGCCTGGTTATTGCTTGAAAATTCTGCCTTGGAAAGTCTGAGTCAATGGAGGAACAACCACAGATAAACTAGTATTAGCTTGGATGTTTTTCTAGCTTGTGTGTGTGTGTGTGTGTGTGTGTGTGTGTATCTCTGTGTGTGTGTGTGTGAGAGAGAGAGAGAGAGAGAGAGAGAGAGTCATTACACAGACCACTTTATGTTCAAAGCAATATTTCATATGAAATTATTGCTATCAAAATGAGCAAAAGGAAAAACTCAAATCAACAAATTAATACAAAGAAAAGCAAATGCTCCTTACTTTCTCTAGGCCAGAATGAGTTGGATTGCAATGTAATTTTTTTATAGCCATTTAACTTTGGGGATGGAGAACAGGGGCATTGAGTCATTGTAACCTTCTTCTTAAGAACTCAAGATTTCCAAAGAACACAGTTATCTCTCAAGGTGTTCCCTTGTTCTTTGCTGTGATTGCAAAGTGATTAAAAATGCAAATTTTACCAAGTAGTTGATTTATGATAATGTATCTGCCTTTGGCTCATCGCTGATAATTGAAGCAGTTAACCTATGATTATGCAAAAGAACAGACAATATGAAATTGGAGTTTCAGAACAGCCACTCACAGAGTGATTTGTTAAGGTGAGCCTAAAAGACATTGGCCAGCTGTCTTACTGCTGGACTAAAAGCTCTGGCATTCACAACTTAAAAGAGGGGAGGTTTGATTTGGCTTACGGTTTCTGAGGTGTTAGTCCATGGTTGGCTGAATCTGAGGTTGAAACATCATGGTGGAAGGGTATGCTTCTAGTGGCCAGAAGGTCAGTCATGGGAAAGGGGACAGGGAACAGAAACAACTCCGATAAAGGTCACATCTATTTCTTCCAAACAGTGCTCCCTCTGGTCAGCACACTGAATTATCAATCCGTCACTGCATTAATTTACTGATGAATATGGCACCTCCCCGGTCTTGTCACCTGTCGAAGAGTTTCTTCACCCAGGCAAGTTGATAATTAAGATTCAGTGGCATACACACGAATTAGAAATATCAAAGTATCAAGCAGTATATGGGATGAGAACCGGTTAATTTCAGGATGTGGAATTTATAAGACAAAACAATATAGCACAAAGCAAATGAGTCCTGTATAAATGGCAAAAGTCGTGCTGCGATCTCCATGTGCTCATGTTTTAAACCCAAAAAGACAGCAATCTGGGGCCGCAGGAAGTCACATCAGAGAGGAATAGTGACTTAATTGTCACAGACTGCCTACGGAGGCATGGGATGATCTTTAATTTGGCTGGGACAAGATATGAATATCATAGTAATATTTCCATATTTGGGGTTTCCCCAGGAAAGCCACAAGGTGAGCCAACTTGTCAGCTAGTCTTGTAGAAGCCACAGCATGGATCTGAAGAATGTTTCACCCAATCTTAACCTCTCTTATGGAGGGAAATTTTGGAGGCACCGTTTTAAGCATGGGTTCATAAGTATTATTTTCTACCTTTCCTTCCTTCCTTGCTTCCTTCCTTTCTTTCTTTCTTTGTTTGTTTCTTCTTCTTCTTCTTCTTCTTCTTCTTCTTCTTCTTCTTCTTCTTCTTCTTCTTCTTCTTCTTCTTCTTCTTCCTCCTCCTCTCTCTGTCTCCTTCCTTCCTTCCTTCCTTCCTTCCTTCCTTCCTTCCTTCCTTCCTTATTAGAGTATAGTATTAGGGTATGAACTGAAGAACACTTTACCACAAAGCTACATCCTCAGTCCTTTTGATTTTTTCCTTGTGGGACAGGGCCCTGAAATTGCCCAGGCAGACTTTGAATTTGCCATCTTCCTGCTTTAGACTCCAGAACAACTGGAATCACAGGCATGCACCCTCATCTCCACACTCCCTCGGTTATTACATCTAATAATATCACATCTAGGAGGGGCTCTGCAAGAGGGTCTGCAGGTATAATTGAGGATGCCAGTCAGCTGATGCTGTAATGGGCAAACGGCCCTAGACTCTCTGATTGAATTGATATAATCACAGGACCCATGAAAGGATGAAGCAGAGAAAGAAGAATCCATCTTAGGGATGCCACGGTGGATAGGAAGAAAGAGACATAGGGAAAAAGGAAGTCAGAATTGACTTCCACTCAAAAAGTTGGTTTCAGCTGAAAGAACTGATGAGATGGCCAAAGTATGTCTTCCTAACCTGTGGGGTAATTTCTGACAGCCCCAGGCCAAAGGAACACGAGGAAACACAGGTCACGTGAATGTCCTCTATAAATTCACAGCTACAAGGGAAGGGATTTGGAGAAAGCCTGGTTGGTTGAAAATGTGCAGAAATGCACTTTTCATGGGGCAAATATCCTCAGTGCCTGGTAGATGGAGAGATTTTCTCCTAAGAGATCGCGAGGATGCAGTGACTGTGTCTCCCTAAGCCGCTATGCCTTGTTGTGAATTTTCTACACTGGGAATGAAAGCCATGCAGATTGGGAGATGGCCGCGATTACTTAGAGCAAGGATGATCGCATCAATAGGGCAGTGTCTTATAATCCAGATTTGCTTCCTGCCCTTTCTTTCACTGACAGACCAGCTTGGCCTAAAATGTTAACTGAAACACTCCATACAAAATCATTCCCATATTAGTCCGCTTTCACGTTGTTGAGAAAACCACCAGAAACCCCAAAGTTAAGGGAGAGAGGCTTATTTATTTTATTCATGGTTCCAGAAGGTTCAGTCCACGGGTGGCTGAACATGAGGTAAGAACATCATGGCAAAAGGGTGTGGAGGAACAGAGATGCTTAGTTCATGGTGGGCAGGAAACACCACTTGGGGAGAACCAGAAAGGAGAAGGGGCCAGGGACCATACATAGTTCCCCAGGACTGGGACCCATTCAGAAACAACCGGGAGTGTATTTTACTAATCACCTGGGCAGATGCCAAGCCAAGCAATGTAACACCATTAAACTTAACCACCACAACTTCTAAGTTTTAAAGTGTTTGTTACTCCAAGTAGCTGGACGGCGTCTTCAGGCATCTGTGATTTGACATGTTGGAGGGGCGAATCATCTCTCCACTCCCCGTAGGTCCACAGTGTACACTGCTGCCTGTTAGTCACTCAGTAGCCATCTGTGTGTTGTAAGAGAGACTGTTATTGTATTGGAGAGCTGCTTTCAAGTGCGAAATCCTGCCACAGCCTCACAGAGAATCTGAGAGTTGTCACTTTTCTGTCACTGAGATGCAACACTTGATGGCCACAAACAAAAGGGGGGGAGGTGTATTCTGGCTCATGGTCTCAAAGGGTTCAGTCCGTGGTCAGCTGCCCCAGTGGTCTCAGGGGGCTCAGTCCATGGTCAGCTGCTCCAGTGGTCTCAGGGGGCTCAGTCCATGGTCGGCTGCCCCAAGGCAGGGACATCATGGAGATTGGGTGTGAGTGAGGAGAGATGCTCACATACTCTAAACACATGATACTATGAGAGATGTTTTAGGTCCTAACTGTTACGGTTCTCTATGTATATATCATCCCATTCAGTGGTTTGTTCTTCTCGTAACATCCAGGGACATCTCCAAATGGACCCGGAAGCCTTCTATATCCACACATGATGGAATATCTGAACGGAGACCATAGGCACTGAGGTAGGCCAGGAAGCTTTGAGAGGAAAACGTGAATGTGATCACCACCATCAACCTCAAAGTTGATAATTGCACAAATCCTTGCCAGTGCAGTTGATGGAAATAGCACAGAAATCGAACAAAGAGGCTTTCTGCTTTGACGGCAGCTATAGTGGACCTGAAATCCTCAGTCTCAAATGAGCACAGAGAGAGCTCACTTCATCAGTGATGCAATTTCTGCTTGGTTATAATGCAAAGGGTTGCCGTGTCTAACCTAGATGGGAAGTCCTTCTTGACATGCACGGAACTCACAACCAGTAGAAACTCTCAACCACCAAACTATGTCTGTATTGGCCCCATTCAGGGAGGCTGAAGCACTCTCGGAGGATGAGGCGGGAGAATGATGCCAAGTTTGTTCCAGGATGGGCAACCGAGACAGGCCCTGTCTCAAAACAAAACAAATACAGAGAGAGAGAGAGAGAGAGAGAGAGAGAGAGAGAGAGGAAAAGAATAAAAATGGGCTGGAGATGTAGACCAGTGTGAAGGCACTGATTTCATTCCTTGGCAGTGAACTTCATAATGATGATACGAATAAGTACAAAGGAAGACAAAACGAGAAAAATGTAGGTGTGTAAGTTGTCACTCTTACCAAGCCTTTAGGAATAGTATTTATTGAAAGGTAACGACAAGGAGGCAACATGATTTTTTAAAAGGATGGGAGTACCCCTGCTGCAGAAGGATCTGGGGGGGAAATCAGAGATTATTTCTATCGTCTAGCATGTAAAAGTCACAATAGGCAAAGAAAAACGCCAAAGAAAAGGAAAAAAAATGTAAGTGTATAAAAAGCATAAAAGTCTCCAAGAAGATGTGTGTAGTACTGAGAAGGTCATAGAATGCAAAGACTGGTTAAATATGTAGGAGAGACAAAGCTCAGGAAATAATTGTAATGAATTCAGCGAGGAGAGCTCCAGGATAGATGTAAGGCGTGATTCAGACCCCCGGGGAAAAAAAATGATGGCATGTGTTTGGGGGAAAAATAATAATGGCATATGTTTTGGGAAAAATCATTGACATATGATTCATTTCTGAAAAGAATCTACAGAAGAGAAAAGGCTGTCCAAACGCCTGCTAAGCCACTGGCTGGGCAGATCGGGAAGCAACATTTTGAGGGGTAAAAAGGTATTTGATATTACAGAGTTCTCTGCACACCCGTGTGTACTGCAGCACAACATAATAGCTCAGTCTCAGAAAGGGCCTGCATGTCCATGACCACATGAATGGACAAAGGAAATGTAGCATATCCAAAGGAGTATTACTCTGCCATAAACAAGGTCAAAGGCATCATTCATAAGAAAGTGGATGCACCATGAGACCATCATGTGAAGTGAAATAAATCAGATATGCAAGCTTATGTATCTCAGGGTTTCTCTTACACGCACAACACAAGGTATAAATAAAGAGCAAAATACTGATCGTAAGAAACAGGAAGATAGATGTACTGTAAAAGGAAAGGGGACCAAGGGATGGACGGTGGGAAAATGGAAAGGAGGAGGAGAAGGAGATGGGAGCAATGAAGATGTGTTGTGTACACACGACAACTCCCCGTGAAGGGGGTGATCCTTTGGAGCTATAGATACGGGCTAGTAAAAGTGAAAATTAAGAAAGAAGATACACAAATGTTGGGGGAGTGAGAAACGCTACTGCCGTGATTCGATCCACAACACACTATATGCCTGTATTGAATTAACAAGCTTCACCCCATAAATATTATGCCCACATAGTATGTCAGTTAAAAATAACGTGAAGAAAGAGACAGAAAATGTTTAAACCTAAAATGCAAGAAAAAATCCCCGACACACACACCCGCTCTACGTGGGGTGGCTTCTTTGAACAAGGTTAACAACTGTCTGTCATGAAAATAGAGGTCTTTGGGAGGAAAACTGCCCATTTTCTTCTGTGCTCTGAGCTTAGCTTGTAGACAGGCACGTGAGAACTGTCCTACCCAAATTACGTAGGAACAAGGGGTCATTTGAGCAGACAGAGTCACGTTGAAACATGAATCCAGGGCCATAGGGTGAAAGCAGTACAAATTTGTACTCTGCACACACATGTGGATGTAATTTCAGACCAGAATGCATGGACCACAGCCATGCAGACATTCAGGGTGGGGTGGAGGTGGGGGTGGGTCTTGATGCTGGAGCGTCACAGCGCGGTTAAACAGCATCTCTGTTCCATCCTCACCAATAAAGAAACAAAGCAAGCTTTGCCAGCACCAGCGACAGCCAGAGATATTCACTAACACTGATTGAAAAATGCATCCCACATGGGGACCTGTGTGCGTGCCTGTGTGTGTGTGTGTGTGTGTGTGTGTGTGTGTGTGTGTGTTTGTACAGATTGGCATGACCAAGAATCTGGGCAATGAGATTTCTCTCTACCCTTCTTTGTTCCTAACAGACTTTGGAAAATGGAATTAACTTTTTTGTTAGTGCTGAATAGCACTGGACCAGAGAAGTAGTTCTTTCAGCACTCTGTTTACAAGTCCTAAAGGAAATAGAAGAGAGCATGACTATTGTACGGAGGAAGCCAAATGAATAAGTAGTGTTTCTATGGCTTCTGAAAGAAAGGAAGCAAAGGAAAAACATGGAAGAAACAAACTGTGACACTAAATGGAGTAGTAAAATAAATAAAATGAGTACCCGGCTTGATCCAGAAGAAAAAAAAAAAGTTCACAAACAGAGCGACTTTTACCATTTTGCTTTTTCCAAAGCAGAAAGTCTGAGGTACAAATGAAAGGGAAGTTCATGAAATTTTTGAAAATGGAAATTCTGAAATTGTTCAGAGACTTTGCTTCAAGGGAATTGGAATCCTGGAGTGAGATGAGTTTGGAGACCTACGACACGCAGCGCATGTAGGGGAGGAACGATATCAGTTGCACACGGGTGACGGACTCATTATTTTTCCCAAGTGGAGAATGTGGCTCTTGTACAGTACTTACCTCTGCACATGTACGTAGTATGCATGAAATTTCAAATATCAGAGCAGTACACACTGGGGAAAAATACTGAGCAACAAAAGACAACCAGTACAGGCAGCTCTTCTGTCTGCTTGTCTCCTCACAGTGCGGGCGTTTGCAGGATAGCTTGGTCACAGCAAGAGGAACATGCACATTTAGGTAGGAAACGCAATAAAAGCACAGCTAACCTAAATAATCGTGAGCATGGAGCAGACTGGGAAGAATGGTTCTTTAAGAAAAGCTTCCAATTAGCCATCACATTTGAAAATATGTGGAAATCAGTTGCAGCAAAGAGTTACGTGAATATACACATTGTAGTAAAAAAAAAAAAGAAAGAAAAATGAATTGAAATTGCACTTTTCAAGGCAGCATAGTTATACATATACATATATATGGGCTCTGTATTTTATAAGTTGTTATTTTCTGTGGGTACATGCGCTGCTAAATTTATAGAATCAAAATAGTACCAAGCAATGGAAATGCTAAAGGGTAGGACGCAGAACAGAAACGGTGTTCATAATTTACATTTCAGCAAAATAAAAAACGGTTTTTAAAAAAATGTTATTATTATCTGTGACCTTTTACTAGCCCAGGGAAATTTCTCTTTACAAAGATTATAAGTTAAGTATTTTAAGTATTATGTTCTTCAAGAACTGCAGGAACGCATTCATTGGGATGTCACCCTTTTACATGAAAAGGCGAAAACAAATCTGCATAAAACTGCACACTGCCTGCCTCCTAGGACTGCCTACCGGGGAGAAAGGAAGGAGCATAAGCTCATGATGTGGGGACTCCTGATTTATGGACTCATTGGGCATTGTCACTAACCCTGGCTGCCTTAGTCCTTAAAGGCCGCCATGCGCAATCCCACAGCCCGGGTGCTGATCCACTGCAGAGCTCGGTGCCCGGTCCTGGAGGCTGAGGTCTAAGGTCCAGGCATGGCAGAGTCCGTGTCTGGTGAGGCTGCTTCCTGCATCAACAGTGGCGCCTTCTCGCTGTGTCCTCACATAGTGGAAGCGGCAGGGAGCTCTCTGGGGTCCGTGATGAGAACACGGGCCCGAATCATGAGACTCCATCCTGTGACATCAGCACCTCCTAAAGTCCTCACCTCTTAAAACCATCAGCTTGGAGATGAGGAAAGGACATAAAACTTCAAGGACACGTGCACAGACACAGGGCTATGCTGTCCATGGAATCCACTGGACAGTGCAATGTTATTATTTCGGTAAATGCTCCAAGACAAAGCCTTTAAAATTCTGCCAGAGGAGGGAGGCTAAAGTCTCAGACTTTAGGAATACAGAGCCCAGTCTTTTCCGAGAAGCTCGGTGGCCTGGGTGGGGAGGGGTCCTGATCGGAGTGGATGGAAGTAGAGTTAAGACAGTGTGAGGGACAAAGGTGCAAAGGAGACAGAGGGAAAAACTTCAAGGACAGAGGGAAGGAGATAAAAATGGGAGTCTGCAAATAACCTAAATAAGAGCCTGGGGATGTGTTGTTATCTACAGCTGCTGAGTTCCCAGGAACACCGATGGAATGAAGAAGACGAGGGCAAGGTCCGCGAGCGGTGTCTTCTAGTGTGTGGCGTTTCCTGCACAAGAGGACGCACAGCTGTGTCTCTTCCGGGGTCCGCCCTACGGGAGGCTGAGGCAGGAGGACCACAATGTCCATCTGCGCTGGAGCAACTTGGCTAGTGACTCACAGCCTGTCTTCAAGTCCGACAAAAGTGAAAACTAAAATATTTTGAAAATATAAAATGACAGGAGCACTGCAACTTCGTGCAAAGGTCCTGGATTCAATTCCCAGCACCCCAAAACGAGTAAATCAAAGGAACAGTCCAAACTGTGTAGCAGTGCTCTCTGCTAAATTCACTAACCAAACAATGGATTTCTTTTTTCTTTTTTTTTAGGAAATGGCTCATGAAATTTGTGACTGCGTCAAAATAAAAGCTTGAAAAACAGGCTGGAGAAGCAGCTTCGCATCAAAGCTGCAGGTTCTCTGATCAATGTCACAAAACAAAGTATGAAATAAAACAGAAGTTGGGAAATAAAAAGAAAATCGCCTCAGCTCAGTACGTCCATGAAATCAAACACACCCGAGGCCGTGCTCTTGCTAGGCATGACCTTGGGCTTGGGATGTTTGAAGATAGCTCTGGGAGGAATCCCTTTCTGCACAGCTGGCTGTGAAAGCACTCGATCCAAAGTCAAGACACACCTGTGGCTATTATTCGGGGAGCATCTAGATTCGAAAGTAGGAGGAGAGAGCACTGTGCTGTATGCATGTATAAAATACACAGAATCCCATTACTATCTACAGCCAAGACATGTAAGGAAAAAAAATGAAAACTATGTGTGGTGCTGCTTGCTTGCAATCTCAGCACGCGGAGAGGCTGAGGCAGGAGGATTGCAAATTCTAGCCGAGCCTTGGCAATTAAGAAACTTAATGAGACTGTATCTCAAAGTATGATTTTTTTTCCTCAAAAAGGAAAGAAAAAGACTGGGATGTGGCTCTGTGAGAAAGGCCTCAAAACCATCAAATAAATAAATCAGTGAACAAACAAGTAAAATTAAATAAAAGACATCAAATTTTGATCAGTTGTCCAAAATATAGCTCTTCTGTATAGATTTCAAATGCCATAACCATGGCTTTCTCTTTTTCCCTCAATAATAAGGATCAAACCTCAGGGCACTTAACTAGTGAGCTATATCCCTAGCCTTTTTAAAAAATTATTATCATCATTCCTTTTTCATTTTTTCTTTTATTGAGTTTATTGGTACATTTTAGGGATACAGTACAGTTACATTCATTACTGGGATCTTGTACCTTTACATGACAGTTCTTAGTTCTCATTTTTTCCCTTTGTCCCTGCCCTCCCTTCACCTCCTCCTCCCCTCCCCATCTACAAACACTTTATTTCCATTTTGTCATATTTTTTCTTTTCCCTTATTACCTTTCCCCTACCCTTCCCACTTCCCCTACACCTTTAGCCCTTTTTCTTCCTATTTCACATGGTCAATTATCTCATTAGGATCTTATGTACTATTATAGCTTTTCACACTAGAGAAACTATTTGGTATTTACACATGTGTGACTTATCATTCTTTTTTTAAAAAATTTGAGACTGGATCTCACTAAGATATCCAGGCTGGCTTTGAACCTAAGATCCTCCTGCCTCAGGGTCCCTAGTGCCTGGGATCACAGGTTCGTGCATGATTTTTGGTCATGGTTTTCGCATAAAAGCATTAATGTTGAAAACACGTGGAGGTCAGTGCATTATTAGGAACAATGGCACGAGATACTCTCTGGATACGTATCCTTGAAGGAAGCACTTATCCATGCTCTGGGAGAATTTGGACCAATGAGCAGAGCCTGCATTATCCAACAGGCTGGCCCATGGAGAACATCTTGCTGCTAGGAGCCGTGTGTGTTCCGCCTAATAGAATTGTAATTTATGCTCACACCCGGAAACCCAGGGAAGAGATAAGGCTGACATAGTGCCCCGGGTTTCAGGCTACCGATGTGGACAGCTGTTGTGGAAACTCAAAGTCTCAGCTCTATTTTGTCCTCAATTATCTGGGAAATTTAGAGAGGAAAATAATCAATTTTTGGAAGGTTGCAAGGCTGTGAGGGAATAAAAACAGCTGGGGAACCAGGCATAAGTAGGGTTTGCTCTTTTCAGTTAAATGGCCCTGCGTTATGCCAGGGGCTTAGCGATACAACTTTCCCCATGTCCTTTCCTTTGTTTGTCTTGTGCTGTGTGCCTCTATTTCTCAAGTGGTACTGGGAGGTGAGAGGAGACACAGGCTAAGTGTCTCTAATTCACAAGTGTTGTGTCCACACGTGATGCGGGGATCAGATTTATTTTTCAGTCTATAGAATATTTCCAAATGTGTAAGCAGATATTTCTTGGATAGGACCCAAGTGTAAATACAGAAAGCATTTTTCTATATACAAATCATCCACACAGCTTGAGGGGGATGTTATAAGATATTTTAGTAATGTCTGCACGATGTAAAGCATTGTTGTATGGAAATTCTCACTTGCGCTGTTCGTGATTCTGTTCCTGATTTTGTTGCATTTCTGAGTTTGAATTTCTGAGTTAAAAATGCTCTAGTGGTAGCAGATGCACGAGCTGTACTCGGAAAATGTGGCTCTCAGAATTTTGTGGTTTCTGCTGCTTAGAAACAACGTATCCTGACATATGATAGAGATGTAGTAAGATTCTCTAGCAACAGTGTATATCAGCACTGGGAAGTAGTAACAGGCATTAATATCACATAGTCAATTAAATAACAGCATGGGCTACTCAGGCTGAAGAGTAACACTATATGCGTATCTCGATACTATGCATTCTTTCTAGGCAGCCGTACTCTATAATATCAGGTTACGTTGTTTCTATACATTGTTGATCCATAATATCGGTTTGCCCCGTTTCTGCACAGGGATACTATAGTTTTTTCCTGTGCAATGTGATTCTACATTGCTGGTACGTGATATTGCTATATAATGTTACCATGCAGTATTCATATACAACACTACTGTTTAATTGACTATGTGATCTTAATATATATTTGTACTCTACAGTGATGCCATACTTTGTTGCTAGAGTCCTGCTACACTTCTAGTATAGTTTACTATACTTTGTTTCTCTGCGATTTCGCTATATATTTTGCTTACATTATTTCTACACATAGTTGCTATATGACGGTATTATGCATTGTTGCTATGCAGCTGTTACACCATGTGAAAATGTATCGATACTATACGATGTCACTGTGTATCTGCAGTATTTGAATTAGTACATAAAATTTGCATTCAGTGATGGAATACAATGTCACCATACAATTTACTGTATGATGTTAATATACATGCCTACCACATGTGTTATTATACATCATTAGAACATGTTACTGTGATTACTACTGTGTCAGATTGTTATTTTTCTTTCACTGTTGAGACAAAACACCAGATAACCAAAGCTAAAGAGGGAAACAGTTAGTAGAGGTTTCAGCCCGTGATCGGCTGGCTCCAAGGAAGGGTGGATGGCAGACAGGCATGCAGCGGAGAAACAACATGGCCCCCACATTGTAGCAAAGGTAACAACCAAGTTTAATAGTGTCTTTCTGCCCCTTATATCACATTCATACACATCCTTATATCACATTAGGATGGTGCCAAACCTATCACTCTCATGTGGCGGTTTAGTAGTCACAGGCCCTTAATACCAGCATCACACACTAGATTCAGGCGATGCCAAAATAGCCCCATCTCATTGGCATGAGTCTTTGAGAGGCCATCTAAACACAAGCCGCAGCAGTTACTAGACATTCTCTGTCTGCAGTGTTACTGTGCAATGTCAACTTAATTTGTTTCTATACACTGTTGCTACCCAGTACTCTGTATCCCACAAAATAAATTTGTATGCAATGTTTCCATACATTGCTAGTATACAGTGTCACTGAAATTGTTACCCTGTAGTATGGTACATTGTTTCTATGCAGTGATGCTAGAAAAGATTGCTATGCAGTGTACTGCATAACATTAGTATAGATTGTTACTGTAAACTGTTACTATAAAATGTTAATAGAAATTGTTACCATATGATTCTAAACAGTGCTACCATATGTTACTCTGTTACTGGGGAGGGTTACTGTACCGAGTTACTGAGCAACTACTGTTTCAGTTTACATCGTTGCCACCCCTGACTGCAATGCAGGGTCACTCCACAGTGCTGGTATGCACTGTTGCAGTAGGTTGGGGTCCTATTCTCGTTACTACACAATGTTAAGAATGTTTGATACTATAGGATGTTTGCCTCTATTGTCACTGTGCAGTGTTACTATGCAACATTACTTCACATTGTTACTGTAAGATGTTTTATATGATTATTATGCAGTCTTACTATACAGTTTCAATACACACAGATACTGAAGTTTCCATACACGGTTACTGTAGACTGTTGCTGTGTAATACTCCTATGCATTAATTCTCCACTGTGTTATGATCCAAAGTTAGGCCACACTGTTACCATTCAATGTTTCTCTATAGCCTAAAGCAGTAACACAAAGTATATTTCAATTTGGGTCTGCAGATGCACAAGGTAACTATGTATTTAGTTTCACCATATTTATGAAATAAATTGAAAGCTTTTTTAAAACTGGAGACTTTTCAAGACCATAAAATGCGCAATTAATGTCCTCAAAGTTGATGACAATCAGTACAGTTAATCACACATTGAAGGTATAAACTATGTTAAAATACAAAAGTAGAACTTGCACAGGGTTATCTGGGGTCACGATAGTTAGGGTACACCCTGAAACTCTGACATCATAACATTTAATAGTATTTTCCCAGTTCAAATGCTAACCATGAGGCAACAACACTTCAGGTGTGCCTAAACACAGCCAGACTGAGGTATGGCTATCCACTTTGTACCCCGAGAGCCTTTATTTCCTCATCAATATGTGATAATGAGAACAGCTCTCCCGCCTTAGGCACAACTGATGTGTCAAAAAGAAGATAGACTTAGTGCACAGAGTTCAGAGAAAGAAATCAGATGCGGGAAGTGGAATATGGCCTAGCCTCTATTATACGAGGAACACAAAGCATAAATGATTTAATAAGCAAAAGAATAGTAATGGAAATCAGGACAACACTGGTATTTCATCCTACTCTTGAGAGAAGGGCTTTCATCACAAAATAAAACAATAATCATTTCTGGGAAGGAAGTAGGGGGAAAAAGGAATGCTTCTACATTGTTGGTGAGAAGGAAACCAGTAGCATCACTATGGAAACCAGTAAGGAGATCCCTTACAGTAACAACACTGGAAATGCCACTCAGCCCGAAGTCCTCTCCTAACAAAAATCATAAAAGTGTTTTACATCCGATTACAGTGAACCGTGCACACTCATGAATACAGCAGCAAAATTCACACTAGCTATATCTTGGAAGGATCTTACACGATCAAAAATGCATGGTGAAGGCATAAAGAAAATGTGCTACTTACACAGAAACGAGCACTACCCTGCCACAAAGTACACACCGGAGTCATTTGCATGAAACGAACGCACCTTGAGACCTTAAAGTTCAGTGAAATAAATCAGACAAGAAAGCTCAAATATCCTACGGTATATCTAATATTAAAAACTCAAAGTATACATAGGATAGGGGGCAAAATGAAAGAACTGGTAAGACACAGAGAAGCAGGATTTGTGGAGAGGGGAAGGGGTTAGGAGACAGGAGGTTAGGGAAGAGAAAGGGCAGTAGAAAGCGTCAAGATGCTTTACGGACGCATACAAGTTCTGCAAGGTGAATGCACTGCAAGCGTCTACATCAATAGAAGGGTAAAGAAGAAGTGAATGTCCATCAGCAGTAAAGATCTGCATCCTTGCTCTTCTACAGATGGGAAAGGAAAGCTTTCCCTCCGTCTAAAACACTTCTACACACATGCAGAAATGTACTCTGTAGGAAGTAAAGAACTCTGCTAAACTTGCAGAAAACAATGGAAAGTTCTGTTCTGCAAGGAAAGGCGAAAAGACAGGCCCAAAGGAACTGAGAGGTGTAATAAGAGTACAAACCAAATAAAACCTGGAATTAGAATTAAAACAGGTACCCATATAAAAGTACAGTATAATACAGAACAACGAAAATGACCAGGATAATAAATCTTAATTTTTTTTTTGTAGAAAAGCATTATTGTAAATTCTCAGGGAGAACAAGGCTGTACTTAGAATTCTCATGTGTTTAGTATTTATTAAAGAAAAACCAGCACAAGAAAAACAAACGCAGAAAAAATAATACAAAAAAGGAAAAAAAAATCTTATTTAAGGCCAGAACCACATTCCACACATCTTAGATATTTAAGAACTATTGCTTTTATGTTTGGAAACAAGTCAAGATACTCAGCAGCAGCTAATGAGAAGAAAAGCATCAAGCCCAGTGTACCCCTGCAATCCCTGGAGGCTGAGACGGGAGGATCTCACGTTCAAGTCCAGACTAGCTAAATTATAGAGACACTATCTCAAAATAAGTAAAATTGAATTTAATTAAATTTGATAAAGGGTTATATATGTATGTTGTGTATGACTCAGTGGTAGGGTGTCTGTCGATTCAATCCCCAGTACTAACAAAACTCAACAAAAATCAAGTAACACAGAATAACCGTGAACTTTCCAAACCCTCCAACCTGAGTTATACTATCAACATGGAACCTTTCTTGAATGTCATGAATAAAAATTTCTGCATTGCTAATGCCAGAGCTAGAAAAGAATTTATTGGGTGGAAAAAAACTCCCCAAAATCAAACAAACAAACAAACAAAAAAACAAGTGGGGCCGGGGATTTAGTTCAGCGGTTCAGTGGCCTGCCTCGCAAGTGCAAGGACCTGAATTCGATCCCCTGTACAAAACAAACAAACAAACAAACACAGAATTTAGTGGGTGAAGAAAGATTTCTTTTAAAGATCATAGCACAAATGCAATGAGGACACACAGGCATTTACATCTGCAAAGATTTTCGAAGTCATATGTTCCTAAGGTCTGTAAAAATAAAAGAAGCAATAGTTATCTGCAGTGTTTCTAGGTTAGCCATTACAGGAATCCCAGGTTGGGCCGACAATGAAAAGAGGAGAAACATCAATAATGCTGGTAGAAAACACAGCTGCTCAAATTGAAACAATTTGTCCATTTCTCAGTCAACATGTGACCTTTTCCTGAAAGACGCGTTATTAGAGAAACGGTGGATGGCATTGGAGATAATAAACATCAGATTCCCAGGTCAAAGGCTGCTGCCCAACAGCCCAGCAGCTGTAACGTCAGCCACTGATTAATCCGTCAACAAACAAACTGTCAAGGGAAGGACAGACAAGAGCTGCAAGAGGCAAAGAAAATATTTGGGAATTAGATATAAGGTTAGAAAACATCCACTGTGCATTCATTTTAGATAGCTGTAGAATGTGAAAGTGACCACCTGTACGCTCTGGTTCCTTCTTCTTTCATTTGCACGTGTAAGGCGACAAAACTGAGAGTCATCTCCAATAGAAAAGCACTGTGGGGCCTGCTAAGGTACAACAACAGGTAACATATCGCATATAAGCTGTGTGTGTGTGTGCGTGTGTGCGTGTGTGCGTGTGTGTGTGTATGGGGTGAAGAGAGAAGCAGAGACACAGAGACAGAGACAGAGAGAGGGAGAGAGAGAGAAGGGGAGAGGCAGAAGTAAAGAGAAATAGTGAAGGAAACATAGAACAGAGGGAACTGATACACTTAATATATATTTGTTTATGGTTTGGATTTAAGGTGTCCCACCCAGATTTCATGTGTCCATAGGAGTGGATTTCGGAAGCTGACTGCACCATGGGGTGCCGCGTTCATCAATGGATTCACCGACTGAATGTGTCGTATGTACGAGGTGGGGCCTGGTTGGAGGTGCTCACTGGGGTGGGACTTGGAAGGGTGAGTGGTTGTCCCCAGCTCCTCCCTTCATCTCTGCTTCCTGGATGCATAATGTGAGCATCTTTCCCCCGCTATGCCCTTCCGCCATGATGTTTCTGCCTTGGAGCAGCCGACCATGGACTGAACCCCCTGAGACCACTGGAGAAGCCGAACACGGAATGAACCCCCTGAGACCACTGGGGTAGCCAAACATGGACTGAACCCTCTGAACCATTAGACATATAAAACTTTTCTCCTTTTAAAAAAAGGTTATATGCCCAATACTTGGTCACAGCAATAAAATACCAACATATCTCTATAACCACCTGCATTCTAATAAGTAAATAAATATACTTTCATATATGCTGTTAGTCTTTTTCAAATTACCAGGATGATCTCTACCCATGGTACATTTTGGGGGACAGCCTAGAACTCTTCAACCAGTTTGAGCATCAGAATTCCTGTCGAAACAACATGGATTTTTGTGTCCCCTACCTTGGGATTTACAAGGTTTTCCCATAAGCACAGTTCACAATCCCTCATGTTCAATACACATGTCATCTGGATACAACTTTGGATGCATACCGTCAGGATCAAAGTGCCTTAATGGGTTCGGGTTTGTTTGTTAAGCAAGTTCGCTATTATGTCAAATGCTCATTTCAAAATCTTTGTGTTATAACTTACCTCTGTCTTCCAAGATTACAGTTGAGGAGGGATCAGCGCCTACCTGCCTCCCACATTCTTGTCCCTTCATTGAGCAGAGCAAATGAAAGAAAAAGATGTGTACAGGTCTCCCAAGACGGCTGAATCTCATGCATTTTACTAAATACCTTCTAATTATTGGATTTTGTATTTTGACAGTTGTGCCAGGCAAGTCAGCACGATACCTCCTTGCCCCATCCACATCAACAACGACTACACACCTTTGTTCCCTCTGAATTTTCGTACAGGTGTACGAATAACTTAACTTTCCTTGACCATAAAATAACTCCATAGTAGTTTCTTCTTTGTAAATTCACTTCAGAACAACTGTCTCTATAGTACAGGTGGAAAAGAAATCCAGAAATATTGGTACTTTATGGTACCCACCCAAAACTGCTCTTTTGTAACTCTGTTTGGTGGGGCTGGGCATGAGAGCTAAGGCACCTAACAAGAAGGTAAGGGCTCAGCCACTGAGCTACATTACCTGCCATGTGCTTTCATATTTAAGGGATAGTTACTTTGGTTTAGTCTCCCAGTGAGAAACTATTTGGATTTGCATTGTGTTGAGCTTTTTGTTTGGTTTTCTTTTGAGAAGGTGGTCCCACAGTATTGCCCGATCCAGTCAGGAGATCTTCCAGCCTCAGCCTCCTGAATAATAGGGACGAGAGGCGTGCATCTCCACAACCCACTAGAGAAACATTTTTATACCTTCCATATTTTATCACCTGATTACTTCTTTCCCGAAGACAAAGCTTCTACTGCAACCATCACCTACGGCGTGTCCAATAGAAACATGGAGATCGGTTTAAAAGAGAAATCCTAAGATTCAACATTTGTTGATGGAAGAGAACTGGGAGATGATCAAGAGAAAGCTGATCGTTTCTCCAAAGAGAACACCCATGGCTTTAGAAAGAGGGATGTTAATTCTGAAACTCCCACAAGGTTCTCCCCGAAAGGCTACCACCGTATCATCACATGTTACCAGGCAGAGTTTTGATGAATACCACCTACACACATCTTTCCTTCATCGTGTCACTGAGTGGACATTGGGGAAGAAAATGGAGAGTGGCGTGTTCCTAAGTACTAAGAATAGCAAGTCCACCCATTCAGTAGGGAGCCATCTCAGACTTGCATTTCAGTGGCTCTGTGTTGAATGCTATGCATAAAATTTATAGGACGGACTTGGATATGGTGCAGGTTTGTAATGTCAGTGCTCACTCAGGGAGGGTTTGGCAGGAGGATTGCAAGCTCAGTCATAGCTTGGGAAATTTAACTATTTAAGAGGACAACACCTTAAGTAAAAACAGGGCCATGGATGTAACTTGCTATGAAGACCTTGGACTCAAATCCTGGTTCGAATAAAAGAAAATATAGGATGGAATGCTTACCTGTGCTCTGTGGATTTTGGAGAACACATGTATATTGACTGGTATACTATAAGCATCACTTTAAAAAGAGTTTTCCAAAATAATCAGGCCTGCAAAAAATCACTCATGAAAAACAGGTGTCTGTCATCCATTGGTCTCTGTTTCGTATCATTGTCCTATCCTTTAGCTAAACGATCTTTCTGCATCATTTTCTTCAGCTCCTTGCTTGGTCATGACTTATTTAAAATTTGCCTACAGCAAACATATATTATATTTCTGTGTACAGAAAGGAGGCAGGGGAATCCCAGGGATTCAGGCAAGCACTGCTTTATATAACATGGAGGTGGCCGTGAAGGAAAAGGAGAGAGGAGGGGAAGGAGATGGAGAAGGAGTTGGAGGAGGAGGAGACGGAAGAGGAGGAGGAGGAGGAGACGGAAGAGGAGGAAGTGGAGTAGGAGGAGGAGTTGGGAGAGGAGGAAATAGAGAAGAGGGAGGAGGAGATGGAGTGGGATATAGAGGAGGAAGGGATAGAGGCAGAGATGGAGGAGGAGAAGTTGAAAAGGAGATGGAGGAGGAGTTGGAGGAGGAGGAGATGGAGGAGGAGATGGGAGAGGAGAAAATGGGGGAAAGGGAACAGGAGATGGAGCGGGCGATAGAGGAGGAAGAGATGGGAACAGTGGAGATTGAGGAGGAAAAGATAGAGGAGTTGGAGAATACGCTGGAGGAGGAGATGGAGGAGATGAAGGAGAAGAAAGAAATGGAGGAAGAGGAGGAGATGGAGGATGAGAAGATGGAGGAGGAGATGGAGGAGGAGGAGGAGGAGGAGGAGGAGATGGAGGAGGAGGAGATGGAAGAGGAGGAGATGGAGGAGGAGGAGATGGAAGAGGAGGAGATGGAGGAGGAGGAGATGGAAGAGGAGGAGATGGAGGAGGAGGAGATGGAAGAGGAGGAGATGGAGGAGGAGGAGATGGAAGAGGAGGAGATGGAGGAGGAGGAGATGGAAGAGGAGGAGATGGAGGAGGAGGAGATGGAAGAGGAGGAGATGGAGGAGGAGGAGATGGAAGAGGAGGAGATGGAGGAGGAGGAGATGGAAGAGGAGGAGATGGAGGAGGAGGAGATGGAAGAGGAGGAGATGGAGGAGGAGGAGATGGAAGAGGAGGAGATGGAGGAGGAGGAGATGGAAGAGGAGGAGATGGAGGAGGAGGAGATGGAAGAGGAGGAGATGGAGGAGGAGGAGATGGAAGAGGAGGAGATGGAGGAGGAGGAGATGGAAGAGGAGGAGATGGAGGAGGAGGAGATGGAAGAGGAGGAGATGGAGGAGGAGGAGATGGAAGAGGAGGAGATGGAGGAGGAGGAGATGGAAGAGGAGGAGATGGAGGAGGAGGAGATGGAAGAGGAGGAGATGGAGGAGGAGGAGATGGAAGAGGAGGAGATGGAGGAGGAGGAGATGGAAGAGGAGGAGATGGAGGAGGAGGAGATGGAAGAGGAGGAGATGGAGGAGGAGGAGATGGAAGAGGAGGAGATGGAGGAGGAGGAGATGGAAGAGGAGGAGATGGAGGAGGAGGAGATGGAAGAGGAGGAGATGGAGGAGGAGGAGATGGAAGAGGAGGAGATGGAGGAGGAGGAGATGGAAGAGGAGGAGATGGAGGAGGAGGAGATGGAAGAGGAGGAGATGGAGGAGGAGGAGATGGAAGAGGAGGAGATGGAGGAGGAGGAGATGGAAGAGGAGGAGATGGAGGAGGAGGAGATGGAAGAGGAGGAGATGGAGGAGGAGGAGATGGAAGAGGAGGAGATGGAGGAGGAGGAGATGGAAGAGGAGGAGATGGAGGAGGAGGAGATGGAAGAGGAGGAGATGGAGGAGGAGGAGATGGAAGAGGAGGAGATGGAGGAGGAGGAGATGGAAGAGGAGGAGATGGAGGAGGAGGAGATGGAAGAGGAGGAGATGGAGGAGGAGGAGATGGAAGAGGAGGAGATGGAGGAGGAGGAGATGGAAGAGGAGGAGATGGAGGAGGAGGAGATGGAAGAGGAGGAGATGGAGGAGGAGGAGATGGAAGAGGAGGAGATGGAGGAGGAGGAGATGGAAGAGGAGGAGATGGAGGAGGAGGAGATGGAAGAGGAGGAGATGGAGGAGGAGGAGATGGAAGAGGAGGAGATGGAGGAGGAGGAGATGGAGGAGGAGATGGAGGAGGAGGAGGTGGAGGAGGAGGAGATGGAGGAGGAGATGGAGGAGGAGGTGGAAGTGGAGATGGAGGATTTCCTTAGGCTCAGCCCAGTGAACAACCCTGAATCAGTCGGGAAAGGCCATGTTGCCGGGCTGGAGATAGGGAAGTCGATTTGTTTAAGGATAAGTTTTAGGTTTCTTTCGTAACGGTAAGCTCCAAAGAAGGAAGAGCTGAGTGCTGTTTGTCCTCCACCCGGCCCAGGTCTCAATCCCTTGCAAACACGTATGTTATACAAACGGCCATTTTATGAAATGGGTCATGTGCATGGTGTTACACATTTTCGGGACATCCGATTCCTGTCCTATACTTCCAGTGAGTCTCAAGGTTCTGAGTGTGACCAAGGAAACCAAAAAGTTGACATCAGCTGTGTTAGAGTAGCTTCCAGTCAACTTGGGACGCCCACCCCAACAAGAGCAGCAAGGACTGGGCATGGAAGACCCAACTGATTGTCACCAGCGGAGGATCACGGACTGTTGCTTTTCTAGGAGAAGCTTGTTGTGGCTGGTTTTCCTGATGCAATCTTGGCTATTCTTGTTGGAGGAGCTTGGGGCCTTACAATGGCTCTGAATGGTTGCTGTGCTTACTCGGGGGATCTCTGGTCTTCACCTTGAGCGATGCTTCCTGGCTCCAGTGCAAATCCCTCAGCCTGGGGTCACAAATCTTCACCCACCAGCACAGATTTTCTGGTTTCCACCACTGGCCTGTGGGTCTTCTTAGTGCAGATGCTCAGAACCGGCAAGCATGAGACACTGCTGTGGGCTTCAGGCTACTAGATAGACTAATGGAGGACACTGCTTTGGGCTCTAGGCCTTCAGCTGGACTTGATCAGGAGATTGCTGTGCGATCCAGGACCTTGGATGGATTCTGCGGTTCTCTACTATGCAGTTAGCCAACTTGCCCTCCTCTGCATTTGACTTTTGGGGTGACTGTTATAAACTAATCCTATAAATTATGTGTCCTGTATGAAATCTATCCCCTTGCAAAACCCTAACTACATCAGGCAAGTAGAAACACTCCTTAGTGAACAGGTGAATATAAGTTTTTGTTTTTTAATGTTCATTTTTTATGACTACACATGAGACAAGTCTTAAGTGTGTCTATAGCTCCTTCCTTCCCCTCCTTTCAGCCTTCCTCTATCGCTTGGCCAGTCCCCACCACTCAGAAAAGGTCTAACGCTCCATTTCAGATTATTTACCTTTTATTTTGTTTGTACTTGCGGTTTCTCATAGAAGATAACATTATGGTCTCAAAGTGCATGCATTGTCCTGCAAACGGCTTAATTTGACCCTTTTCTATGGCAGAGTAGTACTCTGTCATGTGTAAATACCACATTCTGCTTATCTGTTCATCTTCTGATGAACAAACAGTCTGTTTCCAAGATTCCCTTGTTATGTGCACATGGATATGCACGGGTCCCTGTAATATAATGTCTTTAAATCTTTTGGGAACATACCTAAAAGGAGAATATCTCTGTGGAATGGAATTTTTAGTTTTAGCTTTTTGAGGAATCTCAACACCGCTCTCTACACTGGTTACACTGGTTTACGTTCCCAACAACAATCTAGAAAGGTTTGTTTTCCCCACAGCCTTCCCAGCATCTGTTAGTATTTAATTTCTTTCCAAAGGCCACTGTTTCTGGATGTAGAGTCTGTATTATTTTAATTGACAATTGCCTAGTAGCCAGAAATGCTGAACCATTTTTTCTCATATTCCTTGGCCATTTTTACTTCTAAGACACGTAACACATGGGCACAGGATGGATGAATTTGAATTTCTGCATCTTGAAGGCAGAAATATAGGGGTTTTCTCTAAAATATTTGAATCCACCCCTAGATGGTGAATATCTTTATTTCCATCAAGGCGAGTTCACACTTGTACAGAGCAAGGCACAAACCATAAGCTGAGAATAAAATATATTTTAGACACACTAAGTATAAGAAGCTCTGCTGATGTACGTGTGGAAAACCTCAGGAAGAAAGTGCATTTTCTGACATAAGGCGAAGATGCCACGACCCCTGCAGAAAGAAATAACAGGTGCAGCGTGACCAGGAACTGCTGTATTTAAGAAAAATGTGTGAAGTATTATGATATCAGACACTTGCACTATTTCCATTCCAATCCCTCCCTCTGGCTGTGAACACACACTCCTCGCACGTTGCCAGGTCCAGCAGCTCTGGAGCCCTCTTTTCCAAGTGCCATTATGAGGTGTGATTAAAAACAAACAAACGAACAAACAAAACACACTAAATCCTGCTGCTGAACGCCAGCCAATGGGAAGGCAGGAGCATAAAAACATGACACCCTGTCTGCATCCACCTTATTTGCTGGATGTGGCACCATCTGAAGACTCCTGGCTCTTCCCAAAAGACCACGAAAGTTTCGTGTTCTGCATTACTTCAGGACACTGCATAAAAGTCATCACAGTGCAACAGTATTGTGTGCATCCACTTCTCTTTAGGACGGGAGTGCGCTCTGTTTGTCAGCAGAGGCAATGAAGCAGGCACCAAGCAGTCAGGGATCTCTTTAAACTGTTACACTCCAAATGTTCCTGTGGATCTCTCGCTGGTATCATGAGTGGCTTTTTGATATGATTTGCATTTTTACTCCAGGGCAGTGCCAAGGTAGCCCAAAGAAATCCACTTTGCATTGTGTCAATAAGAAAAAAAAAAAAAAAAAAAAAAAAAAAAAAAAGAAAGAAAAAAAAGGTTAGCAGTAGACACCGGAGTTAATTGGGAACGGATTTCTAATTTATCATAGTGACATTGTCATGTGTTCCTGACATTGAGATAGCATTGCATTATAATCAGCTGCTAATTATTTATAGGTTTATCCCAGAGCTGAAAAGGGAGAGGAAGTTTTATTTTTCTTTCTTACATCAGAATGTGGCTTATAAATAACCTCAAACAGCAGAAGAGGTTACCTGATGTTGCTGAATCCACTACCTTGGTTATCACAAAGTGTTTCTTAAAGAATCACCTATTTTGTCAGCCACATTGTAAGAAAGAGAAGAAAGCAGTTTTTAGAGGTGCGTCATGAACAAAAGTGACTCCCGGTTTTGGAAATGGCTGTAAAGCCCAAGTGCCCGAGCTCTACCTGTGTGTAGCTGTGTGGCAGAGCCATAGGTGATTTTAGAAAGAAATGAAGGAGATGTGCAGAAAACAGAGAGGGATGAATTTTACTAAGCTATGGACATGGTGTTGTTTGGACATCGGGAAGAGTGTGTGTGGTAAAGCTTGATGGTATCTTCAGTATTGGCTTGAGAACTTTGCAAGGGACAGGTGCAGGCCATGTGTAAGTGTGTCTGGGTGGGCCATGGGAGCCTATTAAAAATAGGGTAAAGAGCTGGGAGTGGTAGTGCACATCTATAATCCCAGCACTGGGGAGGCTGAGGCAGGAGGATCACTGTGAGTTCGAGACCAGCCTGGGCTACAAAGTGAGGTCCAGGTCAGTCTCAACTACATAGTGAGACCCTGTTTTAAAAAGGGGGGGGTAAAAGCTTGAATAATGGTAATAGCAGTAACAATAATAATGATGATGATAATTTTTCCTGGCTGGACTTGAACTTGCTGTCCTTCTGCCTCACCTTCCTAAGTAGCTGGGATTACAGGCATGCACCCATACTGCAGGCACGGATAATCATTTTTGAACTGAGAAGCTGAATTTTAGACGTGAACAGCTATTTTGGTAGAGTGGTAAGAGTGGAAATAAGAAGGTTTTATAGCCCTTGATACAAACCTATCATCAACCCATTAACAGCCTTTGATTTGGGACAACAGTTTTTATTTGAATAAATGATAATAATACCTTCTGAAATTCTGATTCTTCTTTTCAAAGAGGCAGATGTGCATTCACATGTATGCTGCACTCGAGTTTCAAATTCTTCTCCATAGAAAACCCAGCCCCAGTTGGATGGGTTTCAGACCCAAAATTTATATTTTTAACACTGCATTCCTTTAAGGTCTAAAAACGAGAATGTGACTTGTTTTATATTAGGTTCCATGACATTTTGTGGAATATTCAATTCCATAAAAGTCAACGCAGCCATTTACATAAAGCACAGGACCTTAAAAAGAAAAGAGCTAATTCTGATTTACTGAAATGTCAATGTCAATTTGAAATCCTATTAAGGTTGAAAAAGCAGTTCTCTGCCATGGATACTGAAAAAAAAAAATCTGAGTCATTTCTAAACTTTAAACACGTTTTTATATTTGGGGGCCCCACAGAGGTATCTTGGGAGGACTTGTCTCCTGAACATCTTGAAACATTGAAGGAAAAGAGTTCAAGCCCTGTCAGTGGAAGTTCACTCAGGCCATCTTGTACCTGTTTTCTCCTTCTTTTTGGACTAGGTCATTTGTATGTGACTGTACAGGGGATGCAAAATGTTCACCTCAGAACAACCCAGTAACTTCAGTGGGACTCTGCCTTCATATAAAAATCTTTTAAAGAGAAAGTAAGGAAACAGATAGGGATGTGGATCATTGGAAAGGTTCTGGGTCAATCGCCAACACGAAGAAACAGGAAGAAAGAAAAAGAGAGAGGAGAGAGAGAGAGAATCACAGATAATGTTTGTCTGTATTATCTATCAAAATGATCTGAAAATGAAAACAATAGTCCTAGGGCCAGGGTTGTAGCTCAGTGGTGCCATGCCTGCCTCACAAGCAGAAGGTCCTACGTTTGATCCCCGGTACTGAATAAATAAGTAAACAATGAAGTAAAAAAAAAAAAATTATCCTCATATCCGTGGCTTCTCTTTCTATTACTTCAGAAATTCCATGGTTCAAAATGATCTGAAAGTGTCACACCAGAAAAGTTCAGATGTGAACAGTTCAGAAGGTTAAAACAAACTTTTGCTAGCCTCTTGTTAGAGTCGTTTTATTATTCATTACTGCGGTTCACATCTCTTAGCGTGTAATACACTGATTCCTCTGTGTGAATAGGAAAATAGTTTCTCTGGTGTGAGAAACTGAAAGCATCAATGAGGACTCATATATATAACAGATAAGGAGGAATAGAAAAGGTCCACAGGGGTCCGGGAAGGTGGAGGGTAGGGGAAAGGAAAGAAGGGAAAGGAAAAAAAATGTGAGAAAAGGACAAAATGGAGACAAAAACGTTCTAAATAGGGAGGGGCAGAAGGAGAAGAACAGGGAAAGACAAAACCTAAGATATCTCATTTACAGGTCCACACTCCCAATGATGAATAAGCTCAGAATGAATCACTAAAACGTACCAATCAAATTAACCTAGGAAAAACCAAGTAACATAGCATATAGACTTCGTTGCCATTCTAGAGCCTAGGACCCATTCCGAGTTTTGCAACTTTCCTCTCCCTGCAGATTTTTGTGTGACTGACGTGCGTCTATTTCTGCAGAAGAGGGAAATGGAGAATCAAAACTAATACAACAGACTAAAAGCCCAGATCCCAAAGCTTTGATGGATGGAGTTGGCCTGCGTGATCCAAGGAGATCAATCTACACGCTGTTCAGGACTAACAGGATCATTACGTTCGTTTTCATACGCAAACATCCAAGTTCTGGGACATGAGGCAGTTTGCTCACAGTAATATCAAGTGACAGACGAGATGGACATCTCATGCCTCCGCAAAGCTCTTGGCCCATCCTGCCTAGAACAATTAAATATCACTGTGGAAATGTGCTTTCTGGAGACGCAACAGAATGAAGTAAAAGGTATAACATCAGAACCATTGCAGAGACCTTGTTGAGTGCGTTTTCCTTCAAAGCAGGAAAAGAGTTTAAACCCATCCATCATCTCCTTACAGAATTTCCTTTTAGCCTTTTTCAATCATTACTTATTCGGGTTTTAAGCGTGTTAGCATAGAATCGAGTCGGTTTTATTTCAGAAATATCTGTTTGTCTTCTGTGGCTATTTACTTTATGTTGCTGTGAACTGCATATATTTGCTTTTTTTTTTTTTTTTAAAGCGGACTTACCAAATTTAGATCGTGAAAAGGAAAGAGGACCATAGATCTCTTGCAAAATAGAAGGGGGCCAACAGTGGGAGGGAGGAAGATGGATATGTAAGGGAATAAAGATGCGTACGTCCATGCACCTACTACACACCTTGAATATAATCATGACGTACTGCAAAAGCGTATTACTATAAAAATAACAATCTTACAATAATGAAAATGGGGGTGATTTAAGGGTAATAAAACATAGCTACAGCCAGAGAAGATAAGTGATGAATTATACACAAAAGCAGAAATATAACATCTCTTTGTAGGGACTGAACGCCTGTACCCTTCCCACATTCAGTGTTTAACTCCGAACTTCCAAAGATGGATGAGGAGATTTGTAAGTCATAAAAACAGAGCTCTGCTGAAAGGGATTGGTGCCCTTAAACAGAAAGAGCCTGCCGAAAGCTCCTCGAGCCCTCATACCGTGAAAGGAGCCGGAGGAGCCCACCTCCCTGCAATGGAAATATTCAGACGAGAGGTGAGAGAAATCCTCATGGGAACGAATCCATGCTGAGTGGCTAGGCAGATGCGCCTTACGCGGCTGAAAATATCCAGAACCCGAAGCCCGGCGAAGAACATTCAAAAAGCAAAGGAAGCACCTGTGCCTTAAAATCTCCTACTTCTCCACCCAAGTCTAAAGCTAAGGGCTTTGATGCCTTCAGAGGGTTTGAATTAAAAGCACTCAGGGGCGCCTCGGCGGGGTACCTGTTGAACGGGAAAGGACACCCGCGTAGACTTGACTCTGGTGGATCAGAAGAGTGAGAGATGACAGTAGACTCGCTGTCACTGAAAAGGACGGGGGGGTCCACACTCAGGGCGGAGAAAGTCCTTCGCAGCAGCAAGGGGCTGCATTATGGGCCAGCCCAGCTTCCGTGTTAATAAACACGGAGAGGGGTCATCACTCTGCTTTCGCTCTGGTACAGATGCACTGGGCACGCACGTCCTTGGCGGGAACTTTGCGAAAAATGCTCTGCACCTGAGCTCACGGCACAGGAAAAATGCATGGGGAGCGTGTGGAGGCGAATTCCCATAGGGAGAGGCTGGGGCTTCCGAGCAGCAGAGCAGAGCAGAAATGGCCCTCCCTGTTATTAGCCGTCATCACTCGCATGTAAAGTCCAATAAATACACAGGGGAGTCCCTAACCTGTGCTCGGCCCTTGGAGGTGTGATATACCCCTCACAGATGCCTTCTGAAAGGCGTCTAGGAAGGAGTTAACAGTGTGGCAACTATGTACATAAAGTTGCAAGGTCGCAGTGGCGCCTTTCCCCGGTGTCGATGAAGCACGGAGAAGACGTCTCCTTTGGGGAAATCTCAAGGTTTCGCTGGATTCCCACAAAGCCAGCTAAGATCATCTGGGCAATTGACTGTCACGGCTAAAACAGCAGCAGAAAGCGAGAGAGAGAGAGAAAAAAAATCACTGTAAGATTCCGCCGCTTAAAACCGGGAGTGGAGCTGGCAACGGGGAATGAGCTCCTGCCGTCCCAGCTAGGTGGGAGGCTGACGCAGGAGAACCTGGAATTTGAGGTCAGCCCAGGCAACTTAAGTCCTTAATAAAAATCAAAATGGGGCAGGGGGATGTAGCTCAATTTCAGGGTGCACGCGGGTGTGATGCCTAGGAGTGCTAAAACAACTAGAGTGAAAACTAAAATGTGGAGGGAAAGGCATCTTGATATATAGAGATTGTAAAACTAATACACCACACACACACACACACACACACACACACACACACACAAACCGAACGTGCAAGAATGGGTAAGACCGTTTCCATGTTTTCTGTTTCCATAAGATCTACCATCACTATGCATTTCCCATCAAATCTCCTAAGTCCAGCAGGTGGGGGCTGCAGTGAACACAGAAAGGCTGTACCCTGAAACTGGGGATGAATTTGGTCTTTCTGTCCGAGAAACAGAAAGATCCGTAGCTGACAGAGTGGGCGCATCTGCTTACGGGGACGTGTGGAGAACAGGCGAGAGGCACTAATGGAGACAAACTGGCTTCGATCTGAATCTCTCCTGACTCCATCCAGGGCCAAGCAATAATTTGTACAGCAAAACTGGATTGTTCCATTGTAACAAAACTCATGAATGGTGGCAGACTTCTGTCTTTCCGACACAAGTTTATTTCCCAGCAAGCACCTGCCACACGCTGTGCTTAAGAGAGTGGCAGAGCGAACCACAGTCCCGTCTTTGGAGGGAGCTTTGTCTGTATATGTAAATTTACAAATTGGCTTTCAGTCCGTTTACCTGGAGCTGAGCCCTGAGTGAAAAGAAAAGCAGAGAGAGCAATTTAGGCAACCGAGGCCCAGATCCAGTAACGCAGAAATGTGTCCAAAATTTCGGTTTGGCTTTGAAAACTCAGCGTTTCAAAGAGGACACTGATGGGTGTGTGAGGATAATTGCGATGAAATTGTTTTCGTGAGTTTGAAAGGATATCAAGAAAGAAGATAACTGAAAATGGACGGGTGTTTTGCCAAATGTAGAAATTTCTGCAGGTCTTCCTTACATCCTTCCTTTTCACACAGTTTGCTTATTTTGGTAATGGTGCATGTGTCAGCTGGAAGTCCATCCGCATAGAAGCCCCAGGCAGAGGCAAGAGGAAGAAGACCTCTACAACTTTGCTTCAGTTTTCTCTCCTTTCTGTTTTTCTGTGGTGCGTGCAAGTACTCTTTAAAAGTAATGTTAATTGAAATACATCTAACACGTGGACTTAAATACAGCATGTTGCATGAGAAACAGAAAGTATAAATAAAGAGCAAAATAAGAGACAGTAAAGAGTAGGGAGACGGACCTTTTTCAAAAGGGCAGGGGGACAGAGAGACGGAGAGAAGAGCGGGCACAGGAAGGGCATGGAAGGGAATTCAGACCTGTGACGGCCACGTACCGACTCCACACAAGGAATGAAATTGCTGCATTCTGCAAACAAACACTAGAACACTGGTAAAAATTGAAAGGCGAAAGCATCTGGAGCCCACACGGGGAAGGAAGTCTGAAAGTATTCAGAGAAGAGCAAGGAAGTGATTGTGCAGCGTCTCTTCTGAGACTCACACGGCATTTCAGCCACCCAGCTCTGCTCGGGGAAGGGGAAACGGGGAGGCCGACGGTGGGGCTTTGAGAAAAGGGTTTTGTCTGTTGTTGTTGTTTCAATGGGTATCATTAGTGCTGCGCCTGCGTGGAGTATGAGGGAGAGAAAGTCAGGGCTCAGCCTGAGGAAGAGCTGTCTTTTATACCTCTGGATCATGCACGAAGGGAAGTATTTCTAGGACTCACAGCAAGGAGTATTTCCCGCAAGAGCTTCAAAGTTCTCCCTGGTGGCGCAGTACGCCTGCTGGCTCCTTACCGTCCCACAGAAATTTTTGGGGAGACAGCGCCGTTCCCTGACACCCCGCACAACCCTCTGATGTCATCTGCTTCAGGGCAAGTTTTCCCTCACTTACAGCCGCGTAAGTCTGATTTCCCATCTGGCCTGGGTTTCCAGGAGTCTCCTCCTGTGTGGAACTCTACGTTGGAAAACTCTATTTAAAGATCGGTTTCCCCACCACGCTACCAAATCATTAAGTCCCTCAGCGCAGATGCTAGGAGCTTAGCAGATGATCACGAGTGCTTTCAATGAGAAAACCAATGACTCGTGCTGGAAGGAAGCTCAAAATACTGCTGGAGCGGTATTTTTAGGATGATTTCACTTAGCCTGGCTGTTCTGGGTCATTCCGCTCTTGTCTGATTCGGTTCTCGTTTCTTGCAGATGTAAGCGAGACTTGACACTCTTTCTAGACGCTGGGGCAGACTTAAACTTGGTGAAAAATGGATCCTTCTCCTCGCCTTCCATCAGGAGCTGTGTGTCCAGTCCTGGGTGCACGCGGGCTCTGAGACTTTCCTGGACTTGTGTTCACTGCAACTGCTCCTGTTTTCTTCCTATGTACGACTGATTTCCCTCACCCTGTGCTGGTCACTCTTGATTATCAACTTCACAGGAGCCAGCAACTCCAGCAGAGGTGAACGCATCGGGCGGACCCCAACCTCGGTCATGCCTTCACCCACTCATGAGTTGCTAGAGACAAATGGATGATCAGGGTATGGGAAGTGTTTGGAGAAATGAACCCCAGATGTGAAGAGGTTCAGCTTAAAGGGTTACAGCTGGTCCCGGATCGCTTCCTCTCTGGCTGTTCCGCTCTCTGCTTTATCCGCTGCCATTTAATTGAGCTTCCTTGTTGCACCTGTTATTCCTCCATGATGTGTCTGCCTTCTAGAAAGAAGATTCTGCAACCTCGGCCCTGAACAAGCCACACCGCCTTGCATTCCAGGTACCAAATATTTCATCCCAGTGACAGAAACCTGATCAATATAAACATTTTGGCATTTGGAAAAATAAATAAATAAAAACCTCCCACACACGAACCCATGTTTCTGAGAAATCAGGGCCATCCTAAGGAACTTCAGCGATGTGGTTCCCTTAGAGCCAAGAACGAATTCTTTGCTTTTTCCTTTTTTCTAAGTTTTCCTTTTTGAATGAGTACGGTGTGTCTGTTACTTTCCCGAAGTCGAAAAGAGTCACCAAGTTGATGATGTCACACTGGAGGGCTGCCCAGACTTTTCCATTATCTGCTGACTGTGTCCACAAACCTCTTCCTTTGAGAATCTTGTTGGCCACAACTATGAATTTAACACCACCATGGAGCAATGTCGCGTGAGCAGAATGACTCAAAGGAGGAAAAGAAAACTACCTATTGTGATACATTTCCAGGTAACAGTAATTCATGTCTGGATGCAGGTTTTTCTTCTGTCAATCTCATTAAGAATTTTCTGTTACAAATTCAAAGTGTTTTCTCTGATGCCTTCTGCCATATTAGTTTCTAGGTTTCTAAAAGTCCTTTAGCTTAAAATTCTTCACTTACCTCTTTTCAGTCAGGGCAGTTAACTTCCAGTTTCCTCTACGGGTAAAAATAAGTTATGCCTGGATGAAGCTTTGCCTTGTAAAATCTTAAGAGGAATTTTTTTTTCTCTGTCATTCAAAGTACTTTCCATGAGATTTCCCACCATGTCTCCATGATCATTTCTAGCTCCTCATAGGGGCCTTCACCTAAAAATATTTATTTACCCACTTTTGAGGCTATATATACCAATATATCTTTTCACAAGCAATTTATATGAAATTTTGTTTTATGAAAGTAATTTTCACTTGTGGATCTAGTCCACTGCAGTACGGACAGCGTTTCAATCCTATCTTAAGAATTTCACGATTCTTGCTTCCCAACCATGAGTCATATGAAGAAGATACTTACATGTAATAATAGAGATTCTCACCTCTCTGTTTATACCTGCTGCCGATCACAGCATTGACGCACTTAAAATGAGGATGACTGCTTAACTTATTTTTCAGTAAATACAGCTGGCAGTAATTAAAAGGACAGACTATGGGAAGTCGCAATAGGCTGGGCCTGAGCTTAGAATGACAAAGAAAGATAGATACGGATTTTAGGAAAACAGATGCAACTCGAGAACACAAGGTTAACAGCAATAAATGAGACACGCGAACCTAAGTATTACAGGATTTCAGTTGCACGAGAAAGCAAAAATGACAATGAGGGGCAAAACAAGAGACAGATAGCAGAAGTAAGGAGAGAGATCTTTCTCAAAGGGCAAAAATCCATAGCTGGAGGGAGTTCGAGGCAGGGAGGGAATGGGGATGAAAGCAGAATGAAGTGTTAGGCACACACACCAACCCCACAAGAAGGAATGTGCGCGGCATGCGGGGCAAACTAACCAAGAAGTGTTAGAAATGACATTTCTATGATCAGAAATCACGCAGAAGCCAGGCCGTGTTTCTGCTTAGCTGTCTCAAGCAAGGGGAAGGACATCTTCATCCGGTCTTCAACGAGATTTCCCAGATGGTGGTTGCCTGGACCCGTGGAGTGTTGTTGAGAGGCGAAGGAGGGACAGGCTCTTTCAGGGAAGTAACAGCCAGGAGGGACACCGTCAGAGCGGGTGTCTTGCATCACCCTACCTGCTCAGTAGCCTCGGGAAATGACTTAGCCTCAGGCCCTCTTCCTGCCTAGCTCCGGCGTAGCCGTCAAGCACGATCTGTGGGTCCCAAGGACAGCATGAAGAGCGCTGTTGCCATCTCAGGAGGCCGCACCTGCTGAAACTTTCACCTGTTGGTTTTCTTGCCGGCTCTGAGACTCCTCCACTCAGGGCTGCAAAGCATCCCCTCTCCAGGACTTTGCAATAGCATCCCGGGGAAGTTTCAAGAGCTCCGAGTAACCGGAGGCTAATTTGCTGGCACATTAAGCAATTTTGATCAGTGATATCTTTCTTTTTGCAAGGAAATGATATACTCCTTTAACTGATATCATCTAAGCAGGCCCTTGTCATCCTTTTGGGCATATTTATCCCAATAAGGGACATAACAGATCTGGGAGAAATCCTACTAGGCAGAGCCTTTCTATCATGCAACGCAGGTATGTTCTATTCTGGGTCAGAAGGATGAGATATGCATTAGGTGAAGCATAACACAAATTCTGAAAGTGTAGAATATTCTTTTTAGGTGCAAAAATGAAGTAGAATAACACTGCAAAAGCATAACTTTAAATTTGCTTTAAAAGATGCCTTCCTACTCATCCTTAATGGTTTCCAAGCACAACCTTGATGATTATTAATCGATTTATTCTCTGAGTCATCTTTTAGGTAATGGTGAGCCCAACTATAATTCTGTCCACAAAGTAAACATGCAATGACTAGGAGGGATGGTGAGCTCATGTGCTCTCAGCTTTTGGGAGGCGAGGCAGGGGGATCACTGCAGTTTCAAAAACAGGCTGGGCTGAGTAATGAGTTCACGGGCCACATGCTTCATATAGTGAGACCCTGTTTCAAACAAAGAAACTAATGAAAGATTTTTGAAGAATGCAGCAAAAGATGATAATGTCCAGGGGCTGGAGATTTAGCTAAGTGGTTCCGTTGCCAGCCTTGCAAACTCCGGGTCCCGAGTTTGAGCCCCAGGGTCAAAAAAAAAAAAAAAAAGAAAAGAAAAGAAAAGAAAAGATCCAGTACAAAGAATAATGTGTATGGTAAGAGCTTTCTCCTAATGGATATATATTCACTTCTCCCCCTCTCTCTCCGTCTCTGTTTAGAATCTAGCTTGCATTGTTCTGTTTAGTTAATTCATGTCAAAATACTCAGTTTTCCGAGACACAAATGCAAATCACTGAACAATGTAGAAGTAGTTTGGGAGGCATTTCTCATTTATCATTTCCATTTAAGGAAAAAAAAAATACCCCTAGAATTTCTGGACTGTTTCATTCCCCCAATTTCTCTACAACTTTGCCTTCATACATGGTCATTTTTTTGTTTGCTTTTAGGGGAACAATGTCTTATAATTGTCCTTCCTAGAATTGAAAGTAGGTTTCACAGAGTGACTAAAAAGAGCATTACGGTAGGGTTTTTTTTTGTTTGTTTGTTTGTTTGCTTGTTTTGATCACTAGGACAAAACCCAGGGGAAACTCAATTCAAAGGAGTTTAATTTGGATCCTGGTTTCAGAGGGTTCAGTCCATGGTTTGCTGCCTCAAGGCAAGAATGGGTGGAGGGCTGTGGAGAAGGAAAGATGCTCACATCATGGCGGCCAGGAAGGAATGGGGAGAGAGAAAGAGAGAGACGTCAGGATAGAAAGGAATCTGGGATCAAAGAGACTCTCCAAGGTCACAAGCCCAGGACCCACACCCTTCCACTTGGTCCCCAGGCCCTAACATTTTGGAAGTCTCTCTCTCATCCTATGAATTTTTATCATGCATGTTTGTGGATTAGAGAGAACCTCGGGCCATCTGGGCTCTGGACGCGCCTGGGTCAAATTACCTCGGCCTTAGAAACCACCTCAACCTCTGTTGCTGAGTGCCCGCTGCTCACTCTCTTGTACTGTTGGCAGCGCATCCCACGGGATCATCACAGAAAGCCCAGAGCAGAATTGAAGTCTCAGCTCAGGTTACACTTGTAACCCGGAATCTCCTCCAACTTACTGTGTATTTGCTAGCCTCACACTTCTAATTTGTAAATGAAAATGTGTCTCAGAGTAAGGTTGTGGGTGAACAGTCCTACAGAAACTATACATGGAACAGCAGTAGGAAGACTCATTGTTTTGAGTGGTTAAAGCCAAAAGGCAAATTTGTCATGTTGTTTCCTTCACTGCCTATCAAATGGGGACCTTCTATGGAGTCTGGTGAATTGAGATCCCTCATTCATAGTACATATAAAAAATGCAACGTCTGAAATAAGATACCATTCCTTTTAGAACATGTTAGCAAATCCAGTTTCCCATACATAAAGCACTCTTACAAACCAATTAATATTTGGCTCCATTGTGAAAAAAAGAGGAAAAAAGCACAGACAATTAACAGAAAAATAGATGTCCAAACCGATTTTCAAGATAGGAACAGATTCTCAACATAGCGACATGAAAGAAACAGATTACAAGGTGAAGGCAACCTGGACATTGTATGGCATGACAGGAATTGCAGTGCTCTGGGAGGCTGAGGCAGGAGGGTTCCATGTTAAGCCCCTCCCTGGAGGAGTTTGAGGACTTAGCCAGATCCTGTCTAGAAATATAATAGCAAAAAAAAAAAAAAAAAAAAAAAAAAAAAAAGGCTGGGGATGTTACTCAGTGTAAGGATCCTGGGTTCCATGCCCAGTACCACATCGCTCTACACACAAACACAAACAGACACAAGTACCATTTTCAGGACAGAATGAAACAAATGTTTGAAATTTTCGTCTGGATGCGTCTAATTCAAGTGTTCAAGTTCCTGGGATGGAAAAGGAGACAGAAGACGAGACGGGCTAAAAGTGAATCACAGTCCCTTGAAATGTTGCCAAGGCATTGTATAAAACGCTGTTTATGGTGATTGAATGAAATGTATGGAAACACGCTTATGCTGTGTTAGCTACGCTGGACAGAATCAAGGCTGTGCATTCGTGTGCACTGACTAAATAGCAAAAAGAATTGCTAGACAGAAGGCAGGTGAAGACAGCTACGGACTACAAAGAAAAAGACCTGCTGTTTTCTCTCTTTTGAGGGAATCATCACCCATATTTACTATCAGGGTAAAATTGGGCATGAAGCAACTGAAATTCTTCCCTGAGGTTTTCTTTTCTGTCTTGTAAAATCCACGCACAAAGCCGATTCCAGCCCATCTCTACGGAGCCAACAAATAAAATATCCATTTTGGGAAAGAAAATATGTCTATGGGCAGAAGAGAGAGGAGCTGAAAATATGAAAATTCCCTTCCAACTCAAGGCAAGGACTGTGGGTTTCCACCATCGTTTGCACACCGTCAGTACTTCCTGTTTGTGTGTCTGTGTGTTCTGCAGCACTGGAGAACAAGCTGGAGGCTATTTTCACAAGAGAGAGCCCCAGCCTCTTTGTACTTTATATTGAGGCATTGACTCGCCGAGGCACCCGGGCAGTTTGCAAATTGCAGTCCTCCTGCCTCAGCCTCCTAGCATGGTGGGATTCCAGGTAGGCACTGTTCCAGCCAGTGGGCAGCATCTTTGTTTCATGAGACTCCTCTGAACTGAACAGTCACAAGATTTCCACAAGTAGGCAATATCTATTCAGGATGTTCCTGGTCTCGATGGCAAACACATCCTGTTCCACTTCTGGATTAACAGAGGTGACCAGGGAGGAGTTTCCCCCACTATCCAAGGCCCCGGAGGATTTCAGGGAGACCAGAACTCTCTGAAGGCTTCTGGCAAGATCAGTCGATGCTAGAAACCCTTCGAAAGGTTAACGGTTTTGCACGCAAGAAAGCTCATTTGCTAAGGAATGAGAGTTCCTGTTGGAAATCTCTCCGGTTCCTGCTATGAAATCACTTAACTCATTTTTCAAGAGGGAGAGAGGCACTGAAGACTCTTACCCTTTGGATGAGATGGGCTTTGTTTTGTTTTGTTTTTCTTTGTGGTTCATTCACACAGGTGCCCCTTTCCGGGCTGGTGTTGATTGTACTTGACTTGAAAATTGCACAGCGCACCTCCGACCTCGGCAGCTTTCACTCTCTTTTTCAATATCTGTGCTGAAGCTGTTTTATCCTGTGTTTCCACACCTTTTGCATTTAGATGTCTGGAAGCGTTCGTGGCCCGTTCGTACCCTCCGTTACTACAGAAGCCTAGCCGGTGGGGTACGGATTATGACTCGGGACAAGAGCATGTTGTGAAACTTCCCCTTCCTGTATTGTGGCATTTGTTAAATGTCACGTTGGACAGCTCTGGCTTATAGATTTGGGAAGATTATGGCGAACATTGGAAAGAGACTTTTCCGAGAACCCAGCCCCTCTCCGGAACACTGTGCATCTCGAGCTCAGAAGAAACCATGGGGATCTGTGAGCTGATTACTTCAGCCATTCAACTCACTGCCTGTTCAACTACGTGGATTCCACAGAGGGAAATGAAATGGAAGTGGACGGTTCTTCACAATCGGTTTGCATTTGCGAGACCCCGAGGAGAAAGTGATGAAGAAATACTACAAGAGAGACAAATTACACATCGATTCAATATTTGGTGAAAGTTTTTACTCAACAAGTTCAAGATTTTCCCAGACATACGTACCATTCGAAACTAGGCTAAATTCGCGGGAGCTACGGGCCAATCGGGTAACAATGCTGACTCAAATATTATGCACTTGAAAACTGGCCAGAGCACACACTTGAAGGTTCTTACTGTAAATAGAGGAGTTGTAGTTCAGAGGATGAAGATGTTAATTGATTTCACTGAGCCAAGCCACACGATTTGCATATTTCAAAAGGCCAAGTTTTATATCATAAATACATGCCAGTTTCACTTATCAATTAAATTTTAAAAACGAATGCAGGAAACAACTCCTGTTTACAGATGGAATAACGTAAGTTAGATGCTCCCGAACTCAAAAACTCAAAAAACACATGCACGGCTAAACTTTCAGCCTCCAAAGTTTTCAAATTATTACCATAACTGTCTCCATACCTCTCATTTAAAAAATTCTCCAGTGACGTGTTGCAAACATGTATTAATATAAATGAAGAAATTCCCCGAGAAGAGTTTCCTATTGGCTTTCAAGAAATGGTTCAGTAAGGCAAATCACACGGTATGGAGTAGCATACTATCGCAAGCGTCCTATATACTTAGTATTTTGCTAGATTTTCGCAGATGCTGAAGAAATGGAACATCTGAGAGACAACAGGCAGCCCACTTCTTTGAGATGTTGCGCTTAAAATATTCATCTCTATTCAAGCAGATTGCCTCTATGTAAAGTGGATAGTTCGCCTTTGACAAATTTTAGTCGAGAAGTTACCCTCCAATCAAAGTAATGTACATCACATAAAAATTAACATAAATCCGTTATCTGTAAGTGAGTAGCGCTGTGTCAAGCACTGGTTCACTTCCACAGCCAGTATTTTTATCCATTATCCTTTCACCTTCACCAACCACTACTCTCTATGAAGTCTTTCATTCTATGAGCCCAAGTGTTCCAATTCGGGCCACCACTATGAACTTGCTTTGGCTCCTCTGGACCCTGTTGATTTCCATAGGAATTTTAAGATGTCAGTTTCTATAGGGAAGAAACATCCTGGTGTTTCCTTTGAGATTCTCATGCATCTGCAGATCACTCTGCACAAAATGCACCTCTTAGCAGTGTGAACTCATCCCAAGAACACAATACATGTCCCTCACTGGATTGAGATTTCACTAAAGCTCCTACCTGTCAGATGGAATATATATACTTTATATATTCATTTAGCAAAGGACTCTTCAGAATAGATCAGAGTTCTTACAAACAAAGATGCAAAAAACTACACAAGGTAGGTACTTGAAAACTGCTGTCTTTTGAGATTCTCTGGAATACAATAAATTTTTAAAAATCCCTTTTATAATTTTATTCTTATTGAAGATTGAACCTAGCGCCTTCAGATAGAGTTACATTCATAGCCCTGTTTTGAAATTTTACTTTGAGACCATGTCTTTCTAAGGTGAGGCCAATCTTGAGATCCACCTGCCTCAGCCTACCCGAATGATATGATGGCAGGTAGTCACACACTGCTACACCTGGCTTCAAAAGTATTTGTTTAAGGGACGGGGATTTAAACAGTGGTTCCACTGCCCACTTTGCAAGCCCAAGGACCCAAGTTCGAACCCCGGTACCCAAAATAAGAAAAAAAAAGTGTTTGTTTATATTCTGCAAATATCTGGTGTTGCTGTTCTTTCAAATTTTACTGAAAAATTGGTGCGGTCAGGGCCTTGTCCACTCAGTTCCTTTACATGACCTTCATATGTGTGCGAGAGAAACTGCAGCTCATTTTTCTCATCTACCAAACTGAAACGCACTACTAGTAAAGTGGAAAAGATATCGACTTCTTTTTTCAAAGCATCTAATTTGCATTAGGTCCAAGTCCAGCCAAAACTGAAAGGAGTCCAAGCAAATTCAGAGATTCAAAGTGCTCACTCCGTAGGCCTAATCGGCATTCGGAGAAAATGTACATTATTTCGAAGACCAAAGGAAATTGGAATTTTTGGTGGCCAAAGGGGCTATTTTTGTGGCACATATTTTGAACATAATTTGACTGTTATTGGATTCGTCAATAGATTTATGATTATGGGGTCACGATTTATGGCCTAGATAACGTAAACACAGAAGCTTGCAGAGTGCTTTACCTATGCTCCGTCTCACTGGCTTCCCGTAGGAGCCGTGGAGAGCAGGTACTATGATCACCAGACTTCAGGTTTATTTCAGAGATATTTGTGAACAGCTGGCATTGAACCCATCATCCATCTTTAAGGCCAGCATAAAATTATGCTTCAATGCATGAGTGCATTTGGGCAGGAGAAAAAAAAAAAAAAACCCTGTAAATATGTGACTTTTTTAAACTGCCACACTGGTTTTGTGATTTCTATGTAAGCATGTGTCTATTTATTTCTAAAAATGACTTTTTCTCATGCAATTTCAAAGAACAAACACATTCAAATAAACCCAACCAGCCAAACACCCCATTTCCCAGGAAACACTCAAATATTGATTGAAAACGGTAAAGAATCTTTGGAAAAACCAAGAGCACGGTTGAGTGGTTCACAGAGAAATTTTAATGAAAATCTCTCTTCATCCAGAACCTTCACACTAGCAAAATCCTAATTAAAATCCACAGTGCAGCTGCTGTCTTATTACTTGATGATTAACTGTTTGAAAGTCCTTTGAAGTTTGAGTTCTTACAGAAAAGATTGCTTTTTGAATCTATATTAATGCCTGTGAAATAAAGTAGAGCTTCTGTGAACTCTGAACTACTCTTCGGGGAATATAATTCTAATAACGTATTTGCTTTATTTCTGTGAAATTCTAAAAGGGTATTTCCTGCTGACTCACTTGTGCTGAAGCGAGCCTACATCAGAAGCCCCTATATTTTCAGAATGGGTAACCCATGCCTCGTTCGGGGGCACAAACTAAAAATTCGGGGTATTAAAGCGTTCCTCTTCAACCTGTCTGTGCAGAAACTGAATTTCAAAGTTACCGAAGCAGAATAACCCAGGTTGCACAAGAGTAGGTCCACCGCGCGTACAAACACCTCTTTCCGCCCTGGCTTTTTTCCAGCGTTTGTTTTCACAGCATCTCACCAACTCAGCGAAGAAAAAATGTGGATACAGGAAAGAACCCACAACCTCAGTATTACGCTTTGTGGAGTGAGAACAGGAACACGAAACCCAATTCATTCCGATAATTCCCCTGCCCCATACAGAGACCCATTATAAAGACAGAGCAATGCATCATAGCTAAATCGTACAAGGGGACTCGCTCTCCATCAGCAGATGAATCCCCAAAGAAAACGTGCTGTGTACACACAGCCGAGTTCCACTCTGCCATGAAGGTGGTTAACCAGAGTTTTTGTACGAAAATGGAGGCACCTTGAGATGAAAAGATTAAGTGAAGGAGGAGGGGGTGAGGGCGGGAGAGAGGCACACACACACTAATATAAACAAATTAAAGAGTAAAATAAACATAATAAGGAATAATGAGATAGATCTTTTAGGAAACAGAAGGGTAGGAAGAAATGGAGGGAGGGAGGGAGGGAAAGGGGGAAGGAAAAAAATCAAGATGCGTTATGCACATGCACCAACGGCCGCAAGGAATGTAAGCATTCCGTACAACACACATATCCAAATACAAAAATAAACTGAAAAAATTTATAAAGAGGACCAAGCACAAAAAGAAGAAAACGTCATTCACGATAGCCAGGCGGCAGGGTAACCAAAATATTTCAGATAGAGGAAGCAGCAGACAGGTGTGATAATCCCTTGCATTTTGGAAGCACGCTCCAACAACGAAAGCGCACCCAGACACAAGGAAAAAGGGGGAAAATGTCTACTGGGCTGCCAAGCTGCTGAAATGGGGGTGCGGGAGTGAACATGAAGACAGGAGATAAAATATGAAGCAGAACTTGGTTGGAAGGGAATTAAAACAATTAAGAATCAGTGGGTTGTGCTCGCTTCGGCAGCACATATACTCATTATCAGTGGGCCAGGGCTGCAGGTGAAGATTAGTAGGGCTTTGCTTGGGACGGACAGAGAGAGAGAGACAGAGACAGAGACACACAGAGAGACAGAGAGACAGACACACCCTCTCAGAGCAGAGACAAGTTGGCATTCGTACCAGAGTTTATGTCACACAGTTTACGCCTCAACGATGGTGTTTTAAAAAATGCATTTGATTTAGAAGCCTGGCTTAAAATTCTGACAATGTGGTTCGGATCCAGCTCAGTGGCACAGCGCTTGCCTAGCACGGACAGGACCCTGGTGTCCACCCCCCAGCCCTGCCCACAGAAATAAAATACAGTGAAAGAATCACTGGGTTGGCCCAAGGACAGGTTAGAGAAAGCTGAACAGACAGTGAATGAATTCTAGAAGAAGTGAGAGAACCCTGTCCAGAATTGTCTTGGAAAGATGAAAAGGCAAGTGACGCAGAAAGAAGAGTGAGCTGCAAGAAGGACAAAGAGCGCGCAGGTAACACAGGTGACAGCGGAACACCTGCCAAGTGTGTGCGGGACTTTACAGCGGGAGACCTGGGACCAGGGCAGTGGCACACACAGCGGAGTGACGAAGCAGAAATCCAAGAGGCAGGCGTGAAACCAGGGCCAGGAGAACATTCCACGGTGGAATACAAATGTTGGTGCAGACTAAAAGCAGGGAGAAAACCTCTACACACGGCAGGGAAATACATGACAGAAATTAGAGATCAGGTGCCACGTTTTAACCACGCACTCGATAAAGGAGGCGTGAGAAGTCCTGAAAACACAGACAGACGTGAAATACAAAGAGCCCGTGGTGAAGCTTGAAAGGAAGGTAGAGTGAAAATAACAAAGCAAAGGTACAACATGAATACTCAGAGGTACCGGCATGGATTAAGTGAAAAGAATCACAGTAAATATCTTACAAAAGAGACAAGAATACAGCACTCACATTTGAAGTACTGAGCGAGCAATGTCATCGTTTAAATCCCATTGTATGAAAATTCATGGTAACTGAAGATTCCAATCAGATTAAAAAATTGCAATTAAAATCACAGAAACCAAAAACAGATCATTATAAGGGGATTTACAGGAATCACCTATAAGTGTGTATTATTTTTAAAAGCAGTAGCAATGAACTGATAGCTAGATTCTTACTGCCACAGCGCAACACAGAAGACAATGACTTTTTTGCTGTCAGGAAGAATATAGTTTTTCATTTAAAAAAATTCTCTTCAAAAGAACAGGGTCACTTTTCAGGCAAGAGGACTGAGCGTTTTCCGCAGCTCGTCAGCTCTGGAAACTTATTTTAGATCACCACGCGATGTTCTTTAAAGAGTCTCAGACGGCGTCTAAGTCATAATAAATAAATAACAAAGATCAAAGTGGACTGAGTGTGAGAAGACCAAACCGTAACTGATAGGTCTAAAGAGAAACCCAAAGTACAAATAAAGAACAAAATAAAAGGCAGATGACAGGAACTAGGGCAACGGGACCAAGAGATGGAGGGAGAGTGGGAAGAAGGGGATGAAGGAAGGAACTCAGATGCAACCTGTACATGTTCCAACCGCAGACGATTGTCAACATCGTGTACCGATTCCAAAGAGGGACTTGGGGATCAAAAATCTTACACATGATGGCAAAACTCACATCTAGAGTAAAAAAAAATCGAATGTGACTTCAAATGATGTTACAATAAAACATGTATATTTATACACCATACAAATAACACTTGTTGCAAAAATTCTAAAAACATAAGGCCATCAGTCAGTAAAGGAGGATAGACGTGAAAAGTAGCACTCTAAGTATGATTTTGAGAGAAGTGAAATTCTATGAATTCAAGTTGTGGACCCACCACATAATGTAACTCAGCCATTAAAAAAAAAAATAACAAAAAAAAAAAAAAAAACAGAAAAGAGTAAAACTCCATCAATGTTCTGATGTAGGTAGACCAGCAGCACATCGTTTAGAGTAAAAGAAGACAGGTAGTGGAAGAGAAACAGGACATAGCCTTCCTATGTGCAAGATGTTTTCTTTAACAAAGCAGATTTCTTAGACCTAGAGAGTGGATCAGTGGTCAACAGTCTCTGAGGAAAGTAGTAGGTAGCAGAGAAAGGAGAAGGTTGCACAACAGGTTTGATAAGTGAAGATCCACCTTTTCATAGAATGGGAATTGCATTTTCATAAGGCATTAGAGGATGAGGTCAAAGGTTCCTAAGAAAAGGAAAATCAAAATGATTTGGCAGATGAGACTGTTCAGCTTCACAATTGATTATTTCTTATTAAACACCTGCTCTGAATGATCACATGCACCAACAGACACATTCTGCAGACATGAAGGCAGAGAGGTGATTCGATTATGGATCCGTGTTGTAATCTTTAGTCTTCTCTGTTAGGCAAAAGGAAGGAAAAGCTCTTAATAGCTAATGTAAGGGGGGAAACCCTGAAGCAATGGAATTAGGAGTAAAAAGGTTCATAGGAAAGACAGAAACGGCGTTGCGATATTAAAAGCGAGCATTTCCGATCTGAGAATTAAGCATAAACATGGTCAAAATAAAAACCAAAGAGATGTGATCCACAGGTCACAGAGTCAAAGCTTACCCAGGCCCAAGTCTGTGCTAGAGAAAAAGATGATTAAAATATGAGCTAAAACTGACCGAGGCTGTAGCTCTGTGGTAGAGAACTGGCCCAGCAGGAAAGAATCCGTGGGTTTGATCCCCCAGCACTAACTTCTGTGTGGTGATCAATCTCAAAGCTAGAGCGTAACCAAAATGCCACAAACTTGTGTCAGAAAGAAAAGTCCACAAAGATACGACCCCATTTAGGGGCCATGAAGATTTAGCTTAGCGGAGCAACAAGAGAAGGGTCCTAAGTTTGACTCCAGGTACCAAAAATAAGAAAAGGAAAAAGAAAAAACAAAGAAATGTCTCTGTTTATTAGTTTTCGGTGAGCAGTTGACAACCCTAAACACTCTAAGTGAGAATAAACCAGGGATGCATCCGATCCTAGAGTAACGTTTGCCCCAGATTTAACACTGGGACTCAGAAAATGCTTAGTCCGAGTCACGGGTGGAGAAAATCCATCAAATTATTATTGCAGATAGGTAAGATAATTAGATATGTTGTAGGCAGTTAGGCAGGACCAGCCTAGGAGGAGCCAAGCTGAGGACACTCAAGGAGCCAACAGGGAAAAAAAGACACTTTCACTGAAGGCCAGCACTGTAAAACAGAAAGTACCACACCCCCACACCCACGTAGGACGTATAGCAGTGATGGCTATTCAAATAGTATCAATCACATGGGTGGGGGACCAAGATCTTCCAAGACCCACCCAAAAATCCTTGCTCACTCCTTGTATGCTTGCTGCTTGACTTGCTTTTCCCCATTGGGTCCCCATTCGGCCAATATTACCTACATGACTGCACTTGTCATACTCTTATTGGTTGGTGATAGTTTTGTCTACCTTGTGGCTTCTCCTTGGGTCAGTATTACCCAAGCCACTATACTTGCAAACTCACTGGTCGACTATAGTTTTGTCCCGCCTTGAACCCGTCTCATCTCCTGGCAACTTCCCATAAAACACCTTTGGGTGAGCGAGAAACCCACTTTCCCACCCCCCTTCTGCCATTCTGAGACAGAAGCTTTCTGTCTTTCAGTAAAATTTTCCTACTCTTAAACTTGGTTGTTCCTAGAATTCATTCTTTGATTTTAGAGAACATGAACTCACGATTCTGAAAGCCAGCATGTTTGGGAGTCACATCTACCCCCTACTTTGTCACTGTGATGAAGGGAGGGCAGGGGAATGGGGAAAAAAAATAAGAACCAAGTTAGATTATGTAAGGCTGCAAATTTCCAATAATGAGTATCATATTGTATACTGAAAATGTACCCATAAAATTAATTTTGAAATATGAAAATAATAATAAGAAAGATATAATATAGGTATATTTAAAAAATGGAAGCCAAAAATTTTCTGAATGTTCTTTATAAATTTGTTTGGCATTGTTAGTTTTTTAAAAAAGAATGCATTGTTAATACTTTTTTGTGTGTGTGTGTTTTTTTTTTGTTTGTTTGTTTGTTTGTTTTTTGTTTTTTTTTGCTTTTTTCAGACAGGCTCTCACTATGTAGTGGAGACGGACCTGGAACTCACTATGTAGCCCAGGCTGCTCTTGAACTCAAGAGGGATCCTCCTGCCTCAGACTCTCGAGTGCTGGGATTATAGGGGTGCACCACCACACATGGCTAATATGTTAAATTTTAGTGCAGCACACAAACATGGGTTGACATTGGATTATACAGATATAGGCTATCCTCTGACATATTTGACTATGTATAGCTGTATTTGCATATATCAGAATGTGCACATATCCATTGATATTTCTGTATATAAAACGAAGTTAGGCAGGCATATTGCTTCAAACCTGTAGACTCCACTCTCTGTCAGGCTGAGACAGGAGGGGCGGGAACTCAAATCTACCCTGGGCAACCTCGGGATTCTGTGAGAGATTTTCTCTAATTTTATAAACCAATCAAAAAACAAACAAACAAATAAATAAAAGGCTGGGAATGTAGCTTAGTGTGAAGGCCCTGAGTCTAATTCCTAGCATGGCCAAAACAAGCAAAGCAACAACACAGAAAAACAGAAAAAAAAATTAATACAGGGATCATGAAGCAAAATGCAATCAATCCACCCCAATCAGAAAAAAAAAAGTAAACACTGCAAGAGAATAACAGCATTAAAATTGTATCGAGAAAAGCACTATCCATATTTTCTCACTTGGCAGTGAGAGGGAGATCCTAGCTATTACATTAAGGAGAGAAAAAGGGGTGACATCACATTTGTTTCTAGTCACCGATGAAGTGAATATTCTTTAACAAAATTCCAAAGAATAAGAAATACTTTGTATGAATCTATTTTTCCATTCTTTATGGCTGAGTGATATTCCATTTTATAGAAAAACCACATCTTCTTTATCCAGTTTCCAACTGATGGGCAAATAGGCTGTTTCCAAGTTTTAGTGGATTCATTTATAGGAAAATGGATACATATTGAAGATATACTCCTAAGTGTAATAAATAAGGCACACACGTGTAAATACCGAATAGTTTCTCTGGTGTGAATAATCTGCAATAATACAGAAGATCCTAATAAGATTACTGACATTTAGAAATGGGAAGAAAGGGGCTAAAGGTGTAGGGAAGGTGGATTGGTAGGGGAAGGGGAATAAGGGAAAAGAAAAAAATGTGAGATAATGAAAAGATGGAAATAAAGTGTTTGTAGATGGGGAGGGGAGGAGGGGGTGAAGAGAGGGCAGGGACAAGGGGAAAAAATGAGAACCAAGAATTGTCATATAGAGGTACAAGATCCCAACAATGAATGTAACTGTACTGTATCCATAAAAGGTACCAATACACTCAATTAAAGCTGAAAAAAAAAAAGAAATAGTTTACTAATTTGCTGGCTGCAACATTAAGGGCAAAGAAAAATGTACGGGTATCTCACATTTCACATAAACATTTTAAAAAGACAAAATGTTGCACAACTGAATATTACTTCCCGCAAAGCAATTCAACAAAATACGTAGGATCTCTATTCACAAAACAATTAAAACATCACAGAGAGTAACAAAGACCCAGAGATGTGAACAGTAATACATGTTTTGGAACCCTTCCCACTTGCGAGGGGACCAGTCCCTTGCCTCTGCAATCCATCAAACCAGCAAGATTTCCATATGTGATACACACCTTTATAGGTGAGAAAAATATAAAGAATAGAAAGTTTAATGGACAGCGAAGAAGAATAGTGATTATTCCCACCAAGGGGGACGAGATATAACGAAGACAATTCTGCTTTGAAGATGGGCAGCTAACTTTCCTTCCTCCATCCGTCATTAGCTGTCTCCTTCCTTCTTCCTTCCCTCCTTTATGCCTTCTTTCAAGGCTGGCCTGGGGTGCCATGGTGTGTTCAAGGCCAGCCTGAACTAAAAGCGAGACCCTATCTTAAAAAAGAAGAAAGAAAGAGAGAGAGAAAGAAAGAAAGAAAGAAAGAAAGAAAGAAAGAAAG
>NW_022900951.1:2762805-2780204 GCF_012274545.1 Fukomys damarensis
GAGGGGGAGGGGAGGGAAGGGAAGAAAGGAAGAAAACCAAACGTGGAAATCTGGACGGCTTGTCTCTGTTATTATTTCTTTTGCTTTGCAATGCACCGCAAGAGATTGCAGAATCAAGTTCACATTTATTTATAGCGGGCCCTGTTTTAAATTAAAGTTGCATTAGACAAGGTGGTCACTGACTTTTACCCAACAGAATGCTGGATGCTTTCAGATGCAAATCCGTCCCTGAGGATTAAGAGCCACCTCATACTGAGATATTAAAAATAAATTACTACTGGCTTTGAAGTGATTCAAAAATCAAATAAGGAGAAATACAAAAGTCCCAGGCAGCCTTACTTTTTGCAATTACAGCCTTGCTTTCAATTGACAGGTTTGAATGCAATAAGCCCGTTTGGGCACAATCATTTCTGATATACTTGCTCATTTACAACAACTTAATCATAGGCATCACCCATGGAGCTACTACTGTTTACTAAAATTCCTCCCAGTTGAAGTCATTTGGGAGACCATGGCCAGGTTAGTTTATATTTTCAAATATAAAATTGTGCCTTGTCAAATTTTGCTACATTAACTTCGCCTTAAAACATGCTGTTCTTGAAGTCTTGTATTATGAACTGCTCTGGACAGCAATGATTTCCTTGAGCTGCACTTTAGATATGTTTATATATGTATATATATCATTCACCCATCTTATTCTGTCTTCATCTTTCCTTCCATCTATGTGACCATCTGTACTCCACTTTTGCAAACATTTACCCACTCATAATCTGATGATACCTCCTTCCTTCCTCTCTTCCTACCTCCTTTCTGCCTGCCTTTCCTTCATGACTCACTACCTCTTTCTTTATCTACTTACTTGTCTCCCCTGTGAATCTATCGATCTATTCGTGCATCAATCTATCACCCACATATATGTATTCACTTTTATCTAATGTATCTGTCACCTACCTATCATCCAGCTGGCTTATTTTCACATGTTCTACTTATCTGTTTATCTGTGTATCTCTTTTGCCACTATTCTATTATCTATCAACCAGGTAACTTTCACATATTCTATTCTATGGATCTCTCTTATTTTTCTGCCTTTCAACTATTCTATGAATGCATGTATCTATATCTATCTATTGATCTGCCTATCACCCACCTATCCATTCATGCATGGGTTCCAAAAACCCTTCCCTCACACCTACATCCACGAAGATAAAATACCCAGAGACAGCAGACTTTCCAAACTGCCTGTACATTCAGAGTACCCAGAAAGCATCGTTACTCATGCAAGCAGCCCGAGACCGCAGGAGGGAGAGAAAAAAATATGTCAGAAAACTTGAAGTGAAGCTCAAGCTCTCAGGAGGGAGCAGGTGGATGGAAAACATAAAACAGAGTTGGAGTGTGTGCTGCAGCTTGTACTGATGACCCCAGCACCGGTCAGCTTACAGAGACACCAGGTCAACAGGGAACAGTGCTCTTTTGGAGAGGGCCCTTGCTTCCTCCAGAAATAAACACCTTGGAAGCAGAACAAGCGGTTTGTGACAGCAATAAAGCTTTCTGAGGATACTGAAGTAGGGACAGAATAATATAGACCGGCGACACAGTGATATCCCACAGCATGCAACATACTGTGCCTTTCAGAGACTTGCATTTCATCAACTATGCCTCTGTTCACTGGACATTTCCTACGCGAGAGGACCACACAGGTAATGACAGAATATAAGCTGATCACCCTGGATTAAGAGACCATCCGTGCTAAGGGGCCTGCTGTTGGACCAGCGTGGAATCACACACCTGTGGCAAGCAGTGCAGCTCCACAGGTCTTCGGAGGGCAGGGCCATCCTTGGGTCACACGTGAGTCAGCACTCTTCCCTGACCTCCCAGTGCTGTGCAGGGCTCGAAGTGCTTAGCGACATTCGCTCCCTGGTGTCTTTGCACACACTGTCCCCAGAGGGGTACCCATGAGCGGGGCCTGATTCCAGCTGCAGCTCACAGACTGCCACATTAGCAAGGATTGCAGCCACACACATGTAACAATAGAGTTATGTAGCAGCCAGAAAGGTCTGGGGTGTGCAGGGGAAAACACCATATTCACATCTACGCATTTCTTTTGCATCTGTGTACCTGACTATCCATTCTTCTAACCATCTGGCCACTCATCTTTCATATCTAACTATCTATCATTTCATCTATCTACCATCTATCTATCTATCATCTGTCACTCTACCTGTGTAGCCACGTATCTGTGCATCTATTTCTCCACATACGTACATAGATATACACCGTATTTCTATCATCTACCTATTTTTCTCTTTGTAGATTGGAAATATATTTTATAGCTGCTTCCACATTCCAGAACAAGGAAATGGTGGAGGAAAGCAGGAGTGGCAATGGGGTTATTATTATTATAATTATTTTCATCATTTGGGAAAATGATAACATGAAAGGAGACGTTGTTCTCAGAGACATTTTCCCGTTGTTCCCTTTCTTGTCTTCATTCGTGTAAACATGGCAGAATGTTCCATCTCTAAGACCAGAGTGGGGAATTTTCTTCTATGTTTCCTCTCCTCTCTCAAGAGTGCAAGCTGGGGTCTCACCTCAGGATGCTTGCAGTTTCCATTGTCCACAGTGTGGTCAAAAGAACAAGATGGAAATAGGGCAGGCGAGAACCTGCAATTCACTTCTTCAGAGGCTGAGAAAAGGAGGCTGTTTTTTCAACAGACGGGGAAAGGCGTGGAGATGACGCCAGTACAAAACACATCACAGGAGTGTGAACAGTAACAGCCTTCCACTGGAAACTTTGTGTAGATAGGGAGCACCTACCTTGAGCTGATCGTGCCAATGAACTATAATGAAAATGAATTAGGCACAAATTTTGATGGGTCCAGTCTACGGGTGGGCTTCTTCCTGCCCACCTTATTTTAAATTCACCCTGATTTCGGCGTAGTGTCACTATCCGATTCCAGGTTATGAGTGAACCACCACGGGCAGGAAAGGGAAGTGGAACGGACTCTGTAAGAGTCACGGTGTTAGCAATGGACAGGTAGTTTTCCGAGAGATAGAGTGGTGCATGGAATCCGCTGGTCTGGATCTTGCCCCGTTATCTTTATTTTGGAAGGATTCACACATATGAAAAATTTTCCAGAAAATGTATGCAGAGCAATACCAACAGAAGAGCATTTCTGAACATTTCTGTCACCAGGGACACCTCTTCGCTCTATCCACAGCTATTATCTTTAGAAATGGGCATTATGGACAATGGGGAGACACAAAAGTTTTAAACATACAAGGAGAGTAAATAACTTGTCAGAAATCACATCAGAGGAGGAAGTCCCCACCCTGTGATCTTTACCCACAAGCATAGCTTCAAATCCTGCATCGTTCGCGGGTTTTCAAAACTTCTTTCTCACAAAACATGCAAGGGCAAAACATTCAGCACGCAATCCCATAACCTGACTTGACATTTTTGCACCTCCACCCTAAGGACATTAAGAACCCGATGATTCTGTACTCTGGGCAGCTATTTTCCATATCATAGGATATTGAGCAGAATCTTCAATGTCTGATTCATTTCGCTCATCTCAGGAATAAAATGAGAAAAGCAGGAGAGGCCGTGGGGAAAGAGGCACCCCTCTTCGCTGGTGGTGGGTGTGTACAGTGGTGCAGACCCTGTGGAAATCAGTGTGGAGTGCCTCAAAAACTAAACCTGGGGGCTGGGGATTTAGCTCAGTGGTTCCACCACCTGCTTCACAAGCACAAGGTCCTGAGTTCAATACCCAGTACAAAACAAACAAACAAACAAACTAAACTAAAGCTAGAGGTTCTGTCCAACCTGGCTATACCACTTCTTGTTATCTTGCAGAAAGAATTAAAAGCATACCATGGGTATACGTGCACTCCCATGCTGATATCAGCCCAGTTTGTAGTAGCAGGTAAGTCTTGAAAACAGCCCAAACGTCCATCAACTGTAGACTGGATAAAGAAGATGAGTTTTATACAGTGGGCTACTATTCTACAATAAATAAGGATGAGCTTCGGATACTTCTAGCTAAATGGACGGCCTTTAAGACCACACTCCTAAATGAGATAAATCACACGGACACTTTTACATACCGCATTGCTTCTCTGGGGTGAGAAACTGAAAGCGGAAATAAGGACTGAAATGTCTAATGGATGCCTGGAAATGGGAAGAAAATGTTTACATGGGAAGGGGAACAAGGGAGGAGGAGGGGGAAAGGAAGGGACAAGAAAAAAGGTGACGATAAGAGGAAAAAAACAAAGATTTTATACAAAAGGAGGGGAGGGAGCTTGGGGGGGGTGGGATAAAATTCAAAGTGTTTATTTAAAAAAATGTGGATTCTTGTTTACACTTTCAGTGTCTCACAGCAGAGAAACTATTTGTTATGTGAAACAGGAAGCAAAGGTCTAAAGGGAAGTGGGAGGAGTAGTGGAAAACAAAGAAGGTAATGGACAAAATAGCAGCAAAGTCTTGGTAAACTCGGAGGGGTGGAGGGGTTGGAGGAAAGGCAGGGGGATGGGGAAAGAATAAGAACCAAAATACCTTCATGTCCAGGTACAAATCCCCAATGATGAAAATGGTCATATTGTTTGCCTAAAATGTACCAGTAAACGTAATGAATTTAAAAAAATAAAATAAAATACCTGACACAACCTAAAGGAGGAGAGGTGTACTTAGGCTAATGGCTTTCAGAGGGTTCAGTCCATGGCCATCTGGCTCCAATGAAGGAAGATCATGGACGGAGGGTCTGGCAGAAGCTGCGCAGGTAACAGTGGCCAGGAATCAGAGAGAGAAAGGAGGACTTGGAGAGCGAACTCCAACCTTTCAAGTCATGGCCTCAGCGATCTGCCTCTTCCAAACAGGCCCCATCTGGTAACAGAATGCCAAGCTGGGGGTTCCTCAGTGACAAATCTGCTGAGCAGAGAACCTCCATAATCTAATCAGTTTCTGCATACCCATGATGCTTTTGAGGGACATTTGACATACAAGGCGTAACATTTGGAGCTCACCGGAGTTCTGCAGCATTTCAAGCCCGCAATTTCGACAGAAAGTGTCATAACCAAGAATAGCTCAATGGTCCTTGGGCAGCAGACTTCACGCCAGTGGAGGCCAGCTGGCCTTTGAAAATAGTCGGAGAACATCTTGACTTGGATGTGACAGTTTCAAGTGTGGGCACTCTTGAACTTACAAATCTGGTAGTACTTTGTTAGGATGGACCGTCCTGCTGAGTGTGAGATACTGATTCAGAGGACCCTGTGTGTTGCTCGTGAAAACTGGGAGTGTCTCCCATCTCTAGTTGAGGCATCGAGGAGCATCCAGAGTCCGATGTCCACTGGGGGCTGCAGCTGTTCCGTGTGGGTGGTCATGGTGCTGAACCAAGAAACGGGTCCAATCATACAAGACATACTGAGAGAAGGTGAGCTGGTTTTTTTCATCTTTTGCTGGTCAGCGTGCTCGGGCTACACCAGGCACAGGATATACCCCGATGAAGAGTAAAGTTGAAACATTACTTCTGGAGAGAAGTCCCTGCTGCCTGTGGTCGAGAGGGATTCAGTTGAGAATATCATGAAAACAAGGCTCTTCAGTAATCTAGAAAAGAGACCCTACATAAGAAAGCCATGACTAGTTTTTCGCTCAAGTGCCTACTCACTTCACTTGCACACTTTTGATTGTGACTATGATTGGGGGGAATCGAGTTACTTTTGTGTTATTTCTGTATTTTAGACGTTGGTCCTGTATGAGGAATAGCTGGTGGAAAATTCATCCCTCGCTGTAGATTTTCTTTTCACTCAGTGATTTCCTTTGGTGTGCATAATCTTTTTAATTTCATGGGACCCTCTTTGCTGATTCCTAGGATTCTTTACTATATAAGTAGGCTTCTCTTCTGAAGGTCCTTACTTAGGCCTGTGTCTTCATGAGTTTTACCTATTTTCTCTTCTAGCAGCTAAGTATTTCTCTTTTAACATTTAGATCTTTGATCCATTTTTATTTTGGCTTAGTACATGATGAGAGGTGCAGATTTAGATTCTTCTGTATGTGGTCAGTCAGTTTTCCCAGCTACACTCAGAAACCAAAACTAAAAATTCCATTTCACCCAAGTTTTCCTTCTAAATATCTTCAAAAAGAGTTAAAGACATCCGATTATAGTGATCCACACATTTCCTATGTTTATAGTAGCACAACTCACAATAGCTTAATCTTAGAAATGGCATAAATGTTCAACAGCAGCCGAACGGATAAAGGAAGTGTAGCGTACATATCCAGTGGAATATCATTCTGCCATACAGAAAGAGAAACTTGAATCATGTGTAGGAAGATGGATGCAACTTAAGACCACAATAAGTTAAATAAATGCAAACATTTAAATATCGCAGAGTTTCTCTTATTCAAGAATTCTAAAATATAAGAGCAAGACAAAGGACAGGTAATAGGAAGTGGAGAGATAATTCATTCCCAAGAGGAAACAGGATTAAGAGAGGGAAATGGGGAAAGCAGGGAGATGAAGAATGAAATTAAGATATGTTGTCTACATTTAGCAACTCTCTGTGAGGAATGAGAACCCTGTACTGCAAACAAGGACTAAAAGTAATCAGAAAGAAAAGGAAGGAAGGAAAAGAAAGAAAGAAAGAAAGAAAGAAAGAAAGAAAGAAAGAAAGGAAGGAAGGAAGGAAGGAAGGAAGGAAGAAAGGAGAGAAAAGAAAGAAAGAGAAAGAAACAAAGAAAGAAAAAAAGGAAAGAGAAAGAAACAAAGATAGAAAGAAAGAAAAAAGGGACCTCTGAAGCCAAGATGAGTAAAATGAATATGTCCAGCTAAAGTCAGAAATGAATGGAATCTGCAGTAGAAGAGAATCAACCCAATTTTCCCGTGATTGATCCTCTTGAAATTGTGAACATCCTCATGAATTTGATACCTTTAATGATAAAATAAAATCAAAGCAATACTCAGATGCTCACGGCTGCTTCTTCCAGAAGATGTAGGCACTAGAGGGGCCATGGACAAACTTGGTTTTTATTCTTACTTTTCTTGGACTTGTGAGACAAGAAGCCATCTCCTTATTTCTTTCTTAATCAATGTCTACCCAGTTTTGTCTGCGGCATGTAAGAAGAGTGAAAAATACTGACACTGAAGAGGAATATCCAATAGACCGAAATGGATGCATAATATCTACGACCATCTAACTTAGCGCCGATAATCTCAGCTAAAGACAAGGAAACACAAAGAGATGTCCCTCAAAAGACTCACGAACTGATAATGACCGGATCATAGGTGTGTGTTACTTATCACTGGATCAGTCCACTACTTGGTTTATAACTGGGTGTGACGCTGGGAGGCAGAACCTGATTGGAGCGGATAGGTCACTGAGGGTGTAGCCTGGAAGGCTCTATCTCTCTGCTTCCTCTCTTATAGCCTCTCTGATTCCTGCTTGTCCTGCCATGGACTGTTTTTCTTCTGCTTTACCATCCTGCTGGGCCTTGGAGCCAGCTGACAATGGACTAAAAGCTCTACAAACTTTCCTCCTTTAAGTTGTGGTTATCAGGTATTGTGTCTCAGCAACAAGAAAATTACCTAAGATGAATACATTAACATATAAGCTATGGAAAGAATAAATTGGCTTCCTATTCTTGTAATACTGAATCCATCCATTTTGGTCCAAGTGGAAAGCATATTCTTTAAATACTTTTATGGGTAGATGGAGGACAGATAAGCACAGATCTACATAATAGCCACCAAAACTAACTCCTTGGATGTTAATCATGCTGAATACTTTTTAAGTACTTCTGATAATACTCCTGGGAGTATCTTTGATAATATAGCTAAGCTGATAATCTTTCTTAACTCTTCCTCCGATAGAGGACTCAGTAGGTTTCAACAATTCTCCTCAATATGCCTGTACTCCTATGATAGTTCTCTTCTCTCACTCGGTTAAATGAAGCAAATCCCTTGGTTAAGTAAGTGAATTGGACAATCAGAAAGGAGTGCCCCGTGCAAGTACCGTTCTCCTTCTGTCGTGGCCAACCTCATGTACAAAGGTGCCTCCATGTGCAGAAGGCTTTTGAAAGGGTGAACACCAGGGAAAGGGTGCGAGAAAAAGGAGATAGGTGAGGTTGAAAGTTGCAGTGATGGAAGATGGTAGAGTCAGAACCGAGTGAGACAAGATGATTACTATTTCTGACTTACTTCTATATAGCAAACCCAAAAGTTAACATACTGAACAAAAGAGAGACTCAATTCTAACAAGGGGAGCTGTTGTGACCTGATCAAAAGCAAGCAAATGTTGACCAATAGTGAGACTTGAGGTTTTAGCAACTAAAAAGGTACTACTGCGTTCACCTCATGGTTCGATGAGACTTCAAAAGCAGCTGTCCCATATATTGGTGTCCAGGTTAAAACACACAGGACTACATGGTACTGGTCATGCATATGGACTCCCTTGGAGGTCCACATGGCATGACAGTTAGGCTCATATTTGAAGAGGCCAGGTATCGCCATGTGTGATCACATCGATGAGAAATCCCAGCATTCCAGGGGCTGAAGCAGGGTGATCACAAATTCTAACCCAGACTGAGGAACTTAGCCGATTTGTGAGACTCTATTTCAAAACAGCAACAATACAAAGGGATTGGGGATGCGTCTTAGAGCAATGGTCCTGAAGTAAATCCCCAGTACTGAAAACATGGAAGGAAGAAAGAGGAAGGCAATCATAACCAAAAGAGAGGTGTAACTTTGTTTTAGAGTTCATTTCTAGCATGTATTGAATACTGCGTTCAAAAGCCAGTGATACAGAAAGAAGGAAGAAAAGAAAGGAAAGGAGAAGAGGGGAGAGTAGAAGAGAGAAGAGGGAAAGGAAGCAAAACAAAGACAAGGCGGGAAAAGTGTTTTGTGCATAGACCGAGTTTTATGTGGAGCTAAATAATTTGTGGCTTTTCCGTGCAAATAAAAGCACTCTGGCATTTCGTCCTCTGGGTCTCCTGACATTGGTGTCCAGTGCCCTTCTTTATTCCATCCTTTCTAAAGTAAATTATATACATTATCATATTTTTCAAAAAGATTTCCAAGGGCATTTTCCGTCTGTGCAGATTCACACAGACAGTGCTCCCGGAAGTCCGTGTTTCTGTGGAGGAATAGAAAACCTTGAATGTTTTGTCTTAGCCTTAAACATCTTTGAGTCTAGTGATTACATCTCCTTAGAAAACATCTCACGAATAGATATTTTAATATCTCTTATTACAAGTGAAAAACAAGTAGTTTTACCTGGAAAGCCAGGCCAAAGACACTCACCGTGGCTGAAAGACTTATCCCCTGAGAATCAGATCCTGCTTGGTTATCTGAGACTGCTCCTCGGTCCTCATGAAGAAAATACTGGAATAAAATCAGCAGAGCTTATCTGTAGCCTCTCTACATTTTTGATTCGGAAGCCTGTGGAGTTCACGGAAGCTCATCTAGATAAGTCTGGTGATCAAAGCCTGCGATTCAACCTCCCTTTTGATCCCTGTCTTTGGGGAAGTTCTTCAGGCTGGGATTTGATTTCTCTCTCTCTCTCTCTCTCTCTCTCTCTCCTCTCTCCCTCGCTCGCTCCTTGTTTTCCTGGGTCTGTTAGAATCTGGGATCTAAGAGCAGCAGGGACAAGCGGTAACGAAGCGCCATCCTCTTGATGCATGAAGAGGTAATTAGAGGCAACATTCCCATGCATAAGAACCCAAGTTTGTACACCACGTTTGTAAATGCCTTTTCTAAGGACATGGGAAGTAAGCCAGAGGCAGAGAGAAGGAAGACCAATGCCTGTAAATATAGAGTAATGTCACCTTCAGTACGGTGAGCTTTAATCAGGCACCGTCAACTCAAACAGATTAAGAACCACCTAGCTGATGAGGGAGGCACAATTCTACAGGCCCCTGTGGATGATTGACATGTATGCCAGAAAATCACGGGAGGAAGAACCACCGTGGTGTGAGTGACGCCAACCAAGCGACTTGTAGCCCGGATGGAATAGAAAGGGAGAGAAAGACAAAAGTGTTCTGGTGTGGGGAGCGCGCCATTGCTTTGGACAATAATGTCTATTTTCTTCCAAACCAGATGTGCACCAGACTCTCTCTAGGGAGCTCCCAGGCCTTTGACAGTGGGCCAGAGTTGCATCCTGATTCCTCTTGTTCCGAGGCTGCCATCTTCTTGGACTGACCAGCTCCTGGGATCTTAGCCTCTGCAGATGGTCACTGTGGATTCTTCAGCCTCTGATTCCGTAAAGCCTGTCTAATACAACTCCCTTACATCATGACACATAGATTTCTATTGATTTTTTTTTCTTCCAGAGAACCCTAACCATTGCAAGTAGATATGATCCTTATAACCAAATCATAAAACAGAATATGTTCAGTACAAGATAACGTCTTCAGCGGTTGCTCTTGTTTGGTACTCTGATATAAATCACGGGGTACTTCAAATTCCTCTATATCTCACCTCTACTTTTCTGGAGGAGAAGTAAGGTTAGGTGTAGGTAACCAAAAGAGGCAGATTCTGTGAAGATTTGTGTGTGTGTGTGTGTGTGTGTGTGTGTTAGCTTTCCACCAGGATAAGGTAACACTCAAGGTCATTAACTTATAAGGAGAAAAGGTGCGTTTTGGCTTACAGTTCTTGAGGTTCAAGCTCATGATTGTTTGGCCCTGTGTCTTTGAGGCAGGGCATAGCAGAAAGGCATGGGCTTCTGGAGCCATGCTTGCTGCCAGACAGGGAGCATTCTTCTCGGCAAGGAGGGGGTTAGAACTTACTGTGCAGGTAAGCGACACCGAGGAAGGGCTTAGAGAAGGGGACTATGGATTTTCTTGTACCCAGGAAGTAAAAGTAGAAATGGGAAGAGGAAGACCGAATACGTTATCTCTTGCCCCGCCCCCAAATGAGCACACTTCCTTCCAGCAGGCATACTTCCCAAGAAAACCACCAGGGGGAGACAAAACCTTCCACACATGGGCATTTCCGGGACCTTCTGTTTCCAAATTAATAATGTATGTATATGTGAAATAAAATACTGAGTGCACTGTATGTAATATAAAATGTTAGCTATGTGTATTAACATTTTATATATACATAGACTTAGGATTTTCATGTGATATATATATATATATATATGTTTCTAAACTTGGAAAATTACATATATGTATATAGAATTTTATAACATGTATCTATTTCCCCCACAACACATTGTTGCTTAGAGAAAATCTTCCATGGCACAACAGCAAGATAAAATGTTAAAATCTCTTTACAAATTAAAAATGTGCAATAGGAGTCTGTGCATATCGTATCGTTTAACAAATAGACGTTTATATGGAAGCACCCCACGTCCAAAATAGTAAGTAAAGCACATCAGACATGCAAATTAAGTGTTACACTGTTTCTCTTGTGAGAGAAGCCCCACGTGTAAATAAAGACCAGAATAAAGACTGATAACAGGAAGTAAGCAGATACATCTTTCTCAAAGGAAAGAGGACCAAGGGATGGAGGGAGGCAGCTGAAGAAGGGAAAGGGAATAAAGAGAGGGAGTAAGAAGTGTTATGTACGTGGACCAACTCCACACAAGGAATGGAAACATTATGCAGAGCACACATGTAGGAACAAAATAAATAAAACTCATATTAAAACCACAAAAAATACCTATTTCTTTGCACTGTAAAACTGGCATCCTGATATGCATAGGTTAGATATCTCTGGGTGAGAACACTTTGTATTTATCCTGTTTTGTTTTTTTCTTCAATACTGGGAAGAGAACACAGGTTTATTTTATTTAACTTTATATTACTTTGAGATAGGGTCTTTCTAATTCACTGAGTTGCCTGTGCTGGATGTGAACTTGTCATCCTCCTGCCTCAGCCTCCTAAAGTGGTATGGTTCAAAGCACACACCACCATACCCGAGTGCATTATCCTTCTTCCAAATTCTTATTTTGTGTTTTGTTTTGTTTTGTTTTGTTTTGTTTTCTTTTGTTTGTACTGGGGATTGAACTCAGGTCCTTCCACTTTGAAGGCAGGTGGCAGAAGCAGTGAGCTACACCCCTGGCCTCCTAGTTCTATGTAATTAAAACAACAAATAAAGTTCTTTAAAGACCCAGTGCACATTCACTTTGATGTATGATGTCTTATAAAATTATATGTCATATATTTCTTCCAAGTTTACTAACAAACACATCAACCGTGTATACTCATAGAACACATCTTACCATTTTACCTGTGTCTTTGATATAGAAGTTCAGTAGTAGTGTAAGTTTAGTGGTATATATGTTTCCTCAGGTAGCCTACCTCAGCAAGGGATTCGATCCCTGAATCTGGACACGCCAAAATACTTGCTCCAAGATTCCCTTATTACCCAGGAGGCATCATCTCTGAACGGAGCAGATCTCAAACGCCAGGAAAGAGGTTAGAATTTATCCTGGAGATAGAGCAGGTGAGGTAGGGCTTGGAGCACGTGGGACCCGACAGCCCGGAGACAAATCTCCACACTGAAGTTCTCTCTATGAGAGAGCGTGTGGGTCTTCTTCGCAGGTTAGCTGTATTCTCTCAGAAGGCAGAGACTTGGTTAGAAGGGTCGAAAGCATGACCTTTCCTCGCCTTCGCGTGCATCGTGGATGATAACACCACGCGGGCTTTACAGATGGTTCCTTGGGGTACAGTTATCACACTGCATCGCTAGGCTGCCTATGGGTGGCCCCAAAAAACTAGAACGGAGAAACAAGTGCATATAAATGGCATGTGGAACCCTGCGTGGTGGTGTGTGTCTCAATTCGAGCTAGTCAGGAAGCTGAGGCAGGAGACTGGCAAATGGGAGATCAGCCTGTCTAATTTAGCTCTCAAAGAGACCCCCTCTCAAAAGAGACAGAGGCAGGACACAGCTCAGGGACCAGGACCTGGGTGCAATTTCCGGAGCACAAAGAAAACATCTGAACTGAACTCACGCACAGTACCTCTTCCTGTCTGTATTTCATAAACAAGGCGCTATAACAGCATTCACATGGCAGTTGCATTTTCTCATTCATTAATGGTAGGTTTTAGGTATACAATATGAAGACACTTGTCTCAGGGAATTTGTACCTTACCATGATATTATCTTGGATCTTAAATTGTTTTCCTCCATTCCCCTGCCGTCCGTTCAAGCCCTCCCTACTTACAAAGACTTTATTTCCATTTTTCCTGCTTTTCTCATATGTATTCCTTTCCCCTCCTCTCCTCCTCCCACTTATCCTTCCCCCTTTCCTTCCTATTTCACATTATCTATTATACGTCTTGATCCTTATTTAAACTTTCAGTTTCTCAAACCAGAGACACTATCGGTATTTACACACGTGTGTCCTATTTATTTCACTTAAGAGTAGCACCTCAGTGCGGATCCATTGAGCTATAAATATCTCTAGCTTCTCATTCTTTATCGCTGAGTAGTACTCCATTTTATTTTAAAAAGACAAAACAAAACCACGACATATCGCTTTATTCAGTCTCCAGCTGATGGGCAATTGGGCTGTTTCCAAGATTTAGTTATTACAGACTGTGGTGCTGCATATCTTCCCAAAAGGATTGATAGACTCAAACTACAGCAATACATGTGCACCCATGTTTATAGCAGCGTTTCCAGTTTTTTTAGGTACTGGAGTTAGGTCATAAACCACTTTCTTTAGGGACTTTCTCTTTCAACATCTCTCTCTCTCTCTCTCTCTCTCTCTCTCTCTCCCTCTGTGATGTCGAGTTTATGCAATAACCTTACATTTATGGTACTGAGGTCACATAACAATTACTGCCAAGGTTTTAATTTGTATTTTTCTATGCACTTTGGAATTTTTTTTCTTTCACTTCTCAGGTGGAAGAGACATTCCCCAACCAAACCTGTATTAAAATTCCCTCCATTTATGAAAAATGTATATGAACACACTCGAATCAAGGGAAGGTGTAATACCTGAACGGAAAATTTGGGACAGCACAGGAGGAGGGGCTGAAGTTTAACAAATCATCAAAGGGCTGCTTAGCAAAAAGCCTTTGAGATCTAGACCAGTTGTGACAGGTGATTTCTTTTCAAGCATACAACATCTCCTTTCTGTAAAAACCATGCCAGGCTCTTTAAAGGATGGACTGCTTGGACCGCACAAAGGATCTCAAAGTCATCTGCATGCTGATCAGGTATGTTACTGTATGCTTTCAAACCTCAGTGGAACATCTGTCAGTTAAAGGTAGTCTCACCTGATATGTAGGTAGCTTTTCTATAAGGAAGACACGTTTTAGAACCCTTTCTGTTCTGTAATTTTGTTTTCCTTTTTGGAGGATGAAGGGCTAAGAAAGCTCGGTCCTTGTGTAAGCTGGGCGAAAGCTCTCCCACGGGTTTCCCTCTGTAACCTCCCTGTGGTATCTCCCTCGATTTGCTCAACTCTGCTGTGCGATTATTGTGCTTAATTTTTTGGATGAGTAAATGAGGCCAAGAGAGGCCAGGGTCCAACAGTTCCTTAGGCCATAGTTGTAGGCTCATTTTTACCTTACATCTTTATGTAAAGTAGGGGAGGTTAACTTCCAAGTTGTCGTACTCTGTCTGCTACAAGCAATATCTTTACACTCGGTGATGGTCAACCTCTACTGAGTCAACCCGATCGATCGGTTTGACGATCTCCTAGGGGAATGGTTGAGCCATTTCTCGGTGAATCAGGGTGGATTGTGCAGGTGTAACCTTGAGGACTATAATCTGGGCCCAGTCCCTTTCTTTCTCTCCAGCTCTTCCTATATTTCCTGCATCCAGAGAGCCATGAGCTCCGCACTTTTCCTCCTACCCGCCCCTTCCACTGTGATTTTTCTACCTCGGAGCCAGCCTACCGTGGACTGAACCCTCCGAAACTGTGACCCAAGATAAACCACTCCTCCTTTGAGTTGTGGGTGTCAGATAGTGTGGGTGCCACTAACAATAATGCCATGTAATTCCTCCTTCTTTCTGCTTATCTCTGATATGGCACGGAAAACTCCGTTTCCTGGGGAAATTGTCTTCATTGACGAAATGTACCACGTTGCCCATGATCCTTTGATTTTTTAAAAAATTCACACTCTCACTTTAGCACTGGTATCGTGCACTAAAAACACTTTGTGACGCCATGACATGATTCGATAATGTTTGCGGATAATGTTAAATTACGTAAAGACGTTTGGAGAATATGAATAAAATTATGTCCAGGTCTTCTGATGATTCAGACTTAAAAACCAAAGCACAGAGAATATTTTTTCCTCAGTAGTGAACACAATACAGCTATGTGTGGGGCACACTTTTAAAAGATTAAATGCAAAAAAAAAAAAAAAACACATTTTTTTCCAGATGTTTTTGGCCAAGAAATAAGAATTTCAGTCATTGTTTTACGGTGCATTTGGAAGTACGTGCTGGAAAATGTGCCTCGGACATTGTGCAAGTGAAAATATGGTACATTTATTTCAAAAAATGTGTTTCCTTTTGGTACAATGCCAATGCACACATCAGGGTTTTGTGGATTCCGTCAAAATGTGCTTGGTTGGTGCCGTGGAAGTGAGCATTATTTCTCTGCCGTGTATTCACAGACATCAGGCTCTTGTGTGGTAGGGGACTGCGCTCAGTAAATAGAACTTCCCAGCATGCAGCATTAAAGGCAAACTAAAATCCAAGCTGGGCCCGTTGGAGACTGGATCCAACCTTCATTCATTCATTGATCTGTGCTGATAAACCAATTTCAGCTGGTTCAGAAAAATATATTGATTTTTCTTCTTCTAATTTCCCACGAGGCTTCTTTGAAGCTTGACAGCCACTGCACCTTCAACAGGCTCTGTTAGCTTTAGTTTAAACTGCCATGGGATCAGCTCCAGAAATTTGAGCATAAAGTTGTGTACCCCAGCACGGTGTGGTGCTGCATGCCTGTAACCCCACCACTCTGGAAGGCTGAGGCAGGAGGACTGCAATGTGTTATCCAGCCTGGACAACTTGGGGAGATGCTTTCTCAAAAAGGAAAATAAATACTGGATGGAAATGTCGCTCAGTATGAAAGCCCTGAGTTCCATCCACTCCCCAGTAATCACACACACACACACACACACACACACACACACACACACACACACATACACACACACACGATTTCTGCTTCAAAGAACCAGGACAATTTCAATTAGTATGCTTTCTACTTGGGTCCTCTAGGATGTGTAAGCATTTCTTGAATACCTGTCCTAATGCCTCCTTTAAAATAAGTAAGATGATGTTGCCTTACTTCAAACCTCACCTAAAATGAGCTGAGTTCATTCATCAGAACTAAGACAATTTGGGATTAATTGGAAAGATAAGGAAAACTATTTTTTTTCCCACCTGATTCTTTCAAAACCTAGAATCCTTCTGGTTAGAAAACCAAGACTTTGAAATGTAACAAATAAGTCTTAAGAGCTGAAATGAAACGATGAGACATCTTTTGCCTTTTTTTTAAAATTTTGCAAGTCATTTGGATCTTTAGGGTAAAAAAAAAACCAAGATATGAACATGAACTTATCTGGTGCCATCTCGGGTGCATGTTTCAAATTTGCATGCTGAGTTGAGAGTGCAAGCTACCTCCGCATGCTTGTCCCAGCCTTCCCTCCAATGTGGCCGGTGGGTTCGGGCTTTGGATGAAAAGAGGAAGGAGCCGTGATGAATTCCTACATGGAATTCAGCCTAATCAAGGATATTTTTGCTCTGGAGTGCTAGACAGACAATTCTAGAACACCAGACCATAATAATGAAAATTCCAGAACCAAAAGAGCAGCCAATCTTTTATCAGGGGGCAGAGACAGTAACAACAAATTTGAAAGTGGACATTGGGATTGGCCATTGAGATTCAAGCAAAGTTGATAGAAGACAATCTTCCAGAATGCAAGTGGAACATTCTCATCTTAAAGGCACCCCAGTCCCTAAAATGGAGGCGGTATCTCTCTATCTGTCCCAGAGGATGCCTTCCAGGCGTACTTATTGTTTTTTGTTTGTTATTCCATTTCCATGAATTTTAAGAAAGATCCTGGTTAACTAGCGATGAACTGCTAATGGAAAAAGGACCATCAGAGAAGATGACTTCTTTCTGTCTCAAATACAGTGCTGGCATTCAGTCTGCCAGGTAAAAAATTCTGGAGGGTTATAGCCTCGATTCCACTGTGGATGGTCCGTGCCCATATTTCATTATTTCACCACCTCCCCCTCGGTCTCCTGGGCCGTGGAACACAGAGGCTTTAATTCCCAGTCACTGGCGAAAGAGAAACATGGTTCATGTCACCTACGCTTGCTTTAGGAATAGAGCAGCTAGGCCTGTGCTGTGTAACCATGCTGTGCCGTGCATGGTGTTTTCTAAGAACCGCATCGTTTTCTACTTTTTTTTTTTTTTTTTTTTTTTTTTTTTTT
>NW_022900951.1:2780580-2791869 GCF_012274545.1 Fukomys damarensis
TTTTTTTTTTTTTTTTTTTTTTGGTCCTTGTGCTTGCAAGGCAGGTGGCAGAACCACTGAGCTAAATCCCCGGCCTCACATTGCTTTCTTAAATCCTGGATTGAGAGCAGGCAAGGCCAATCCGGACAGATCAATGCAGAGGTAAAATCCTCACGTGATGTTCGAGACGAGAAAAATCGTTGCAAAATCACATCTAGATACGAACACTACCAAGATCAGTAGAAACTCCAATGTGACCAAGCATCCGACCATGAAGTCTGATGGAGAAAAATGAGGAATACATGGCAGTCTTTTTAAATGACAGTGAAAGACACTGTAGCATGAACTCGTCATAAAGCGCCCCTATCTCTTGCTTCACACAGGCACAGCTTTCCCAACCACCCCTGCTACTTCCTGCAACAGCTCCGGACTCTTCTTTCCCGATGTCTTTACTTGTGCTTTCATTGCCACCTCAAGACCTTGACTCACTCCAAACGTCTCCCTCGCATGGTCGTTGTGACTGGAGGGACGAGCCAGCAGGTTGCATGGTGCCAGATCTGGTGAAGAAGGTGGGTGAAGATGCGCTGTCCCGCGTTTATGAGCTTTCCGTTCCCTTGGGTGTCACACATGGGACGCATTCACCATGTTTCTATTCACACCTCGTGGAGACAGACGAAGTACAACTTCCAGAATGGCTTCTGCAAGGGGCAAGGACGCTGGGATGGGTGGGTAGCAGGAGAGGGCCAGTGTTTTGGGAGGAATCGTTGGGAGTTTTTCTCGCACCGTCGTAAATGTCTTCATTACTGCTACTACCCTTCCCGTTTTTTAACTATGAAGGAGTGGATCACAGGACAAAGCACATTTTACCTAAAACACATCTGTTGACGATTTTTAGCATGCAAAATGCTTGATCATTAAGGGGCTGGTTAATGAGGGTGGTGACCATACCGTGTGCATTTTAATGTTCTCGAGGATTGCTTTGGAATATAATTTAAATACTGCAACTTTCAGAACCCTAGTATGCTTTATATCAAGAACATTGCTCTAGGTACGATGAAGGGAATTTTTATCTGTTTTGTTTCTTCATTTTTTTAACGTTTTGCATCTCACTGGAATATTTTCAAACTTGTTATTTTGGAAATTTTGTCCTGGTCTACAATGTCATATATATGTATGGTTTAATAAATTGCACAAATAGAAATGAACGTACCCAGACACACAGCTTTAAACGAGACTTCTATTACACCAAAGATCTCTGAGATATTTGGTTTGGGTTCACAAAATGACGTAGCAGAACTGAGCCCTTCTGATTTTCTTTCTCTTTTGTTTAGATTGAAGGAACACTTCAAGATTCCAGATCAATGGCGTTTCATAAAATGATTTGGTAAATACAACTAGCAACTCCCCGGGCGCCCTCCTAGTTGCTCTGCCAATGAATGTAAATGAAATCTGACAGAAGAGTTCTGTGTGAAGAGCTAACATTGAACAGCCCACACAACAATGGGCCTTTGCTAGAACCTGAGAATTGACACGGGCAACATTGAAATACATCTCAAAGGATGTGTGAACTAGAGAAAATGCCTGCCCCAATATGCCCATCATTTTATCCAGGAGAAAATGCCCAGGCAGATTCCTTCATTCTAGAGTGTGAAAACATGTTCCTTGGCCCCTGAAAGGACAAAGTAAAACTTGCCTGTTCACCCCAGAATGATTCGTTCATCCCAGGCTGCCATAGGAAGACACTAGGACTATGTAACCACGTGGAACTTTCCATGTGAAATTGGGAGGGCCCTGACAAATGGAGTGAAGATAAAATAAAATTAAAAGCCTCTAGTTTATGTGCTTACTAAGACATGGCATAATTTAAACTACTTTTCATTATGATATATGTGCACCCAATGTTCATAGCAGCACAACTCATGATAGCTAAAACTTGGAAAAAAACGAATTGCCCATCGAAAGAAGACTGGATAAAGAAAAAAAAAATTTTTTTTAAGTTAAAATGGAGTACTACTCAGCCATAAAGAATGAGAAATAGACACATTTATAGCTAATTGGATGCATATGGAGGCCATATTCTCGAGTGAAATTAATTGGGCACACGTGTATAAATACTGAATAATTTCTCTGGTGTGATAAACAAAAAGTGTAAATAGGGACTAAAAGATATAACAGAAAATGTGAAATAGGAAGAAAAGGTGGAAAGCAGAAAGGGAGGTGGGAGAGGTAAGGGAAAAGAAAGATGGGGATGAAATTGACATGAAAAAAAGATATAATGGAAATGAGGCCTTTGTAGATAGGGAGGGATGGAGGGGCTGAAGGGAGGGCAGGGGAATGGTGAAAAAATAAGAACCAAGATGAATTACGTAAAGGCGCAGATTCCCAATGATGAATGTCACTACATTGTATACTTTAAATGTACCAGTAAAATTAATCCAAAAAAAAGTACAGACATCTAATAGAGATGACCATTATTCTGGTCATAGAATTAGTAGCATACATAATGATGACAGACTAATTTCTGTGTGCAGAACAAGGACTTTAGTGAAAGGAGCATTTCTTAGATTCAGATCGGAAAATGTACTTCATTTTTCAGTTAAAAATCTCCACCACGTCGGTCAATTGAAACCCATGAGAGGAAGGACCTAAGGAAGTCCTTGGGAAAATGTCCAGAGCCACGACTTCTAAAAAACAGAAAGGATTCAATATAGGCTGAGGTCTCTCCCAGGTTCTGCCAGGGCCTTGTATAGGAATTCTAGATCTGGAATGGACCCCAGTGGACCTTCTGATGGAAACTTGATTCACAGCTGATAGATCTTTGGAGAGGTAAGGGATGGCCAGGAGATGAGGCCTAGGGACAGGACATTCATATCGCTTGGGGTGTGGCTTAATGAGGAAATTAGTTCATTTGAGGTGGGGCCTCGTGACAGGAAGTTAGCTCATCGAGGGAGGAGACTAGTGACCGGAAGTTAGCTCATTGGCGGTGGGGCTTATTGACAGGAAGTTACATCATTGAGGGGGTTTGTTTTCAAAGAAGTTATTGGGATCTCTGCCACTTCCTCCCTCTCTCTTTGTTTTCTGGGTTCCGTAAGGTCAGTCCTTTGGCTTCAAGACATAACGCTGGCTGTTACAGTTTAAATCTAGAATGTCCCCTCACAAGGTTCATGCGTGCAGAGGTGGGACTTCTGAAGACTGACTAGATCACTGTGACACTATGTTCATCCGTGGATTAAGGGTCTGAAGAGTTCAGAGCCAAATGTGTGGTTTGGAGTTCAGGCCCGTTGAAGAGTTGGATCAACGTAGGCGCGACCTCAAAAGTGTATCATGTCCTACGCTGGCTTCTCCATTTTCGGTCCACTAAAATGTGAGCAGTTTTCCCCTGACAGACTCTTTCAACATGCCTCTATGAGCCTGTCAACTATGGACTGAATGATCTAAAAACCATGAATCAGACTCAGACTCTCCTCTTTCAGGGGTGGGTACTGAACATTTTGGCCTGGTGATGATTCAGCTGAGACATCCACCATAGGGATCCGTCTCACCAAATGCCCAAGTGCACAGAGCAGAGTGATGGTGCCTCTACAAAACTAAGCCAAAGCACACCTTTCCTGCTTATCAGTGGCTCAGCTCTGATGTTTGTAACAGCGATGGGAAGCTAACTGGCATGCTTGAATCAGTTACTCATTAAAGTTGCCCTCAGAGGAGAACCACATGAAAGAGAACCACAAACTCCAACAAGAATGCATTACCTCCCGTTTCACTGGGCTGGCAAAGGTTACATTTTGTGTTACTTTTAAATCTTATAGCAAAGGCTGTTTCATGTAAGGTGTGATCACTTCTAAAGTGCTTGGTGCACACATGTGTAATATGTTTCACGGGCAGTGGAATTTGTAAACGACACCACGGGGCCTGTGTTCCTCTCTTCTCCATTTCAGGCTGAGAATCCCCTTTAATCCAAGAACATTGTAAAGAGCTGCCTGTGGCACATGAGCTCAGAAGACATTTGTTAAGTAAGTAAAATCACATTCAAAATATTTAAGACATTTTGAACCCCTCTCCCCAACTCTGAGCTTGTGCATTAAAAATAAATACAGAACAAAAGTTTATAATTAAAGTCACATTATCTTCCTTGTTCTGCCTGTGATCTCTCCTAAGACAACTGCATTGGATGTATAAAAGCAAATTCAACAGCAAATGGAAAATAAACCTGTCCCAATACACTGGATAATTCTCCAGGAAACATTATCCATTCAGACAATCACTAACAGTAACTTCCCTGAAAAAAAATAGCAGTATTTTAAGCGCACTTTGTATCTGTGGGATTAATATGAGTTGCTTAGGGGAGATGAAGTGAAAATACTGCATTTGATAGGCATGGGAAAGCATGAAATTAGCGGAAATCAAAGAATGGGGGAAAGCATGCTTCTTTGAACAAGAGGGCAAGAGGAAGCGGTGTTTTTCACTTGGTTTTATTCTGGCTCAGCAGGAGAGGTTTTAGAAACAGGAAACTCTGGATCAAAGGAAGCTCAGGTTTTATGCACTCATTATTTTGGCTTTCTCATTATTTTGTGTTTCTCAACGTGGTCTCTGAACCCATTCACACCAAATCCTCCACATCTGAGTATTTGCCAAATGCTTCTTCAACTGGTCATTTAATTTTATTATTTATTTGGTGGCGTTTATTTCTGTGTGTGCGTGTGTGTGTGTGTGTGTGTGTGGGTGTGGGTGTGGGTGTGTGTGTTAGAGCTGAATACAGGGGATTCACACTAAGAATATTATCAGCCCTAAAAAACAAACAAAAAAAGACAAAAGACCCTTTAAGAGAAGGCCTCACTAAATTGCCCAGGCTGGGCTCAAACTTGTGATGTCCTACTTCAGCTTCCCAGAGTGCTGGGCTGACAGGTGTGACCCCAGGTACGTGCCATCATAACCAGAATCTAGAGGCTGCAGCTCCAAAAGTGAAATAAAGTCCATGCACAGGACGGTCAAGAAAAAAGTACCGACATCCAAGTAGGTCTTTCGAGATGTAAGATTCAAATCATGAGATTGCAGATCTGAGAAGTCACTGCTGTGTGCAAACTCGAAAGACTGTGGAGATTGTCTCGCTGATTTCCAAGGACTTGAAGTGAGACGTGAACATTGTAAATTTCGAATAACAATTTGCTCTTTTTCCAAGCTCCAAGGTGTTTAAGGTGGAAGGTACATTTTATACAGTAGACACAACCCCTCCTCCAATCAGATAGGTGGATTTAACAACAGTTCATAAAGTCAAATTATAATATGAAGCTCTCTACATACTGTATTACTACTGTAATCCTAGCAGTCTCACGACTAAATCATTTTTCTTACAAATGACATAAGCTGAATCTTTTCATTTAAAAGAATCACTTCACTTTGACATACCCCGTACTACTACACTTTTGACCCAAATACTCTGGTGTCCTAGTGATTAACGAGAGAGCAGGGTATACTCTGTGGATACCTAAGAAAAGAAGATGATTCACATTCCAGTCTGACATAAGAGTTCATCCTGTAAGCCAGGCTCGGCGGGACATACATATAACCCTGGCGCCGAGGGAGGCTCAGGCAGGAGAATTGCAGGTTTGAACACAACCTGGGATATTTCGTGTAATCCTTTTTCAATACATAGAAAATTTAAAAATGAAGTAGTGATATAGCTCAGTGAAAAGATTCTGTATTTAATTCCCAGAACTGGGGCGGGGGAACTCACCAGCTCACAAACTTTATATTCTGTATGATCTTGCAAATTTGTATTAATAAAGTGAGTCACGGGCTCTTAATGTAATAAATGACTTGAGGTGCACTTGAATAACACTCTTTTTTAAAAAGCCCTATGATTAATCTTTTATATGAATGTTTAGGAAGTTCCATTTTGAGGTGGCATGGGCCCAAACAAACTGTTCCAAGACAGAGCACCGATGAACATTAGTGAAGGAAGAGATGGGATGAATATAGCAAGGTACAACTGCCTGCTTTATAGTTATCGCCTTTGATTTAAGAAGAAAGTGTGAAATATAGCCCTACTTATATTGTTGGTGTAAAAGTACCAATTTTGTGGCCAACAGGGGAAACTGCCTTTGCCACTGAGAAAATTGATGCAGAAACTGAAAGATGCAGGAAATGAAATTGATACAGTGTGATTATATTTTCTGAGGGCAAAGCAGGTGGAATAAAAGCATGCGGCTAGTCGCAGAATGACCTGCACTTCTAAAGAGATTGCGGGCTGCAGCCCAGAAAGCCAAAGGCATCCTGGGCATAGAGACACTGCAAGTATGGGTGGAAAAGAGTAGGCATATGTGATCCAAACAGGTGTGCATCACAATCACTTACTGTGAAAGGAAGCTGGATGTGGACGTGTTACAGCTTTTATAGAGATGTTCCGCCAAAGCCTCGGGCACTCATAGGTGGGGCTTTTTGGAGCTGACTGGATTTAGGATGTGTGATACCAGGATTAAATAAAGGTGCATGCTACTAAATTACTGCACTGATTGGAATTAGCATAGTCCGTGCTGTGCCTGAGAGGATTTACCTAGGACAGAAGCCCCACCCCGGGTGTGTGTGACACCTACCAAACGACTTATAGCCTAGATGGGATAAAAGGGGAAGGGAGGCTTGCTGCCTCCTGGTTTGCTGAATCCGACCTACCGCACCATGAGGTGTTTCCTATGTGCGATTCCCCTCTGCCAGGCCATCCTGCTTTGGAGCCAGGAGACTATGGACTGAAAACTCCACAAACTGAATGAAATCATCCTTTCCTCCTTCACCTTGTGGTTGTCAGGTACGTGTCTCACTGATGTGAAAAAAAAGCCAGCAAGACGGTAGGGTTGAATAGTCTCCTCCACAGACTCCTGTCTACCTCAAATCTCAGAAAGTCAGTGCATCTGAGGTAATGGATTTGGGGTGCCTCGAGATAAAATTATTTTAGATTTAGGGTGAGGTGGGCATCCAAGGAATTGTGCCCTTGTAAGTAGAGGAGCAGATGCACACTGGAAAGGACATCGCCATTGAAAGGGGGCGGTGGCAGCACCAGAACCTGGAATGGACTTTGCAGGCTTCCAGGGAGCAACGGTTGGGCTGCCATCTTGATTTTGGAGTTCTGCTTTCTTCAGTCATGCAAGACTGGACTTCTGTTGTTTGACATCCTCTTACTGGTGGTACTTTGTCAGGAGTGCCCTGGAAGTTTGATTCATTCAAGTAAAAGGATCATCTCATACACAGGTGAGCCACTTGGGGAAGAGGTAGTTTAGCCCTTGGGAAATCAGCAAGCATTGTCTTTTCAATCACACATCGTCTAAAATATTCATAAGAAAAGTTGCAGAAAACTGATACATCAGAGCTCTATTACTTTGCTTATAAAACTACTCAGAAGCTTCTGAATATTTAAAGATACGGAGATTTTAATTATGAATGTATGCCATCTATAAAAATGTGATTATCCATTTGTGATAATCCTCGCACAAAGAAGATACCTCTAGAAATGAGGAGAAAAGGTGCAAAGCCTCCTTTTGAGGGACATGGAATTTCAGTGTTTGAGGAAAAAAGAAAGAGCCATTGAATATATGAAACAGAAATAAGCACCGTTTATCTAAAAGGAGGTATTCACTGATTTTGAGAGTTGGGAGTTTGCTGAAACCTAAAGAAATAATTTTCAAGTAAATATATCTGTTCCTCCGTTAATTAGTTTGCATTTTGCAGTTCTAAGCAAAATAACGTGGCAGTGGTTAATCATCCAGAAAATTGTTATTATCTGCTAGATACTCAGGAGACCAAGGGAAATAGATGCTGTGAACTCAGCCCTCAAGGAGCTTAGAAATTAGTGACAAGAAGTAAACATTATCCACATGAAAAGAAAAATGATACGCAAGAGTGTGACTTCTGGCACAAAATGATTCAGCAACGGGGACTATTACATCAGGGGGAACCTGTGACTCTGGGGAAATGGAAAGAAACAAAAGATAAATATTTCTCAATTAAGGGTGAATTCTCCCAGAGGGGACGTGGCAGGATACACAGCGGATATTCTCTTATTCCGGTAACTTTTCCTTCTTTTCCTCCATCTCCTTTTCCCTCACTCCTCCCAGCTCCAACAGTCAACCCTGCTCTCTCCCTTGCATGAACCACCTCAAAAGTTTTGTCCATTTTCCGTACGTCCTAAACTGAGGCTACGTGCACTTGTCCGTCAATCGGAACATGAGCGGAAAAAACTCTCGAGGAGCCCTAGCAGCGCCCCACATATCTGACATCACTGAAAATCCAGGAAGTCGACTTCTAATCACCGCCAGAGAGGAGCACCAGTTGAAATGCGTTGTGTTTTCCAAACAGCGCTCAAAGAATCTTCTCCTCTTCCTCCCCTCCCGCTCCCTTAGATTTAGGGTGAACTCTCTTCTCTCCCCTCCCCGCCCCTCTTCCCTTCCCTCCCTCTACCTTTCCCCACCCCTTAGATTTAGGGTGAGCTCTTCTCCCTGCACCCCTTCCCCCTCTCCTCTCCTCCTCTTCCCCTTCCCTCTCCATCCCTTAGAATTAGGGTACATAGCCGTCCCGTCCCCTCCTCTCCCCCTCAGTGCTCATTGTCCACCACCCTACTTCTCAGAGATTCGAACCATCAGCCAAAGGACTTTCAGGACTCGCGCGCACTCCCACCATCCCATCCATGCTGTAGCGCCTCCTTGCCCAGAGCTCTTATCCCGCCTTCATCAGTAAAGCCAGCGCTGCCTACCCTCACGCTCAGAAGAGGATCGCCCTGGCCAAGCCATCCCAGCTCTGAAAGAATCGCCTCCTTGCTGAATGTTATACCATAGCGCACACGGTGGCTGCTATTTCTCGCACACTACCACACAACTGCATTCGTTTCCCACTTTATCTAGCCTTTATCTAGGCTTCTTGGTTTCTTTACAACAGAGCAGCTTCAAAGAATTTTCTACCCTGACTTTTGGCATCCTCCAGAACTTATTTTGATATATTCTTTTTTCCATGCAACTATCCCTTCCATGAATGATTTCCATCTTCTACTCTGAGTGCTCAGTTCTCTCTCTCTTCCCTACTATTTTTTTTTAAACTAACAGCTGCATGGAAAGATGTCCAGTGTGCTTTCTGTTGGGAAAGATGCTCTATAATTGGTGTCCAGGTAAGCTTGGGCCGCTGCTCTAAACCAGCTGTCGTGATTGTAGCAGAAGCGATACAGATTTGCTGTCCCATGATTTGAAGGGCTACAGATCAAACTCAAGTCGCTCTGAGGGGCCGCTCACCAATTTCGCTGCCTGAATCATGTTTTGATGATTGTTTCCATTTCTTGGACAGTGATCCAAAATGTGAATTTCCACCTCACGCCAGTCAAGTTCATGTGTTTTGTCAACCTGTGGGTTTCCTCAGAACTTTCCAAAAACAACCAGGGCTAACAAGCAAAAATAAAATTTATCATGGCGTTCTTTGCATTTTGAGTAGTGCTCATATGTTTCTCTCCCTCAGCTAGAGAGGAAGGACCATGCTTTCTTCTCACTGATTGACTACAAAGCATTGTCCTTCGCATGGGAGACTACAGGGAAAGGGAGGAAAATGGACCACAGGTAAAAGTGTTGGTACCTTTCAGGTGAATGACCGTAAGACAGGCTGCTTTAAAGATAAAGGTTTTCAGGAAATACATTTTATCAGGTAGTATTCTGGGTGACTATTAAAGCCAGCTTAAAGAACACGTTAGACAAAGGTAGTTATGTATCGAGGCAATAGCTTCTCGTGGGAGATTTGTTTGATTTTTTTTTGATCTGCAAATGAGGCTGTGCTGTAAATATAAACTTTCATTTTCTCTTAAGAAATTATGAATCAAATCAAGCATGACAGTGAACATCTGGGAACCCCAGCGACTTCGGAGACTGAGGCAGAAGGATTGGAAATGCAAGTCAGTGAGACCTAATCTCAAAACATAAACTAAAAAGGGCTGAAGGGGTTGCTTAGTGGTAGAGCAGGCATGAAGGCCTGGCTTCCATCCCTAGGACTATGAAAGAAGGAAAAACGTGAGGCCTGCAACATTTATATCTCGATGAAGAAAGTTCTCCATAGCACAACGTGTGAGTGTTAGATTTTTGTGCATTCGAAGTTGTTTGTTTGGAAAGATACACGCAATCTTTGGTCTATTGTACTGAGATGCAGGATAAGCCAAGATGTATGAGTAACTGGATGGGTGAGGACAACGTCAAGATGATTTGCAGCATTTGAAAGAGACATCTTGCCCTTTGCTGCTACATGGACTGACCTGGGGATCATCATGCTAGGGGGCATAAGTCAGGGAGAGAAAGACAAATGACTCCCGGCCTCACCCATATGCAGAATCTTTTTTTTTTTTTGTACCAGGGATCGAACTCAGGTTCTTGCGTTTGCAAGGCAGGCGGTAGAGCCACTGAGTTAAATCCCCGCCCCCCTTTTTTATTCATTATTTTTAACGCAGAATCTAACATAAGCAATGCCACGGAAGCATAGAATCGGATGAGGGTCAGCAGGAGTTGAGTAAGAAGGGGCTTAGAAACACGACGGTCAAGAGTTCCTGTTCCCATGAAGTAGGAGGGACGAGTTCAGGAGATGTCCACTGACAACATTTGGAAATGAAGCTTCATGGGCCTGAAAACTGCTAAGAGTGGCGCGTGCACCCCCAGTGTGAGTTGAAGCAAATGTTACCTAGCCCGCGGGAGTCCATCCAAATCCACGCATTTTCTGAAGCATCTTCTGTTGTGCTTGAAAACTATGCATGATTTTCAAGTGGTTTAGAAGGGTAAGAAAGAAAGGAGGGAAGACTCAGGGATGGAGGACAGTAAAGAGGAAGGAAGGGAGGGAGGGCGGAAGGGAAAGAAAGGAGAAAGAGCATCAGAGGAAGGAAGATAGGAGAAAAAAAGAAAACAAGGGAAGGGAGAGAAAGGAAGGAGAAAGAAAGAAGAGAACAGAAGAGAAGAAAGAGAGAGAGGGAAGAAATGAAGCCACAGAGAAATGTAAAAAGTTGCAAAATGATTCCCGCTTCGCTCCACCCGCGCCTGGTCCCCTTCACCCCCAAGAAGCGCGTGTACGTTGGCTGCACAGTTGTCAGGACCGGGACGCCTTTCTCATGGGTTCCTGTCTCCTGCAAGGCCGGGCTACCTCAGCAATGACCTGATGTCCCGGAACCGCTGTCTCCCGTGCAGTGAACCCAATGGATGCAACGGCCCCGCCTGGCCACCAGGAGGCAGAAGCAGGCCGAGCACCACAGTGCCCAGCTGAAGTGTTTCAGAAAATTGGCTAGGCGCTCCTCCCCTCCCCCTCCCCCCTCTC
>NW_022900951.1:2791882-2826615 GCF_012274545.1 Fukomys damarensis
TCCCCTCTCCCCCACCCCTTAGGATTATGGTGCACTCCCCTCCCCTGCCCACATATGAACTCCAAGGTCGTGCCTTCATGACCTAATCTACGTGATCCCCAAGAAAATCAGATCAGACTAATCCAGGACAACGGTCACACCTCTTATCCCTGGAGAATATGTCCGCACATCCCTAAAGCAAAGTGCTGGGTGCAGAGGCGGGGAAGGCACCCTAAATCTAAGGGGTGGGGGAGAGAAGGGGCGTCAGGAAGTCGGTTGGTTTTCTAAGACTCTTGGGACAGAGATACAGGTAAAGATTCTGGCGAATGTCTGTTTCATGGTAACATTTACACTCTTTCGCCCTCTCTAGCCTACTGTCCTTTTTTAGCATAATTTTTCTCATCAGCTTTCCTTTGTAGGTAAGAAAAAAACATGTTTTTATCCTTCTGTAGCACATAGATAGTAAGTTGAAGCAATGTTTTCCTTTCCTCGAGTAAAGAAATAACCATCATGCTTCTCAAAACAAAACAATTGAAAGACACTGCTGACTTTCAGGGTAGCAGTGTATCTGTTTCTGTTAAGATCACCCTCTGAAACGGTCGAGGGAGTGTGCCCTGGGCTGTTTTCTTCATCCACGGCTTGGTTTTTATGTGTTTGGGTGCTGGGATTTGAGTCAGCAACTTGAGCATGCTAAGCATGCAGGCTGTCCCTGGGCTGCACCCCTAGGCCGTGCTGTTTATATTTGAATCCTGCTTTCAATATGTGGATGCCAAAGGTTTGCAGATATTTTCTCGGGACTGATCCTAGTGGATTCCTGTAAGCAAAAAGCAAATGATGCCCCCCCCCCGCTTTCAGAGAGGGAGACAGAAAACGCAGAATTCATGATGAAGATAGAGCCAGGCACATGGGTAAGTCTCTATCTCCCCCCAGGCATCTGCAGAGCTGGCACACTGCACCCCAGCATAAAAGCAGGTCTGTGGTGTGCTCAGCTTTTCAGGGTAGCTCATTCAGAATGGAATCGGTACGGCATAGACATGCTAAATCAACTCTTTGACACCCTTGCCATTACAGCAAGCGTTCTCTTATCACCATTTCTTTTCCAGGCTCTGAGTGGCAAAAGGAACCCTTCATATATTTCAACATTATTTTTTTTTCTTTCCTCTTAAAAAAAATAAGCGTATCCATCCAGGCTGCTTTGCCCTGGCTGTCTTTGATTCTAGAACGCTGAAACCAATAAAGAAATCACAGCACCGAGCTACTTAATGTAACTCAGCATTAGCCAGACAAGGAAATCAATTTCTTTGAACTCTAACCCCTACTGGAGTATCTTTCAATCATTCATGTGACTGTATTTTGTGATTTTTTTTTTTTAAAGCAAGACTGTGTCCAGTAACTGTCACTGTACGAAACAGTTTTCTTGGTTTCCCAAAGTGCGACTTAACCGTGGGCCACCGGACTCTTTGAAAAGACCTTGTGTGAAGGGACCTTAACACAGTTTCCTCTCCACTTTTTTGTTAGAATGGGGCTTTTGTGAAACATCAGACACAAGTCTCCAAAGCAACTAACCAGAAGCTTATGAAAATACTCATAGGGACATTCCAAAGTTAGTTTGAATTGTGCCACTAAGACTGTGCTTCCAGAAACCCTTGGGAAAAAGAAAAACAGAGAAGAAATAAAACATGAAATAATGGGGTTCTTGATACTGAGTGTTTTTTTGTTGTTGTTGTTGTTTCTCCATGCCCTTCAGTTGTGAAACGCTGAGCACTTTATCAGCTTTTCAAAAGGCGCAGCTATGGGGACCCTGAGAATTTCCATTTTCAAGTTAAATTTCTAGTGCAGGAGGAAGTTGGCACTTACCATCTCTTGGGGTCCCTGATAGGTGGGTTACTCTTCACACAGAAATGAAAAAAAGCCACTAGGTGGGGAATAAAATCAGCCAAGAGGAAAGAAAATATTGCCGGTCATAATTACCTACGTGGTGAAAACCATTCCAGCCACACTTCCTGTTTTCCTCAACTTCGTCCGTCCGTCTCACTCTGTTCCCATTTTATACAGCCACTTGTCACCAAACTTCATTTTCCGCACCTTTTTAAAGTATTTTCTGGTCTGCAATCAAATGCTTTCTGCCTGCGTCTACGAACAATATCACTCTTGTAAGAGGCAACAACAGCAGGCAACATGTGGAACAAAGAAATCTGGAACTCGTCCTCCTCCCCGTAAACGTGCAGATTTCCGCACCACACTCGGAAGAAGGGCCTAAAGGACGGAGTTTTCTCTACTTCCCGACCTTTGCCAAAGATACAGAAGCAAGTTCAGTGAAGAGATGAGTCTCACTGCACACAAATACGGTAACAGAAACCCGCGGAAGATTGTGAAGGTCCAACACAACTAGGTGGCAATGAGGGAAAAGGGTTTGACTGAGCGCAGAGTGAACAGGAACTCTGCACACCGAGAAAAGAGCATCACCAAGAACAGCCAAGCAGCTGTAGTCACCAAATCCCAGTTGGCTTTGCAAGTCTAGCCTACCAGCAATCTCCAGCAAAGGAAGCTGTCGTGGTTCATGAAAGCTTTGTTCCCTCTCAGTGTCCATGAGGGTTCACTTGGCTTGGGGGAGAGGCTCGATTCAGCTTCTAAGAAACTAACCCCACAGGACCCCAAACTCCCAAAAGCAATGGCAATTAGCAATAAAAGTACAGAAAACAAGGAAGCTCCCCAGTCGAAGCCAGAAAAAGCCTTCACGAGAGGGTTCTCCAAGAGTCGGGGACAAATGCCAGAGGCCCGGTGTGCAGACGGAAAGGAGAGATTGCACAGCACATTTGGCTCAGTTCGCTGCAGGACCGAGCCACTTACCCAGGATGCCCAGGCGGTAGTTAACGGTGATGACGATGACATTCCCGTAGCTCGCTAGGATGCTGCCGTCTATCATGTTCCCGGTGCCTTCCATGTACGAACCGCCGTGGACGTAGACCATCACTGGCTTCTTAGTGTTCTGGTCATGGATGTCTGGAAAAAGAGTCAAGTAAGGACACACAATAAAGAATCGCATGGGGAACACGGGCTTGCAAAAGGTCGCAAGGGGGGCTCCTTAACTTTCCTAGCTGCCAGGTGAATCAACCCTATGTATTTATTTCACGGCACTGGGGATTGGAACCAGGAGCTTTGCACTGAGCTACATTCCCAACCCTTCCTTTCTAGTGGGCGACATGAGCTCACTTAATTGCTAAGTCATCCAGGCTGCCAGGGAGCTGCACGTAGTCCTGCCTCAGCCTCCCAGAGAGCCGGGGGTTACGGGTATTGCCACGTCTTCTTCCAGTCCTTTCTAGCTTAGAAACCTACAGACTCGGTGTAGGGCAATAGACGTGAGTTTGGCCTGGCCACGATTTTTCCCAGCTAGTAAAGTGCAAGTGAGATTCACAGTGTGTGTGATGACTCCCAGGTATCCCATGTGTGTTAAGAACAGTAGAGTGTTTCTAACATTGTCCAAGGATAATAGCCGATGTTAGATTTTCTGTTCACTTAGATTACACTTTGAGAAGCAAACAGAAACGTGGGATAATATTTCTCCAAAAGGAAGTGTCCCCCTTTTCTCCTCTATACATTTGTATATAAAATGTATAAAAGGGCTGAAGATAAAGTACGTATTTCCCAAATTTTGCTCCAATCCTGAAATATGGTATGAGCTGAAGATGCACATGACATCCTCAGCAGCATATATTTTCTTCCTATAATGAAGAAATAAAGAGCCGTAAAATCGCCTTCCAAAGCCTAACTTTAATACGGCTGCCACCTGACCGTGTGGTGAAACTATTGGAAAGCAGAACATAAAAGTGGGAGTGGAATTAGACAATGTAGAACAGGTGACCAACATCTTTGTAAAATGTTGAAAATCAACAGGGGAAGAGAAATATGTCTTTTAACCAAACAGTCAAACAAATATCTTTGTTCTTTTTCCCGAACCAAGAACTGTCTGTTAATTATCTCTCTCTCTCTCAACATATTGAAATGACTAAAGGAACAGACATGTCATGCCAATGGCAAGGGAGACCCGAACCGAGATGAAATCAGGTTATTGCTTTGTGTTTTCACAGGGAATGTAAACTCCCTGGAGGGTCTGAAACTCATGCGTAGTCCTCATAATCACTCATTTTAATTAACGAGTAGCTAAAAATAATATTTTACAGTGGTCTATGAGAAAAGAACATCTGCAGAGCTTTTGTCTAAAAAGTTATGATTATTTAACCTGCCTATCGTGATTTATGCCTGTGGCTCACATTTAATTCTGGGGGAGAGCGAGCACAGTGATAAACTCAGATGTCGATGTGGGTATGAATGGGCAACTGTCCATTAGTAGGTGAAAACGGATGTATCTCTGCATTTATTTTCTCTCTCCTCTCTCTTTTTTCTCTTTTTCTTTTCTAGCTCACAGGGACTCCCAGGAAATCTCTCAAAGGAATTGCGAAGACATGAGGTCCTCCCTTTGGGTGGCTGGGGTCATTCGATCCAGTGCCGGCTGCCATTTCTTTTCAGAAAGGAGCTCTGAAGGAAGGGATCATCCCCGTACTGTGTGGGGGCGATAATCAGATAAAATGACAATGACCACTTCTCGCGCTGTGTAAGAGCCAGTTCCCCAAATCCACTGCTCACAGCAATGTACAGCACAGAGTGTCCAGCTTCTCAAACAGTTTCTGGTCTTTCACGTAGAGCAGAAAAACATTTTTTTAAATTTTCTCATAGAAAATTATAATATAAGGCTAAAAAAACAAACTCTGTGTGTCATGAATTACTCATATACTATGTTTTTTCCACTTTTTTTTTTTTTTTTAATCCACAGTTGCTAAATAAGGAATGGCACTCGGCACAAACTTCCCTTTCTGGCTTTTGATTCGTTCTTTTTATTGTGTGATCATTGCCGACTGTCGGCCACTACACTGTGGAAAGGAGAACGAGCCTCGGAAAGTTGCTTCAGGACGTTCTCTTGGAAGATAAATGAGAGTGATCGAGTCACAGTTAATTTCCTCTGGCACTACAGGAAGTAATAGGGCATGCGCCTTACAGACTCAGAGTTAAAAACCATTAGAGCTGGCCGGAGTTCAGTAAAAATGAGATGGTATTTTAAAGGCCATAAGGTGACTTTGGAAGAAAAATTATGAAAACAGGCCTTAATCGTCAAAGGCAAACAGTAAAGAAACAGAGTAGAGTGTGACATTGGGTTTGAAGGTGTTCCACTTTGCTGTCTTGTAGTTCTTTGGGCAGTGCTAGATTTTCTGAAGTTCTTATCAAGGAAAGCGTGACCCCATCTAGGTAGTCAACTCAGGGGAACAGCCTCAATTGTTCCTCACGGAAAGACCCACGAGGTTTTCGGGGTCTTATCCTTTAATGTGAAGAAATTCCACGCATTTTGTCACCCAGAACGAGGGGAAAAACCCATGTTTTCACTCATCCTGAAAACCATGCCAAACCCTAAAATCTCATCTCAGTATTTCTGTGTCTCTTCTCTTTTACACCCTTTATTCTATGGAAGGGGACGAATACAGTGTGCTAATTGCCTGCGTGAAAACACCACAGACAGCCCAGAGTGTAAAGAAAAATCCTTTCCCTTTCAGCGATTACCCATCCGGAAATTTGAAAAAGCAATGTTCCCAGGCCAGGGATGTAGCTCAGGGGCGCCGTGCCCGCCTGGCAAGGGTGAAGTCCCTAGTTTGATCCCCCCTGTACAAAAGAAAAAAAGAGAGAAAATCAGTGTTCCATTGCTAAATCAGTGAAATGGGGAAGGTAAAAAAATGTTTTTCTGGACAGCCATGGTAAAAACAGCAATATACAAAGCAAGCATTTTTGCCTGTCTTTCATTCTTATGATAACTGTATCTTTATTTTTTGTTTAGAAGGCGCTAAAAGGCAGTCCTGAAAGGAAAAATAACATCTGGTGAAAACACCCTTTAACGTACTTTACTGTGAGCAGAGTTTCTGAAACCCATTTAGGAATCCAACTAGCTATAGAGAACAATCAAAAACCAAATCATTTCCACTCCCACCTTCCCAACTCCCCCACCGTGAAAATCTTATGATTCCGTTGTCCAAGTGTCTTGCAGTGTATGGGAAAAAAAAAAAAGAAAAAAACCCAAGTTCTGAAACACAAGTCACAAAATAAGGTTGGGAAGAAAGAAAAGAGAGTATCCATGCATGTTGTAAAATTCCATTTTCTCGTCTTGCAACCAATGCAAAAAAATAAAAACAAAAAAGGTGGCAGGCAGCTTTGTACAAAGCCTTTTTTAACTCATTTATGACTAGAAACAATGTTTCATTTAACTGGAGTAATTTCCAGGCCTCTATATGGTAACTGGAGTTAAAAATGACAGTGGGTTGTAAAAGAAGGAAATAAATGAAGAAGCACACTGAAGTGTACTACTTTCCAATAAGACGAAGAAAAACAGATTGAAATGAAAAAAAAAAAGAGAGATAGATAGGAATAGCATCATGCAAGAAGGTCGAGCTTTGAAAAAACAAAAAATACCTTCATCATCACCACGATCATTACTGGTTATGTCATCAGCGACTTTCTTTGTGTTGGCTCCTGGGGTCACATTGAACAGGAAAATAAAAGGGGTGAAAAAGAGAATTCAAAAACAACAGTTTTGCCAAAAATCCAGAAAAGAGAGAGATGCAACCCAGTAAAAGAAAAAGACAAAAAAAAAAAAAAGAAGAAGAAGAAGAATGTAACAAAAAAAGTTGAAGTCTGTTACATTTGATTTTCAAAAAAAAAAAAAAATGAAATAGGGTGATACAAAACGCATAGGAACATAAAGGTGTCAAGAACGACAAATTCAAAATGTTACTGGTAAAAAATATTAGGCATCCTGTGAAAATGCTGTTTGGGATTAAAATGAAGCTACTGCAAAAAATAAATATATAAATTAAATAAATAAAGTCAATGTGATTTTTTTAAAAGAGAAAATAAAATTATTAGAAAAGAGATTTCCCATATTAAAAAAAAAACAGATGAAGGATTCAATGGCTCTCTAATTTTAACATGTTATAATCTAAATTAATTTTGAAAAACATCAATGAAATAGTTTGGTTAGGAGGATCCACACGGTAAGCAAAAACACATTGAAACAGTCCAAACATAAGGAAATTAAGCATAATTTTATAAAACTGGCATTGGCTTCATGCGATAAAAATGTAAAGACACAAATTTTTCTTTAAAAAATCAGGTAAGCTTTAGATTAACTTAAATCATATTCACCTGTATCGAGTGGTTAGAGGAACCAAGACCCCTGTTTATTCTATAAAAATAAGCATTATTTGCAAAAAAATTATACAGTCAAGACAAAGCATTACAGGTCATAATGGTGTGTTGAACACACACTGTAAGTACGATTGGACAAGTAATGTTATGGAACCTAGAAAAAAACTGAAGTCACCCACCTTGTTCAGTTCTACTAACATCTGTGCAGAAATTTCCATTGAAGCAAAATGTAGGCAAAATCTTAAATCCTAACCCCCAAACTCGTAAATCAATCCTTTGTATTTACTGTCCCATTTCATTTTCATGTTTTCCAGATAGATGTGGCTCAAGCACTGAATTGTGCATAAAGTATTTCCTTGATTGTTGCACACACCTCCCACGAGGCTGGGCTGAGTCAGTTTAATGCACAGAGAGAAAACGGGTGTATCCAGAGTCTTCATCGCACATAGTTTGCTTAAAAACGTTTTGAAAACCAAGTTTTGATGTCCCTTTTGTGTTGTGTGAAGCAAAGGTTAAATGCTGGGGATTTCCTGTGGCTCCAAACTCTAGGTCAGCCTGATCCAGGTGGGGGGCTAGAAAAACGCTACAGTGTTTCCTGAGGTTTTGCTGGTTGGAAGGGTTCCCATGGCAGCCCGCTGAAACTCTGGAGGATGTTAGTCATAGGGCTATTTCCATATAGCCGTGTAATGACTTAAAACACCCACATATGAACTTTTCACCAACTAGAAGGTACAAAAGAGCTTTTGCTGATGGGAAGGGTATGAGAGAGGTAGAGGTGGGTGAAGAAAAAAAGAGTTAAGATGTGCTTCTCACATGGACCCACTGCCCACGATAAAAGTGATAATTACAAACAACCAACATGTACTAATAGGAAAAAAAAAAAGTACATAAATGAGTGAGTGAATATTTAGGTGAAAATGAGCCAGAAAAGGGAAAAAACAAAATGACAACAACAAAAATAGCAAAATAAACGAAAACAGAAAGCTTCTCATTAAAACACATTTCCAAAGCCTTAGAATGTGTTGTGATAGTAATGTCAGATTTACATAATTATCAGCTCGCTACAGAATTCTGTCCTTGTGTTAAAGACTCGATGTCGAAAACACTTTAGAAAGAAGCATTTGTGTTCACTGAGTCGGCCGGACTGTGTTTTGGGCTTCTCGATGTAAAACCTATTTCAAAACCACCTTCCTGATGAACTTACTCTAAATTACACAATAAGGTCTAAAAAGAATGTCCTTCCCAGAGGTCGCCGATAGACAACCAATAAAATCCTCCTTGGAGTGTTAGAAAACAAACCCTTCTTGAGCAATAGTCTAAAGACGATGTCATTAATTCAGACAGCGAGACGTATTGCTTGCATTTTCCGTTTCTATAGAAACAGGTACAGGCGGCTCTTTCACTTGAAAAAAAAAAAAAGAGACAAAATAAATGTGTTAACCAGACATGGTGGATAAGGGAAGAAAATGTGTTCCCACGATCGATTACCGGTTTCGCTCTCTCTTGCAAAAAACGTGCCCCTTCCAAGTTTGACTATCTTTCCTTTAGACTGCCTTCTACAGATGGCGGGAAGATGATCTTTACCTCAAGGCCATAAAGCGGAAGTTACTTTTCACCCTTTGAAATTAATCTAATGCCCCTTCTCTCTCACGAAGCTCGCTTCTGCACAGCTCTGCTGGTCCATGTCGCCCATCTTCTTGGGCCACATGTGAGGTTTCTTCTCCCCAACTCATGGATACCAAATCCTCCTGGATTCCAGATTAGCCCACAAACTTTAAAGGATCGGCCGTACTTCCAGAAGGATGTGCTCAGCAGACACTCGCAACCAATTTGAGAAAAACGTTCCACCAATGCATGGTGCTTTCACGATTTTCATAACATATTTACAGCTCCCTGGAAAGTCCCACCTTCAATAAATCCCACTTCTACTTTTGCTGACAAAAGGGTCAGGTTTAAGGACGTGACGGCATTCTTCTGTATGATTTACTGAATAAATTACAGAAAAGAAAATGAAGCTGTTCAAGTGCAAACTCACAGGGAGTTTCAGAAATTTATGACTTTGTGCAGCTATTGGTACAATCCAATTTGAGAATATTTCCATCGATTTTCTAAACTTGTTTTTGTATATTTTTAGGTACCGTGTAAGCCAATGCGCACTTTTACACATCAACTTTCTTTCCTTAGAAGTTGTACAGGGCCAGGGATTTAGCTCAGTGGTTCTGCCACCTACTTGCAAGCACAAGGTCCTGAGTTTGATCCCCAGTACCAAAAAAGAAAAAAGAAAAAGAAAGGAAGAAAAGAAGTTTTACTTTTTCTACTTGTCTCATAGAAATGGGCTTTTTCACAAAACAAGATCGTTTGTGTCTGGATCTTTTACTCAGCATTTTCAAACACATTCATGTTACCATTACTTGCTCCTTTTCCATGGCTGAACAGTTTCCTGTTTTGTAGATAGACTGCATTTTTGTTTATCCATTCACTTGTTGGTGGATATTTGGACTGTTTGCCATTGTTGGTTAGTACAAATAAAACTACAGTGAATATTTGTTCCCTGTGTGTGTGTGTGTGTGTGTGTACGCGTGTGTGTGTGATTTCATGTCCCTTGCCTAAATACCTGTAAGAGAATTTGCAATTTTATATGTCAAATACAGGTTTACTATTTAAAGAAGGTGGCAAAGATGGCTGCTTAAGTTGGTCACAGTTCAGAGCTAGAATGTCAAGCAAAAGTCTACAGCATTTAGTAGTGAGGGTCCTTTTATGAGGAACATTGGATCATGGGGGCCCTGTAGTCATGAGTGGATGAATTCACTGATGAGTTCACACAGCTAAATGTGTGTTGGTAGGAGGCAGGAAGAGATTGCAAAAGGACGGGGTGAATAGTATGGTCCGGAAGGGCACACATCTCCTTCCCCAGCCTCAGCTCTTCCCATCAGTCTTTGCTGCCTGACCACCATGAGGTGAGCAGACTTCCTCCTGCCTTGGAGCCAATCAGGTTAAAGGGCATCCTCTAAAATCCATGAACAAAAACAAAGCTCTCCTTCTCTGAGTTTTCCATGTTAGGTATTAAGTCCCAGTGGGAGAAAGAGGAGAAGGTACTACGTCACTTGAGATTTCCAAGTGTTAGGGTTGTATCAACCAGATACTTGATTCACTTCTTTTAAAAATTTCACTTCTGCTGCAATATTCACACCTAACTCAAATGCCCTAAAGTGACTTCTCATGTGATGTATATTTTGCTAAAAGTTGGGAAGTTTAGTTATTACATTTCTATTTTATCATTCATTTTGTCCCAATTTTTGCATGTGGTATGAAGAAATGATTGATATTCCCTTTTTTTTTTTTTTTGCATATGGGTTTCCAATTTTTCTACCACAATTAGAATCCCTATCACAAATTCAAGGAATTTTTGTTGCAGGATTGTTAAAAGTCTATCAATCACACAATTACAAAGATTCATTAATGAACCCTTTAATGATATTTCACAGATTTAAACTTTTCTGCCGGAGCGAATGATTATCTGGATTATTAGAGCTTTTAAGTATGTTTTAAAAGAGAGAGATGAAACTACTCTGAACTTCTTTCTATTTTATCATCTAGAGCATTCTATGTACTCTTCACTACCACATAAATTTCTTAATTGTCAGCCGAAGTGGAGATTTTGATAGAAATCATTGGCCAAATCACAATTTAAAATTAACCTTCCATCATGTGCAGGTACAAAGTCCCAATCATGAACGCCATCTTCATGTATATCCCAAATATACCAATAAACTTAATAGACAAAAGAAAATGTAATTAACCTTCTATTGCAGAGCCTGACCCAGGCCACTAATGAGCTATGTCCTTTAGTGTTGTAGGCATATTTCATAGTTTGCTACTTTCCATTTCTGTAATACTATTCTGCTATATTTGTCCTTTCAAATATAACTAATTAAATAGCCTACAAAGAAATCATGTTCTCATGAGTACCTAATTCAAAGGAAATCAGCAATTATGTAAACGCAGGTATTCATGAACAGGGAAAAATGATTCCGCTATGGTTCACTCCACGATAAACCAAGGCTGTGTTTACTGAAACCGGCCAAACATCCTCGAGGTGAGCCATTACAGCCTTCTCTTTCTTACTCAGTTAAAATCGTATTCTCACATGCCAAAATAATCCTCCTGATATGGAACAGTTAGCGTCTCCATCCACCCTCTGAGGGGAAATAAGTATTAAAAATTAAAGTGCATACTGAACTGGAGATGAAGGGAAGACAGCCGTGCTGTTATGAAATTGAAAACATTATTTCATAAATAAAACATTGCTCATATTCCCGTGCCTGAAGAATAACTATTTTTAAGGCATAATTGTTTCACATCTCTTCTAAGGTTTCTCAATATCACTTTCATTAACTGCGTGCGTGGAAGTGCAACTATTTACAGTACAGCTTTGTATCCTAAATGTAGTGGAAAAACACCATGGAGAACTTGGATAAGGCAGATCATAGTAAAAGGAAAAAAACAGAAATTCAGGGACGAACTCCCAGGCATTCAAACTACGCCGTTCAGCTTTTGAGGCAGAAAAAGTAATTTACATCTGCTCTCCTCAAAATATACATTAAACTTTTCGCCACTTGCATGCAGAAATCATCGAGTAAAATTACTAAAGTATCAAATTTGATCACAAGGATGAAAATAGACAATTACGGAAACAAAAAAGAATCTGCAGCATTTTTGGTTTTAATATGACCCATTAAAATTTTATTTTCTACTTTAAATGCTTCGTTACTTTATTTTATGTTATTTTATTATATTTTAACTCCTCGTCTCTAATGAGGATAAAGTCCATATTTAATTCGGTCTTATTATCCTAATTTTTACTGCTGCTGGAGTTGAACGCAAGATATTTTCACTGCGTGACATCCCCAGTCTTTCTTTTCTTTTTTCCTTTTTTAAATTTTGATTTATAGACATGGTTTTCCTAAGTCACTAAGTTTCCTAGGCTTGGCTAACATGTGCATTGGTCCTGCCTCGGCCTGCTCAGCCTCCCGAAAATACTACGGTAAATCTTATCATCTTATGTACAAGAAGGAAGCTTGTTAATCAAATACATTATTTTCCACACAGGGGATCTTATGTAATGGACTGTGGGGGAATCTATAAATGCTTTCTTGGTCATCATGCATAGAAATGCGATTTATTCGTCCATCTCTTTGCCACAGAGAAATGTAAGTTTAATCAAGTTCAGAGCCAGGGGTGATCACGGAGGATTTCTGATGCACTTAGCTCCCTAAAAAAAAAAAAAAAAAAGAGCTGAATAGAACTTCTATATCCAGTTGCCTGGGTTTCCTGGGTTTAGTCACACAGTGTACCTAGCTCTTCTGAGGTGAGGATATGCACTGCTTCCTTAAACATGTGTCTCTGGCTAAGAGCAGAGATGATACGTTGACCCCGAGGGGAGTCAAGGATACCAGAGCCTCGAATGTACACAGACGATGCAGCTGGCAGGAAAAAGAATTCATTAATTTATAATCCCAGGCTGTTTCGGATAGGACAATCTGGTGAGGTGGGTTTGCTTGCGGAGGACTTTGGTGGTTTATGTAAGCAAGCGCAAAAGAGCTGGGGTAAGGTATTCCCAACTAAAGACGACTCCCTTCCTTTCTCCCTCCCTCCCTCCCTCTTTCCCTTCCTTCCTTCCTTTTGGAATTTTGGGACAAGATCTCCCTATGTATCCCGGGGTGGCCTCCAACTCGGGATCCTTGTCTCTCAGCCAGCTGAGTTCTGGGATTACTGGCATGGACCACCACACCCAAATACGCTTTCTTTTACCCATCCCTTTGTTCCCAGTTCCTGGCTTGAAAACCATGTGTTTGATTTGCAGCAAATCTCTGTGGCTGAGTCATATGAATCTTCCAGTACGGGAATCCTCCCTTCTTCTTGAGATTGGATTCACTTACAAAACACTTCCCCCAAATTCTCTATCCCATCCTTTCAAAAATATCTCAATATATATGCTAATTTGTTTCAGTTATGCTACTCATTCCTCTTAGTTAATCCAAAAGAAAGTTTCCTTGCTGTTATCTGTCTGCCCGTTTTCCATAAGAGAATCCATTTTGGCTACAACTTGTACCCTGAGTAACATTTTAATCATGCTGTCAATGTTATGATACATGCTGTATTAACTACTATTATTCTCTAATTATTTTGCTATGAAACTTTGGGGATCCCCCCCCCATTTAAAAAAGAGTGCCTGGGCTCAGCCAGATATGGTCTGAGAGTTTAATCTATACAGAAAATGCATAATTCACACTAAGTTTCTGATATGGGAAATTAGCAAACTTATCATTTCGCACCAGAATTAAATGTGGCATCGTGTGATTTGATAATGTGCCCAAATTTATACAGATAGTAAACATTCAGGATATCTATTCATAATCTCTTCTCTTCAATCATTTTTAAATTTTTTAACTATGTAATTTTTAAATGCACATGTGATATAATTTATCAACATTTTCTCATGGATTGTCTATGCTTAAATGCTTTTTATCTTTTACACAAACACAGGATAGTATTTTCTTTTATTGCATATATTTCAAGCTGTTTGAAAGTTTTATTTCCCACCTGGGTCAAAAATCACTTGAAATATCCTGGACTGCATAGTAAAATAGATCTATTATTTTAATTGGTTTTTTATTTTTTTTGCAATCAATGCTATTTTCAGTCACATAGTTATGATATGCACTGAGTGGTCAGATGTTATATGCCCTAGGTTCTGCCTTTGCATGCCTTATTTTATTCTAACATTTTATATTCTTAGAATGTCTTCATTTTTTATAACTTTTGCAAAGGTATAGCAATTCTATGGAAAAATAATTCATGGAATGTATAATTCACACTTTCCAATGTGCAGTACAATGATTTCTAATAAACTTTTGAAACAATTAACATTTAAGAACTGCAGATTTGCAGGACCCCAGGAAGAAATACACTAGCAACAACTGGTTACTCCTATTTCTCCTCCTCCTGCCAAGCGACGACCACCTTCTGTCCCTACAAACTTACTTGCTACATATATTTTGAATGTTGAACTATACTGCATCTATCCTTGCATCGGCTGTGAGAGGACTCGTACAGTGCCACACACGGTGTTAACATGTATCCATGGGACAAGTCCAGGTTAGCGTGCTGGAGTATGGCATTCCATTATGAGCACAAAAAGATAACTGTTTAGGTCAATACAATGCTTGTCTAATGTCTCAATACTGCACAAAGCGACCTCAGATGGAAGGTCCTGTTGGAGGGGCCCTTCCCCCATGTGCCAACATGAGAATCATGAACAAATGAAGGTGGTTACAAAGTAGTTAGCTTTGAGAATGTTTCTTATGCAGCATGAGCTGACTGATACATCACCATGAACATGACTCTTCAGCAATTTGGGACATCCTCGTCTTCCTTCAACTCACAAAGTACAAATTTGTGTTGCTACATTTTTTTTTCATCTTAAATTTGATTTTGTTGGAAAGGCATATCCTCCTCATTACAATATTCAGAAATAAAAGGGCCTGCGATCCGTTAGTATTCCCTGTAGTAGGCACTTTCCTTCACAATTTTGTTGTGATAATTTGAAATGCATTTTGTTTAATAGTTGACACCCTGTGAGATAGTTAAGTCCAAGAAAACAAAGAGAGGTCCCTCAGTATTGTGTCATTGCACAATTCTGTAACGTGCGATTACTACAGAGATATCTGGCTCTGATGAGGTGCACAGTAGTATTTGATGGGTGGGTGCATGAAGGGCATAGTTTCAGCAGCAACTTCATTGCTATTACAAAAGTTCTAATTCTACTATGAAGAAAAATTATAAATTTATATGTGAGGAGACACAGAATGTATAACAAATTCTTTGTTCAAATTTATCAATGCAAAGTTGCATTTTCTTATTTAATTTTGAGAATTGATATTATATTACAACCAGTACCACTTGGAAATCCAAGGCCATTTTTCGTATAGAGTTTCAGAATTTTACCATTTAATTGGCCTCAGGCTGCCATTGCGGTTAAATAGAAGACAGGAAAAGCAAGGCCTAAACCTTTTAAATTATCCACTGGTTCAAATAGGTTTCATTGTAGTCATGGAATGAGAAGTTTTTCTGTATGTTGTTTTATTTTTTCCTATCTTGAGGTCACAAAGAGGAAAAAAAAATGTGAAAATTCTTTTCTTTCCTGTTTTCCTAGAATTATGATGGATTTCACAGTTTACCAGGTAGCAATCAAAGTAAAGGTACTGTATTTTATGCAGCTGGCCTAGAAGTAGGTTTGCTTGCAACAGCAACCCTGAAAACACAATGGCAATGCACAGCACTATGAGATTTTTGGTGGCTCCAACGTTAACAGCTGACAGGAACTTTTCAGCTCTATTATAATCTTGCAGGACAACCACGGTATACGTGGTCATCACCGACCCAGACCCTGATGGGGGATGTGAGACCTTCCACCCTTGTGTCTCCATCTCTACTCTTATCACAGGAGCTCCTAGGGCTGAGGATCCCGGGCTCTGCTGTTCTAGAAGCTGGCTTGTGCCTGGCGTGCTCTCTGAATCCAATCTGTACATGCACGTAATCTTGAACCTGATGAGCTCACCAAACAATGAAGGTAACATAATCTTCCTCCAAACGTAACAAGGCTGTGAGATACCTCGGGAGACTCTGCTGACCGATGCTGGCCAGAAGGGAAAGCTTTGCCCTTTCTTGGGAAGCTGTTGGACACATTAACCAACATCTTTAGGGAAAGACTGAAGAGAACTATGTTCTAATAGATCAACAGAGCCTCTCTCTGTTATTTTCTTCCCCGATAAGAAGATTGATGGCACTCTGAGAACTTTTTTGTTTTATGAGGCAAAGAGTTGCCAAAATCAGCGAATGAGCGAAAACTCACAAGTGATGTGGACTCCAGCCCATCAGTTGCTTTTGGAAATTTACATTTCAGGTGAAAAAGAGAGATGCTTTCCACGCGGGCACTGGAGGACTTTTGGAAAGCTACATGTTTGGATACTCAGGAAAACATCTCGAGTGTATCAATACACTTAATGAATTAAAAAAATAAATGTAAATGTTTTATAGGTCTCCTGCCGTAGGCTGATGTTTCTCACTAGAACCAAAGGACTCCGATTAATATTCTTACAGAAATGCTCTTTCTCTCCCTCTCTCCCTCCCTCCTCTCGCTCTCTCTCCCCACACTTTCCTCTCTCTCTCTTCTTCTCCCTACCCAGTCTCTCCCTCCCTCTCCCTCTCTCCCTCTCCCTCTTCTTCCCTCTCTCTCTTCTCTCTTTGAATTCTGCTGCTGAAATAATTTCTGCTCTCAGAAACAAAACGCAAATCTGAATAGAGTTATATACATCATTTCTATCTCCAGAACTTTCACCTAATAGGATCTTTTGCCTCCCAAAGAATTTTTACCAGCTTGAGATTGGATCACAAGGTACTTCAAAGGGAAAGATACTTAATATCGCACTTTTCTGGTTATTTTTGCGGACAGAGATTTAGCTCAGTAGTGCTGCAGCCTGGCTTGCAAGTGCAAGGTCCTGAGTTTGATCCCCAGTACTAACCATCCCAAAGAAAGAAAAAAAGAAAAGAAAAGAAAGAAAAGAAAAGAAAAACTACTGATCTCGAGATACATATATATATATTTTTTTTTTCTTGACTCTTGGCAAGGAAAATTTGTAGAAAAAATTGAATTATCTGGGCCAATTCTTACTTAGATGTAACATCTGTTTTCCTAGTCAAGACTGGGCTTAATGTGTGGAATAAAGATTATGAGATCCTGCTCCCCATAGGTTAATCTCTGTCTAAAACAGAAAACGACTCAGCTGTCTGTACCAGTCAAATAAAGATTTTACACTTTTCCTCTGTTTGTAACTGAGTGGGAGACACATTTCCATGTAATTCAAAGACATAAAATGAAATTAGTCTCTACTTAAACATAGGCACCCCTCTCTGGAGTCCCTGGATCTATTGAGAATAACCAAAACACAGTTACCTCAATCAAACATCTCAAAAATACTGTTGCACACCTTTAATCCCATCAACCCAGAGGCTGCAGCAGGAGGATTGAGTTTAAGCCCAGTCTGGCTAATTTAGCAAGACTTTGTTGCAAAATAGTGCTCAGGGATATGAGTATAAACTTGAACCTGAGTTTAAGAAATAACCTAAGAGGCCGGGCTGGGTAGTGCACATCTCAGCACTCAGGAGGCTGAAACAGGAGAATTGTTACAAACACAAGTCCAGCCTGGACTCCATGGCAAGCTCTTATCTCAAAAAAACAAACAAACAAAAAAAACTTTAGATTTTTTTTTTGCTCTCAGAACTATCACGTTATTCCAGGTTGTGTAATTTGAGAAAATTCTTTCTGCCGATCAGGGTGTATGCTTTTTGAAACACTCTGGTTGGTCCAAATGGAGCTGTACCAAGTCCTATTGTGTGAGAAGAAAAGGGTACAATGATAGCAACTACAGAAATGAGTTAGGCCAGTGGCTCTTTATCTTCTTTTTTGTGTGATCGAAATGACTGTTTCAAATGCTTCCCAGCCCTTCCTGGTGAAATATAACTTATCAACCTGCTCAACTGAAGTTGGGAGAAGCAGAAGCAAAACGGGAGAGACAAATACCAGCTTCCATGGGAAACCTTGCAAACACATCTGCTGTCTTTTTTGCCCCAATTCAACTGCTGCACCTTTGTATCCAGGATAAAGAAGCACCCTGGATACAGCCTTGCTCTGGGAAGGCAGACATGGAGAGAACAAAGCTGACAAAATAAGATGGACATTAACTGCGAAAGCAGAAATAAGCTTTTCTAAGCCAATCTAATTTTGCAGCCTCCTGATACAGCCTAAATTGAGAGTGGTGGATGCTTGACTCTCTCTGGGAATCACGCATCCGCATACACACACACGTGAGTATGTGCAAGACAGGCACACACACTCGCACATGAGTGATTTTAGTCACCTCTACACTCAGAAGTGCACACCTACATCAACCTCTGTACCTTCATCAAAGTACAACTTATGCAGTCTGGAGATGTAGCTCCGTGGTAGAGCAATTTCCTAACATGCAAGGAGTCCTGGCTGCCCTTGGCAGCAACAAAACCAATTAAAACAAAAAACAAAAACAAGCCAAAAAGCTCATTTCAGAAAGTGATTAAATCTGGTGACAAAATGTTATGGTTTAGGCCTAAATGTACCCCAGAAGCTTCATGAGGTCAGAGGAGGGGCTTTTGTAAAGTAATTGGGTGGTGGGGCGCTGTGCTGGTCAGTGGATCCATCACGGATGAGCTCCTGGCTGAATGTGCGGTAGGAGGAGGGGCCTGAATGGAGGTGGTCACTGGGGTGTGACCTGGAAGGCTGAGAATTTTTCCCCAGCTCCTCCCTTCTCTCTCTGCTCACTGGCCCCCATAACGTGAGCATCTTTCCTGCCTTGGGGCAGCCGACTATGGACTGAACCCTCTGAGACAACTAGAGCAACTTACCAGGGACTGAACCCCCTGAGGCCACTGGAGCAGCCGATCATGGACTGAATCCCCCAAGACCATTGGGGCAGCCGACCATGGACTGAACCCTCTGAGATCCCTGGGGCAGCCAACCATGGGTTGAACCCCCTGAGATCACTGGAGCAGCTGATGATGGACTGAACCCTCTGAGACCGTTGGAGCAGCCGACCATGCACTTTAGGAGTTAAAATCAACCTTTCCTTAACGTTTTGGGTGTAGGGGGCCAGGGATTTAGCTCAGCGGTTCGATGGCCTGCCTTGCAAGTGCAAGGACCCGAGTTCAATCCCCAGTACCAAAATAAACTTTTGGGTGTCAGTTGTTGTATGCCAGAATTGGAAAGTAAGACAACAGACGTGTATAACTTACTTGCCCAGATTTTGTATTTATCAATCAAAGTAATTGTGGTCCTTTTCCTGTAAAATTGAGGCATATTTTCTTATAAGCACCATCATTTTGGTGACTATAAGGGGGAAACCAATATTTTTTTGGAAGATACTAACATAGGAATATTATAAAATTGAAAGAAAAATAATGGAACCATCAGTAAAGAGTATGAATTACTTACATATTGTGCATAAAAAACACTACCATCATTAAATAACAAATAGTAAATAAAAAGTGATTGCTTTTGATGTAATCATCACAAATATTAGGAACTTAAAAGGAACTCAAGCCTGATAGTGTGGTGTGAGACTGTCATGGTGGAACTCTGGGAGGCTGAGGCAGGAGAATCACAACTTCTAGCCCAGCCTGGGCAACTCAATGACTTAAGGGTAAATGTGTCTCAAAATAAAAAAATAAAAAGCACTGGGGATATAGCTTAGTATGAATGCTTCACATTTAATACATAGCACCAGTAAAAGAGAAAAAAATTAACTTAGTAGTGTATCTAGAAAATTATTTAGTATCTTACATCAAACTTCCTGATGCTCTAACATGCAAGTGACATTGTCTTGCACACACCAAGAAATTCATAAATGCAAACCCTCATCGTAACTGAGAGAGGAATCATTTTCTGTGGTTCTCCAAATACTCTCCAGCCCTTACTGGATATTTCCCTTACTTGGATTTGCTGATGAAACACAAGCACAACATCCCTTTGAGTACCCCTTCCTGGAAATGTATTCTCTCGTTTTGAAGTCCTTTGAAGGCCCTGTCTAAATACGAAAACTGGGGCAAGTTCCTCTCATTCTATTCTTTGCTCTTGAGGAAGTTTCTGGGTGGCCCTGATTTTACTAAGATGCAAATCCAATTACGTCCTGCAGTATTATGTCCATAAATAAATAAGCATATGCTTAATTATGTTCTAGGCCTGTAGCTCACTACAATAACATGTTTACAGCACACATGGGTTCAATCCGTACCGGTGCAAAACATCATCATCATCATTGGTGTTGTTGTTGCTACAGTTATTTACATATCCTTTCCGTGACTGAATCACAGAACAGAGAAGTGAATATTTTACTGTCCTCTGGGTTATCGGCCCTTTGAGTAAACAGACATGTTTTGGGATGTATTCACCTCATACGTTGAACACAGGAGTTGGGACTTGAAGTATTCATGAGCTGAATCGCTTTTGTCTTAGTTCTGGGGTTTGAAACCAGGAAATACATGCTGAGTGGCATTCTCAGGTCCTTTTGCTTTTAATATTTTTCCAGGGGAGGATTGCTATGTTTTGGTGTTTTTTTCCCCAGGTTTTTTATTAGCACACTACAGTACAAAATGTTTGACTTATTATAGAGAATTGGTGCATGTATTACTACAAGTCTTCCTTTTTCTTCCCTTTTCCCTCTCCCATTCCTCCATCTCTGGATCCCTTTTTTTTTTTTTTTTTTTGAAAAGATCGGTCTCCTTGTTTGTCATTATCTGTCTTTAATTCTAGTCATCATTTATAATCTGAGTTTCTCATGTAAGAGAAACCATGTGACATTAAGCCTCACGGGTGTGATTTGTTTCACCTAACACTATGGTCTCAAGGTGCATTTGCTTTCCTACAAATGACTCAAGTTTATCCATTATTATGGCCAAGTAATGCTCCACTGAGTTTTTATTTTTTATTTTAAGACAGGTTCTTACTAAATCACTAAATTACCCAAGCTTGGCTGGAACTTTTGCTTTTCTTACCTCAGCCTCCCACAGGGCTGGGATTATAAGCATTCACTACTGAGATCCGCTCATGATCCGTTTTTCTTCTCCTCCTTCTCCGCCTCCCCTCCTCCTTCTATTTTTCCTTCTGCTCCTCCTCCTCCTCCTCCTCCTTCTTTTTTGGAGCACCAGGGATTGAGCTCGGGACCCTATGCTTTCAAGACAGGCGAGGTAGCACTGAGCTAAATCCCCAACTTTTCACGATCCATTCTTATAAGGTCACCAAAACCACTCAGCACAGGAAGATCTTGCTAAGCAAAGTATCAAGATCACTTTTTCTTTTGTGTACCTGATTACTCACACTAACCTCACCACAAGCATTCATTCTGTAGAGAAGCCTAAGGACACACTATCAATGACAGATGTGTGAGGAATCCAGTTTCAATTTAAACGACATCTTGTGCATTTTAACTCCAAGGAGTTTCAAAAGCCTTTCGTGGATACTATAGAGTCTTCAAGTTCACAGTGAGAATCGGAGGAGAAAGGCATGAGATCAGCTAATGTGCTCGATTTTTGTAAACTTGTGTTTTGGACCAGTTTTAAAATTTGACTTTGGGATATTATAGCAGTCCAGAGAGCTGTCATAGGCTTCTCACCCAGTTTGCTGTATTTTACAAATCTAACATTAGGCATTTTGTTTCCATTACGGATCCTATGGCTAAACGTCACAGTTCGCTGAGGTACATGCTTCACAGAGATGTTGTTAGATTTTCTGTCATCTCACTTTCTGTTCCAAGGTGTGATGCTACATTTTAATATGCACCCTTGGTCTTTCCCTTGTTGTGGCCGTTTCTGAACGAGGTCTCCTTTTTGGTGACCTTTTCAAGGGTTCTTGCAGAGTTCCTGACAGGTGTTGGATAGATAGCATATCCCACATACCTGGGCTTTTTGTGATTAGTCTGCAATTGTCCTCTTCTGATACTGCTCTGCTCGAAGGCCCTCACCAGGGCGAGCCTCCTCCCAGGAACAGAGATTGTTGCTCCAGCTCCTTGGCGAAGGAACAGCTCTGTAAATGATTCGGATGGGTTCTGCGTGGGAAATTGGCCTCCAGACTCCCGTGGTGGTGGTGGGAAAGCCTTCTCCAGCCTGTGCGATATCCTCAGGCTAACCCTCAGAATCTGTTACTGCCATGCGAGGAGGGAGCGGAGGTTGCCCATGGAACTGAGCTTGGTCAGCTGCGTACTCGAAGAGATTATTCTGTATTATCAGATTGCCTCAGTGTTACCGTTGAAAAACAAAGGAGGAAGCAAGAGGGCCATCAGAGAAAGAGACTGGAAGATGGTAAACTGCTAATTTTTTTTCAACTCAAGGCAGGAAACAAAGGCCAGGGAATACAGAGGACCTCTACATACAAAATAGTCAGGAAAAGGACTTCCGCTGAAGAGTCCCAAGGGAAAACAATCCTGTTGACGATCTGATTTCTCCTCCAAGGAGACTCACGCGAGATTTCCCATCTATAAAAGCATTTACGGGCCTGGGCTTTACTTCAGTGGTTCCGCCACCTGCCATGCAAGTACAAGGTCCCGAGTTTGATCCCTGGTACCAACAACAGCAACCACAAAGCACGTATCCAGTAGAGAAGAAACTGTCAACTAAATCTGTATGGCCGTCAACCAAAACCTGCGTAGTAATTTTCTGCAGCGGCAACTATAGGAAATCTACTCATCCACCTCTAGATATAAAAGCAAGGGATGATTATGCAGACGTAAGTTGCAGTCTGTTTATGCTCAAAGTGTCTTCGGGTAGGCCATGAGACTTTTTTCCAGTTGGAGTCTGAGCAGCGTGGACATTATCCTGTCAGTGTGTGTGTGTGTGTGTGGGGGGGGTGTTTCATTAGCACGTTCTTGTCCTTTTTTGTATGTGTTCAATTATCACTTTCTCACGTCTGATCCTCTCAGTTGCTGAGAGCTGATCTGCCCTGATTCTGGCATCACAGCTTTCTCCGCAAGACTCAGGTTCTCTTCTTCAGTGCCCATTTTCCGTGGGTTGCAAAGCTGCCTGCGCATGCTCATGTCTACGGAGATGCTGCATGGGATAGAGTGAAAAGGGTACCTCACCCCCCACTTCTGTGGCCTCTGTTCCACGCCAGATGGCAGCACAAATAACTCAGAGCCCAAGCTGGATAAAGGCACTCACAGCACAGATCCAAACAATTAGTAAACCACTTAAAATCTAAAGAAGCACTGTCACCATACTCTATTGGAGACCGCTATAGCAAAAATCCTTGAGTAAACTGTTCAACTGCGCCAAGCCTTTATGGTTTTAAGATTCAAACCCAGAACCTAATGAGGTCATGGGCACACAATGGCATTGGTTTTTCTTTGGAGGGAGGTGGGGGTACTGGGGATCGAACTCGAGACCTTGCACTTTTGAGGCAGGCAGCAGAAGCACTGACCTAAATCCCTGGGCACAACCGCATCTTTTTAATCGTACAGTGAACTTTTTTTTTTTTTTTTCTGTGGTAGATGTCATGTGAGTGGAAAAGAGATTTTATTTCACTCCCTAAAACGGAGTATAAAGTACAATGGTGATTATAGATCTGGTGATGATTATATCTTTGGTACAAGAATTATGCCTAAACAAATAAATACTGGAAGATCAACATGTATTCAGAGAAAGAAGCCATTTTTCTTTGGAAAGCACAAACTGGGACTTGGGAATAGAGGCTTAATGAAAGAAAATTATCTTACAAGAACAGAAATTCCAAGAATACAAAAAGATTCATAAGCCCAGGTAAATAATGAAGGTGATGTTTCCATGATGAGAGGTGGGATTTCAACATTACAAAATCAGGAAGTCCATTTTACAGACCAGATTGTGTAGCTCAAGGTGATGCAAAGGAACGGATTCAAAATGTGTTCTTGAGTGCACAGCGGAATGATACCGAGACATAAAAAAGTGAAATCTTGCCCTTCTCAGCAGTACAGATGGAACTATAGACCATAACATTATATGAAGTAATCCAGGCAAAGAAGAACAAACACCCCATGATCATACTCATATGTGAAGACTGAAAAGGCTGATCTAATGCACGCAAAGAACAGAACGATTTTCCCTGGAGCCTGGCTACTATGGGAAGGGCAGTGCCTGAAAGGAGACCGGGGAGTGGTTTTGATATTAGAAAGGCTGAGTTGTAGAGTTCTACATTATAAGATTATGAGTATGGCTGAAAATGATTCATTAAGTATTTGCCCAAAGGCTAAGGTGGGTGTGATGCTGCACACCTGTAATCCCAGCACTTTGGGGGCTGAGCTAGAAACATCATAGCCTGTTTGAGGCCAGCCTGGGCTACATGGTCAGTTCAGCTTTGAACTACATAGAGAGACCCTGTCTCAAGTTGAGAGAGAGCGAGAGAGAGAGAGAGAGAGAGAGAGAGAAGGAGGTCTGAAAGATAGTTCAATGATTCTCAATACAAAAATAAGAGTCAAATGTTTAAGGACACAGAAATATTCATTAGCAAGATTTGATAAGGAATGGTATGTACAAATACGACATGTATCAAATTATCATACTGCCCTATAAATGATGTGATCTGATCAGACTTTGCTTAGTAAACATTGAATGCAAATGCTTTTTAAGTCTTACTGTGATTTGGACAGAGTCCTACATTGACAATGATGCCTTTTTTAAAACATTGTAAATGGTTGTACTCAAAGATTCAGTAATTATGAAATAACAGAGCTATGAAAAATATTCTGATAATCTGTCATTTGCCTCAATTTTAATATCCTTCGATATTTACAGTAGCATTAGAAGACTTCATAAAGTAATGCTGTGTGGTGATTACAAAATGGGTTTTTCTTTAATACAGTGCTTTACTCCCATACACTTAATGTTTCTAAGCCAATCATTTTATTCTATTCTAAATCCATAAGATATTGGCTTCCGGCCAAGTTCGAAGCTGAATATCTCTCTAGATGTTTACAGATTTATGCTAAATGAGTTCTTTAAAAAAAAAAACATGTTATTTGAGAGTCACAGAAAAAATAATTGCTAGCTTAATGATTTCCTTTCTTTGGTAATTATATGTAACTTCAGGTACTTGTGAAATGCCTCTAGGCTAAGGATTTTATTTGTTACTATTATTACTTGCAGTTGAAAAGAGAGGAAATGGCTGAATCCAAAGCAAAATATGCAGCCTCTTAAAGAGTAGTTACTAAGAAAATGATAAACAGTGAAACTATGTTCAAATGCCTGCTTTTCACCAAAAAAAAAGAAAAGAAAAAATGTCCAAGCTGAACTGCTGACCAATGTCTCAAGACGACTTCAAAATTGGGTAAAACCCTCTCTCTTTCTAGGGTCCTATCAATAACTAACATGTTCCACTGTATTATCTAGGTAATGGCCTCCGTACAAATTTCTCCATTCTATCATTTATCAGTTGATCTGAAATATACCTCCCAAAGGCTCATGTGTTCAGAGGTGGGGCTGTTGAGACATAATTCGATCAGAGGAAGAGTACATTCAGCAGTGGGTTAATCATAGATCTATGTGTTGTTAGGCAGTAAAGTCTGGTGTGAAAAAGTGGCTGCAGGACTTGCAATGATACTTCCTCGTTTCCAGCCCTTTCGTCTGGCTTTGCTTCTTTCATGGTTTCTCTACGTCCTGGCCCCCAACAGGGGAGCATCTTTGCTCCACCTCAACCTTCTGCCATGATGTTTATGCCTCGGAGCAGCCGACCATGGACTGAACCCCCTGAGACCACTGGGGCAGCTGGCCGTGGACTGAACCCTGTAAGCTCTGTGTGTCTGGCATTTTGTCTCAGTGACGGCAACCTTATCACTGCATCTCAAATAAACCTATCACAAAAGAAAATGATGTTACCATTTTAGCCAGACCAGAGCAGTAGAATAGATAAGTTTAAATTTGGGTTGGTTCCCATCAACCCCAGGAATGAGGCTGAGCAGAGTTCTATCTCCTTAGGAGTCATCTTATGCTCTTACCACGATGGAAACTATTATAGACTCATGGCAGGCCAGGAACTGGGGAGGTGCGGTCCTCTCGTGACATCTCACTTTCTATTACTTCTCTGAGAAAGGCAACATCTATGTTTACCAATATCCTGAAAGGAGGAGATAGTTTTTTTCCCTTAAATCATTACATGGAAATTATCTTTTTTAAACCCTCCTGCCTCCAACATCTCTATCTGTGGATTCAAAGCACACAAATTTTAATTCTACCAAAACCAATGGTAAGAGAAAAGGTTAGTTCATGGAAAATGGCCCATGAGCTCACGGCTGCATAACTGGACAAAAATCCTATAATGAAAAACCTCATTTTCTACCACATGCCAATGGTATGGAGGAATCATATATCAGACAAATTCCATATAGTGATAAATTTGTCATTAAAACTGGTTTGATCTATTATGAATTGTCCTGCTATAAACATGGCTATGCATCAGTCGCTGTAATATGATGTCTTTAACTCTTTGGGGAAGGTACAGAGAAATACAATACCTTGCACAAATGGAATGTCTAGTTTTAGCTTCTAGAGGAATGTTCATACTGATTTCCAAGTGGTTTTAGAAGTTTATGTTCCAAGCAATAACATATAAAGCCTCTTCTCCTCCACTTATATGTCGGAAGCAGCCAATATGTCCAACAGCAGGTGGAATGGGTAGAGAAAGTGTGGTATTTACACACAGTGGAGAACAACTCTGCCACGAAGCGGGATAAATATGAGTAATTTTTTAGGAAAATGGATGCACATGGAGACCATAAATTTATGTGCCATAAAGCAGATGCAGAAACTTAGAAATAAATGGTCTCTCTGATATGAGAAATCCTAAGTATAGAGAACTGAAGGGAAAAAATGAAAGACAGGAAGAAACAGGAGATAGAGGTTTTATAAATGGGAAGGGGAGCAAAAGACATAAAGACAGAGGGAGAGGGGAAGTAGGAGAGGGCAAGGGGTGAAAGAAAGAGTCGAGGTGAATGTAATCATCACGTACTAGTGAAAAACTGGAAAATACCAGACAGAAAGTGAACTTGAGTGGAGTGACATGGACCAGCCTTTGGAAGTGACAGATGGGCTTTGTATCGTCATGGCCCTGCATCAATCAAAGCTCCCGCAGGTGGTGCAGCTCCTTCTCACCGTGCTTCAGAGAAGATTTCCCCCAGGAGCTCTGTACAGTGCCCTTCTGGCCTCGGGAAGTCTGCAACTGAAATGAAGGGTCTGCATTTCCACCCAGACCGCCGAGCAAACAGCAGAAAGGAGAAAGCTCGGTGACTAAGGAAGCGAGCCGTGGGCATTTCCTCAGGTACAAGGCCCGTGAGATCTCCAAGCAGAGAACATTTCATTAGTTCTTCTCCATCCAAAATGCAATTTCAGAAGCAACCACGATACACCGTGAAAGTCGGCATACGGCCCATTGCACACATTCTGTTTCCTACTCCAGGGAACAGTTTGATTAATAGCACAGAAAATGAATTTCTATTTTTTTCAAAAAGAAAAGGAAAAAAAAAATCTTGAGCACGGATATTGTTTTAGCCTAAGGATGCAGAGGATGACACAGTGCACAGAAATAGGATATTTTGTGTTGCTTCATTAGCAGCAAAAGGAAAGGAGTCAACTGACGAGTTGAGAAAAACAGAGAAGAAGATAGAACCATACAGCACGTATACGAAGGTTCCTAAGAGAGAGTACTGAGCTGGGTGTGGTGGCGCACACCTATAATCCCAGCACTCGGGAGACCGGGGCAGGAGGATCGCTGTGAGTTCGAGACCAGCTTGGGCTACATAGTGAGTTCCAGATCAGTCTCAACGACCTAGTGAGACCCTATCTCAAAAAAACAAAAGCAAAGCCAAACAAAATATAAGAGGGAGCACTGGAAAGGTGATGGTGACAGGAAGGACATGCTTTGATTCTGTCAATAAACAGAAGTTCTATAGTCCCTGGGATGCGTGCTGGGGAAAGGCTGCAAAAAGTGAATTTTCACGGAAAGTATAAACAAGGAAATGGAGTTCTTAATGACATTTTTATCACCATCCTCTGTTGGTTCTAGTTAATATGCTAATAAAATGTTAATAGGAAATGAAAATATTAAAGCAAAGGAGAAAAATGAAGCCATACGCATATAATCGGGGGGAAAATTCAGAGACTAAGTACATTAAGATGAACAATTCATTAGTTCTAAAAAGATGAAGCTACTACTCCAAAATCACTGTATCAATATGATTATGAGAGCATTTTAAAAGAAACCATTTTCATATTAGTAATGTGTTCTTTTTAATATTATTACATGTTACATAAAATGTATAAAATTAGGAAAACATGAAATATATATTTGGAAACACTCTACAGTCCTTAACAGGAATTAAGCAACAGTACGAATGACTCTTTCACCTGGTTGATTACTTTAAAATACCCCAAAGAATTTCTGGTAATAAACTGAAAATCACACTCACTCTGGATAAAGCGAGTTTTAAATTACAGACAATTACATCTAGGGCTAAATAAAGATGCGATTATGCTCTCATCATGTTATTTTTCTACAAGTAATAATAAATACAATAACATCTTTTTCAAAAGTGACAGGAGCAGACCAGTGAGTCATGCATGCCTGTGACCCCAGAAATTTAGGAGGCTGAGGCAAGAGGGTTTCAACTCGTGACACAGCCTAGGCTATGTAGGGTCTTGGCAAGACATTTATCAAAACAAATCCAAGAAACAAGCAAACAAAAAGATTGGAGATGTAGCTTGGAGAAGAGGGCTTAGTTTTGGGCTCCAGTACTTCCACAAAAAAATAAAATGAAATAAACAAATAAATGAGCATCACTAAGTACACATTTGATGAAGGACAAAGATGCATCGACTTCATCTTAGAACAAAAGAAAATCTGGATTGTTTATATTGACAAACAAGGGAATGTTGCTGGGAATTTGCAAAAGTTTGGGTTGATATTGTAAGCAAACATATGTTTGTTGATAGTAAAATAGCATTCTTTAACAAAAATGGTGAAATTTTGGATAGATACATAATTTCTTCACAGAGTGGATTAAACAATTTTATAATCTCAATATACTGCACACACATCCATGAAAGCACACACACACACTTATTTAAAAATTTCATAAGTATATGTCACATGGTGACATGTTTGCATCATGATGATAATATGTAATACAATGGTAATCTCATACAATTATATCTTTTCATGGTTCTAATAATTTTAGTTTATTGCAGTACACTTGACGATCTTTGTACAATGAGAAATGACCTCATGACAAAGTTCTTGGGAAGCACCCCTGCCCTTAACAGATGCATGAGAATACATATATTTGCCTATAATTATACATATGTAATTGCAATAAATAATCAGCAAAGATAAAAGTACCACTAATGCAATGTTCACAATACAATAAGTACATTCTATGCAGATATCTGTAGCATGTATGGGTAGTTTTTAATTTTACTAAATAACAAGATCAGTCAGAAGATAGGGATACATCACACAATTTTATGCATATATGGATTTCAAATAAAAGTAATAACCTTGAGGAAAATTGTGTATGTGTCTGCCAGGGCGGACTCCATAGATTATTTAATGTACGAATGAATGAGTAGTGGTATTAGCCTGTCAAGTATATAAGAAAGACGTAACTCAAAGAGGACGGGAAATGAGTGATGCAAAAGAAAAACAGATGAAGCTATCTGAGAGCAATTGGATTTAATGAAAGAAAATATCTCTTTGCTTCAACACGTCAATCCAAGAATAACAGGTAAAGTGAGCCCCTTGTGAGGACATATCCTGACAAATTACGTGCAAATCAGTGAAGTAAAAGAAAAGACTGAGGGGAGAAAAAAAAAAAAACTGGAAAAAACTGCTGTGTTAGTCAGCAGTTTGCGGCTGTGACAACGTATCCTGTGGATCAACTCAGACGAGGAGAAAATGTTTTTTTAATTGGGCTCACCATTTCAAAGGGTTCACTCCGTGTCTGGCTGGCCCCAAGGCAAAACATCATAGAGGGAGGAACAGAGAGAGGAAGCTGCTCTCAGCAAATTAGCCAGGGGTGGGAAATCTCCTCAGTTCTCACCATCTTTGAAGAGTACACCGTATTATTAGCCTAACAAAGGTTTCAACAACTGATGAAGTTAGAATCTTCATGATCCATTCCCTTCCCAAAAGCTTATGAGCTGAAAGCAAGCCTTTAGCTTCTGATTTTTGGAGAACACACTTCAAATTCACAGTATCAAGCTTTCCTCACCACAAAGGACATTTCTGGAGGAATTGGTCCTGATTTTGTCATGTAGTCAGACACCACAGGCTGCCCCCACACCAAATCCCCAGCTGGGGTCTGAACACTCTGGTGAGAGAAATGAATCTCTTGGCTGACTTATTCTACTAAACAAACAAACAAATAAAAAAACAAAAAAACAGACATCCGGTCCACCAGGAAAGGCCAAAGAAGGAAGGGGCTGAGCTCAGCAATCATGACACTGTGAAGTGGGAAATGGTGTTCTTGCTTGTGGAATCCTATTTTATTGGGGGGCTTACTTTTGTTTTTTTTTTTTGTTTTGTTTTGTTTTTGGTACCGGGGATCGAACTCGGGTCCTTGCGCTTGCAAGGCAGGCTACCGAACCGCTGAGCTAAATCCCCGGCCCTGGGGGGTTTACTTTTATTAGTACAATATTGCAGTGCATAATTATTACTTAATTGTGGGGAGAGGGGAAATGTACATAACACATCTAAACTATTTTGACCGTCCCTTCTGTTCCTGTCCCTCTGGTGTCTACCCACATCACATCCCCATTCCCATGGGGAAAATAGTCATGTCTCGGTTTCCTATTATCTGTCTTTTCTTTTGCTCTTTAAATGATTTAAAATTGGGGTTTCTTATATAACAGACACCATACACTATGTAAGCATGTGTGTCTGATTTATTTTTCTAATAATTAGGGTCTCTACATGCATGCATTTCCCTACACATTGCAAAAGCTTATCCTTCTTCATGGCAAAGTAGTAATCGATTGTGCATAAACAGAATCTCTTTATCCATTTATCTGCTGGTGGACATGAAGGCTGCTTTCAAGGTTTAACTATTGTGTTATAGACTGCTAAAAACATGGGTGTGCATGGATCACTGAAACATGATGCCTTTTAACTCAGAATGATACCTAGAAGGGGAACAGCTGGGACAAATAGAAATTACTCCTTGGAGGTGCTAGTTGTACTCTGTCCCTTCACTGCAAGCATCGTTTTTCCCATTCTTAAAGCCAACAGGAGATTGACTTGTTGAAGGAAAAACACACACAAAAAAAAACTTCCCAGATATCTACAGGATCATACCACATACACACACACACACACACACACACACACACACACATACACACAAACACACGCTCCCGTTGGATGTAGAGGTCTCTAAACTACAATTTGCAAAAGGAACATGGTTATTTATGTACACTCCGGAAACCTCTGGTGATCTGTCCTTGGGCAGATATTTTCAGAAACAGTAAAGTAGGTTACACCTCCCTGACTCATACAGCAAAAAAATACTTAAACATAAAACCACTCTAAAAAAAAGATATCAGATGTGCAATAATCTGCATTTTAAAGATATTATTCAATCATAAGTGTGTCAAATGATCATTATTTGCACAAAGATATTTGTAAAACAACAATGCAACAGTGTATGGCTTCGCAGTCTCCTTAATTTTATGGAAAATTATTTCACAATTAAATTATGATCAGGCCTAGACTTCTTGCCTATAGCCTGGCTATGACGTGCAGAAGAAGAAGTCCATTTTTGCCTCCGTTCATAGCAGAGACCTCAGTGGTCTCATGATGCTGTGACGCTCAAGGGACAGATTACATCAGCTGAAATCATCCTTGTTCCATGAGAACCAAGTAGAAAGATCTCACCTGGGAAGGGAAAAGTTCCCCATCAGTTTAATTCACCGCACCTACTGCTGTAAGAACACCTTGGCTCAACTTGCTGTCCTAATCAATATGAGACGCTCATCAGCATAAGATCATCGTGGTTTTAGAATTGCCACCACCTTCTGAGTCGTCCGGAACTCCCTATGAACCCACTCAATAGTGGCACGCGTGCGGTGCCTTCTTCACATTTGCTGCCCAGAGCAGCACTGGTCAGGGCCAACGCTCAGCTTATTCTCTGAGTCTCGTTCCTGTCTTTGTTCATTACTTTGCCTCGTGCTGTCATGGCTCACAGGAGAACAGGACGCACTGCCAGGATTCTGGTAAGGTCTCCATTCCCTGCTGCCAACAGAACAGGAAGCCACGTACTAAAATTATGGGTGATGGTAAGCAAAAGACTTCAGGTGGCCACAGAAGAAACTAAAGTGGAGGGTCATGGGATGTGCTTTACCTCATTTTCATTAGTATCGTTTTGAGGTAAAGGAGTGTTAAAAGAAGCTGCTCATCTTTATGGCGGCCAGGGATTTAAAACTGCCACCTGAAATATATCCTCCGTATATTAGGAAGAAATGGTTCATTCTAAGTATCACTGGCTATGGCCCTGATCCAGGCTGTCGTAATCATAGGATCACAAGTGTGTGGTTCCAAGGCCAGCTAGAAAAGGTACACTCTCATCGAAGGGGACTCGAGTGTAGAGGATTCTGCAGCAACAGAACGCATCAAACACTTCTGTGCCTCTCTTCAGCCTACCCACAAATTTCTAGCCTCTTTCCCAAAACTGCTTCTTTTGTCCAATATTCCATGAAACTATTTAGGATGTGCCATTTTGGGAGGGGCTTATTTTCTTGGTCTAGGGTCCTATGCCAACATACAAGGTATGTCAGATACATTTATACGCTTTTCTTTAGTTGATGTGTTATGTTTACATATTCTGACCCAACCAAAAACAAAAACGAACACCACGAAAAAGATCCACACAAACACAGAAAAAAATCTACTCCTAGAGAGAGTACAGGTAAAGTATTGACTCCCTTGCAGAATCAGAAATTAATTGAGGGGTCGCCAAATGTTTTATTAAAGTAAAAAAGGGAGGAATTAATGATGGAGCATTTTAAAGCTTGAAGGCACTGCTGGTAGATTTCAGTGCGCACTCTTTTCATTCTGCCCCCTTCTAATGCTGTGACTGAGGATAATTTTGTTCTTCATCTCATTTATTGTAGTACCGTTGCTTTCCTGAGAGAGGCTTATAAAATATCCAAACTCACTCATTCAATTAATGAACTACAAGGAATCTGTGAATGACTAAATTCCCACGTTGGAAATACAGCGAGCAGCCAGGATCTTTGGATTTAGAAAGTGCAAGCGCATTTCTGGTTCTCTCACTTGTTAGTCACAGGACTCTGTCAGGAACAAGGTGACTTGTGCTTTCCTATGGTGCATTGCTTCTGAGATTGCAAGACTAGGGACAGCGAACTGGAAAGTCCTGTTTTTTTCCTCCTGCAGGCGACAGTCTGGAAGTGTGAAATGATTATCCAATTATTTTTTTACAATTCTGGGGATAAAATGGGGTCCTCATACATGCTAGGAAAGCATTTTTCCAAGCACCTACCACCAAAAACAAGACTAAATTTTAAATTCCTACTGGGAAAATGTTACTAAGAGACGAGGTGTTATAACACACGTGTCTGTATCTATTTATCTGTCATTCTATCTGTCATCCAGTCTGCTATCTATCTATCTCCATATCCAGTCTACCACGCATCCAATCCTAGTAACCCATGATCTATTTAGCTATATCCATATTTGCATCTACATGTGTCTTTCACCTGTACCTCTGTATCATCTACCGTGTATTCATTGATATTTATTGACCTATGCATCTGTCTTATCATCTATGCATGCATCCATCTACCTACAAAAATCTATCACCTATCCATCCACCCAATGATTTCCATATCAGTCAGTTCATGTATCTACCCATCTACCCATCCACCTAATTATCTAACTACCCTATCATCTATCATCTATCACCTGCCCTTCCCAATATCCACCTACCTGTCTCGCTGTACCTTTCCTTCTCAGTCTGCTTTTATCTCCCTTTCTCCAGCTTAATTTCCATCCACCCATTCCATCACTCTATTTTTCCATGCCCTACTTGCTGCCTGTTTGTCACTCTATCCACTGAGTTGGACATTTCTCTTTGGGCAGCTCTGACAATTTGCTCTACTTCAAGATGCTCCAAGTTAGGAGTTAAAGAGACAAAAAGAGAAAGGAATGAAAACATAAAGGTAGAGGATGGATCGCACCCTCTCTGCAAAATGAAAGCACAGAAATAACAGCATTTGATTGTGACAAGAGCTCAATAGTCTGTGGGGGATGAATAGAGTCCTCAAAATCAAGTTCATCCAGAACTCAGAAGGTGACCTCATGAGGAAGAAGTATCTCTGAAAACGTAATTAGCCGATTCCTTTGAGGTTGGAAACACCGTGAATTTCGAGTGTGCCCCATACCCAGGACTAGTGCTCTGTTGATGAAAATGAGAGAGCTTGGGAAGAGAGAGCCCCTGGGTGTGGACACCATGCAAGTAAGAAATGACAAGGATCATGGACAGCGGCCGGGCCCTGAGCAGATAGCTTGGCCTCTACTGTCCTTCAGACCTCACAGGGCATGCACCCTACCAACATCTACCTTGAGTCTTTGCTTCCGGAATTGTGAGAAAATATTTCTCTGCCATGCGCAATCCCCAGTTTGTGGAAATCTGGTACAGAATCCAGGAGAACCCACGCACAGAACCTTTGGGATGGTGGAGCAATTGCACGTTGAAACCCTGTTAGTAGGCAGGCTCTCCGGGAAGTTGTGGCAGAGCACTATGAGCTGGATGGGTGAGGACAGTGGAAGGTTCACGCCCTGGTTATGTTTAGTTTTTTTTTTTTTTTTTTTAGACAGGGTCTCACAATGT